>NC_042618.1:310404816-310734787 GCF_901001135.1 Rhinatrema bivittatum
AGGCGGCCACATAGTCATAGAAACATAGAAATGACAGCAGAAAAGGACCAGAGGATTCACCCAGTCTGCCCAGAAAGCTTATGCCAGTATCTGCTGCACTGTGCAGGTTATCCCCATGCTTATCAGTTTACCAGACCGTAAAAATCAGGGCTGTTTGAATCCCATTTCCCTTAACTGTTGCCGTGAAAACAGAGAGCAATGTTGGAGTTGCATCAAAAGTATCAGGCTTAAGACTGAATTTTCGATGGCCTGCACACATAAAATCTGGGAGATACGCATGTAGCTGGACCGTGCGCACGCTGAGCGCATTTTAGAAATGGCCCGACCATGTGCATATCTCCCGGTACGCACAGAAGTGCCAGGCCAGTGAAAAGGGTCGAGCCGGGAGGTGGGGTCTGGGCGCCGACCGGGACATATACTTCTGCTCCAAAGGAGCAATAAGTATTAAAACAAAAAAAAATTAGACTAGCTAAGTAGGGGTTAGGGGTCAGAGAGGAGAGGAGAGAGGAAAGGGTAGTTAAGGGGATAGGAAAGTTCCCTCCCAGTTCGCTACTTAATTGAAGCGGATTAGGAGGGAACTGGGGAAGGCCTATTTGCGTTGCTGTGCGTTTGTTTTTAAAATTCCCTCCCCGAGCATGAAAGGATATTAAAATCCATCGCACGCACCATATTTTATAACATACATGTGGCAACGCCGGGAACCGTGTGAACATGGATGTCCATGCGCTTGTTTTAAAATCGACCCCTTAGTGATTAAGGATAGCAAGCGCCGCATCAGCTAGTTTCTCCCATGTTTATTTGTTCCCCAAACCGTCAAATTCGGGGCCCTCCTTGGTTGCTAACTGAATCCAATTCCTGTTTTCTCATTGCCCCTTGATGCAGAAAGCAATGATGGAGTTGCATTAACAGTATCAAGGCTTAATTTTAAGGGTAGCAACTGCCACACCAGCAAGTTATTCCCAATTACTCCCATGCACTCTTTTCTTTCTTTCCAATCTTTAGGGCTCCACAGTGTTTATCCCATGCCCCTTTGAATTCCGTGACTGTTTTCGTCTGCACCACCTCTTCCGGAAGGGTATTCCAGGCATTCACCACCCTCTCCATGAAGAAATATTTCCTGAGATTGGTTCTGAGTCTTCCTCTCTGGAGTATAATTTCATGACCCCTAGTTCTATTGATTTCTTTCCAATGGAAAAGGCTTGACGATTGTGCATCATTAAAACCATTAAGATATCTGAAGGTCTGTATCATATCTCTCCTGCAGCTCCTTTCATCCAAGGTTTACATATTCAGATCCTTCAGCCTCTCCTCATAAAACTTCCAATGCTGACCCCTCACCATTTTGGTTGCTCTTTTTTGAACCACCTCTATCCTGCCTTTATCGTTTTTGAGATACGGGCACCAGTATTGAACTCAGTACTCCAGGTGAGGCCTCATGAAGGACCTGTACAAGGGCATTATCACCTCTTTTTCTTACTGGTTATTCCCCTCTCCGTGCAGCCCAGCATTCTTCTGGCTTTAGCTATCGCCTTGTCACATTGCTTCGCCATCTTCATATCATCAGACACCATCACATCAAGATCCCTTTCCCAGTCCGTGTGCATTAGTCTTTCACATCCATCACATAAAGCTCTCTTGGATTTCTGCACCCCAGATGCATGACTCTGCACTTCTTGGCATTGAATCCCAGCTGCCAAATCTTTGACCAAGTTTTCTTAAATCACTTTTCATTCTCTCACCTTCAAATGTGACCACTCTGTTGCAGATCTTAGTGTCATCCATAAATAGATGAACTTTACCTTCCATCCCTTCCGCCAGTTTGCTCACAAAGAAACTGAAAAGAATCGGTCCCAAAACCGATCACTGTGGCACTCTACTTAACACCATTCGTTCTTTAAAGTAGATTGTATTTACCATTACACACTGTCTCCTGTCAGTCAACCAGTTTGTAATCCAAACTACTACCTTGGCACCCACTCCTAAGCTTCTCATTTTGTTCACGAGTCTCCTATGTGGAACTCTATCAAAAGCTTTACTAGAATCCAAGTAAATCACTCGAGCACTCTTTCTTGATCCAATTCTC
The DNA here is from genome assembly GCF_901001135.1 of Rhinatrema bivittatum. NCBI lineage: Eukaryota > Metazoa > Chordata > Amphibia > Gymnophiona > Rhinatrematidae > Rhinatrema > Rhinatrema bivittatum. The sequence goes on from NC_042618.1 coordinate 310,406,900, forward strand.
TAGTCATCAATCAAAAAAAATCAATCAGATTTGTCTGATAGGACCTTCCCCTGGTGAATCCATGCTGCTTCGGGTCAAGAAACCCAACGGATTTTACATAGTTCACTATCCTTTCCTTCAGCAGAGTCTCCATTAATTTTCCCACCACAGAGTTGAGGCTAACCGGCCTGTATTTTCCAGCCTCCTCTCTGTTCCCACTCTTGTGAAGCGGGACCACCACCACTCTCCTATTGAACAGGTCCTTCAGAGGAGCCATCAGCACATCTCCAAGCTCCTTCGGAATCCTGGGATGTACCTCATCCAGCCCCATGACCTTATCCACTTTCAGTTTTCCTAGCTCTTCCCATACATTCTCTTCTGTAAACGGAGTTTCGTCTACTTCATCCCCATCCACCTTAACTAGCAGCAGTCCTTCTCCAGGGTCTTCTTTAGTGAACCCCAAACTGAAGTATTTGTTTAATATTTTGGCCATTTCTTCATCTCTCTCCACACATTGATCTTTGTTATCTTTCAATTTCACTATACCACTTTGGACCTTTCTCCTTTCTCTGATATATCTGAAAAATGTTTTGACGCTTCGCTTTACCTCTTTGGCAAACCTTTCTTTCACCTGACTTTGCTTTCTTGATTTCTTTCTTCATCTCCCTCAGTTTCACCAGATATTCTTCCCTGTGCTCCTCTTTTTGGGATCCTTTATATTTCTCGAACACTGTTCTTTTTGCTTTTATCAGCCACCTCCTTTGAGAACCAGATCGGTTTCATATTTATCTTACTTTTGTTTACTTTCCTAACATATAGATTTCTTGCCTTTGTAATTGCTCCTTTTAGTTTGGCCCACTGTTGTTCCACCTCTCTCATTTTCTCCAAGTCTTCTAGTTTTACCTCCAGGTACGTCCCCATTTTGACAAAGTCTGTATTTTTGAAATTCAAAACTCAGGTCTTCGTGTGACTTCTCTGTATCCTATCTGGAATATCATCCCATACCTTTTGATAATCACTGATGCTGAGGTGGGCACCCACCCGGACATTAGTGACATTATCCTTGTTAGTGAGCACTAAGTTGAGTATAACTCCCTCCCTCGTGGGTTCCATTACTATTTGTTTGAACAAAGCCCCTTGCAGGGCATCTATCATCTCTCTACTTCTGGTAGATTCCACAGAAGGGATCCTTCAGTCTACGTCTGCAGATTAAAATCTCCAACAATCAACACTTCTCCCCCACTTTTTGGATGCCTTTGACCAGATATCTGTCTAGTTTTTCCATTTGAGCCGGAGAGCTGAAAACCACTACAGTAAAATGGATGCACCATCATCTTTTTTTTAGGATGGACCATAATGCTTCTTCTCTTCCCCACATTCCTTGCAGTTCAGTTGCTTGGATATTGTTTTTGACATAAAGAGCCGCTCCTCCCCCTTTTCTGTTTTCTCTGACCTTCCTTAACAAGCTATAGCCTGGTATGGCCGTATCCCAAACATGAGAATCCGTGAACCATGTCTAAGTAACAGCAACAATATCCAAGTCTGCCTACACCGTTAGGGCCTGCAGGTCTGGGATTTTATTGCCCAAAATATGAGCATTTGTAGTCATAGCTTTCCAGTTTTTCTCCCTTGATCTGTTGCACTTGCTAGACTCTTTTTCTGCTTTTTTGAGCTGATTGATTTTATTTTCTCCTCCCACTTCCTGTACTGCTTGGGGTGACGTCACTTTCTTTGGCCATCTCTTGCCACCCCCATTCTTTAGTTTAAATGTCTGATAATATATGATCTGAATTTCTCACTTAGTATCCTCCTTCCTGGACAGACAAAAGTAGGCCATCCTTATCATATAGCCTTTTATTGCTCCTTACACAACCCCAGCCTCCAATGTATTCAAAACCACTTTCTGTACACCAGGTTTTGATTCAGGAATTAAAATTATCTATTGCATAGCTCATTTCCCTTTCCATGAACAGGTAATACTTCCGAAAATGCCAAGGTCTTTAAAGTGTGTCTTATCTATCCTAGTGCTTCCACCGGCCCTGCTCAGAACCAATCACTGACATGTGCTCACATTCCAGGGGAGAGGCTAAAACTTTAGCACTCTCCAGCTAAGGTTTTGCATGTAAATCTAGTTGGAGAAATCACAGTAATAACTTTACACAGATATTTGATGGGAGACTTACAGTATATGCATAAGTTCCAATGAAATTCTGTGACAAGTTACACATGTGACAATAAGTTTGCCACTTGTTGCGTCACTGAATATTGACCTGTGATGAATCGCATCTCTATCACAAGGCCCTTTAGGTCAGCCTGCACAAAGTGGACATTCTACAGTATTTGCTCCAGAACAGATCCTGCAAGTGTTTTACAGCAAAGCTTTATTAAAGTACTGAGGGTTCAGGTAAAGAGATTCCAGAAATAAAACTACATGAGGACCTTCCTCCCCACCTCCCTGTGGACAAATAATATGTAGGCAAAAGTACAGGAGGAGGGTGAAAACTGGGGAACCTGGAGAGGCTCTTCTTCCTCCTCAGGGGTTTCCTAGCTGCTGATATCTGTTAGAAGAGACAAAAGTAGCTGTTGCGTGCCCATGGGAAACCAAGACATAGCCAACATTCTTTCGGTTCAGCAAGTAGTCATGACAGCGAGTTGTGAACCCTGGCTAAGGAGAACTCTGCTTAGTGCAAGTTTCTAGACAAATGAGAAAAGGTTGCACCCACTTATCTGCAATATATCTGCTATATAATGGGCCCAGCAAACTACAAGTCCTTTTTTGACTTTGGTTCCCTCTACTGTATGTTTCTGGAGTGAGAAAAAGAGGCTGGTGTACAGATAAAATGTAGGAAGTGTGCATGCTGCTTACTGCATCCATGCAAAGAAAGAAAGGAAGTATGGAAAGGGATAAATAACAGAGAAATGATAGATGACAAGGTTAGTCTGTAGCAGCAGAAAGCATCAGGCTATTGCAGCAAGGAGGCACTCTAGACAGGGTTGAAGATAAGTTCCATGTTGAGAAAATGAATGGTCAAGATGTCATAACTGTACTGATGAGGGATAATGCAGCAGCATGGATAGTATGGAGAGTACAAGTGTGTGTGTGTGCGTGAGAGAGAGTGCATACCACGTATCCAGGAGTGTACAACTATCAGGCTCATGACGACAGTACTTATAAGATGGCTTGCCAGAGAGAAAGCATAATCATTTGTAAGTATTTGTACTTACCTGCAATGGTCTGCAGAGTGGCACAGATTTGTTGTATCCAATTTTGGTCACAGAACCAGAACCAGATCTTTTTAAGATCCTCTGTCTTCTGAAGATAGCTAGCCCACTCGCTGAGGCACCGGAGGAGGGCATGCCAGGCAACAAACATTCTGGCCAGTTTCTTCTGCCTCCCAGCTACCCCTCTCCTCTGGCAGAAATAGCTGTGCCAGCAGCAGAAAGTCAGCTCGAAAAGAACTGGAAACAAAATGAGCACAATGTATGCATGCTAAATTTTAGCTGCACAATGTACACATGCCGGCATGTACACAATGGAGTAAATTTTCACAGGGGTTTCGCAAGTAAAAATAGCATATACATGCATAAGTAGCATGTATGCTTGTATATGATATTTTGTAAACATAGAAAGTAAGCGTTTATTTTCCATTTTGCTCGTATATTTTACCGGCGGAAAAAAGGAGTGTGCTGGGGTGTTCTGGGACAAGGTTCAGAAGTACTTGCAATAGTTGCTATTTTGTAAGAGATATATGCGCATACATTACTGAACTTATTTGTAACACTTTTACTCCTGCTAATTGATGACATTCTGATCTTCTCCCATGACCTCCAGTCACACCGCTCTCATGTTAATCTTGTGCTTCAGTGGCTAATAAGCCACTGTCTATTTGCCAAGTTAGAGAAATGTGTCTTAGAGTCAAATCTTCCATTCCTGAATTATCTTATATCTGGACAAGGATTTCGAATGGACCCCTTCAAGTTATTGGCAATTATGGCGTGCCCTCAGCCTACAGCTCTCAAGGTGATCCAGCACTTCCTAGCATTCTCTAGTTATTACAGGCAGTTCATCCACCATTACTCATCACTTACTGCTTGTGGGATAGCTGAGTAAGCATCTTAGGCTAGAAGCACGTCCCACACTGACTCCAGCCGCCTTCTTAAAGTGTCTTGGAGTGGAGAACCAACTGGATGGGACTTCCCCGCAGTAGTAGGGCCAGTCTCTAGTGTAAGGCTGGACAGGATTTTCCGCCTGACCAGCCACCTCCCCCTGTAGATTGAGCCCTTGGGATCTTGTGGTATAAACAAATTCAGGACTCAAGCACAGCTTATTCGTGTGTCAGTCATATTGAACACACACTTCTGGTCAGTGTAGCTACATCTCAGTCCAGACTTTCGGACACAAAGTCTAGCTTCAGAGTTTGTGCATCAAACTACAAAGTAATCTTTCTTTACTTAGACTAAACACCCATCCGGTGCTCCTAAGACAGGCACCTATTGTAGATGCTTCACTGACCAGTAGTGTGTGTTAAATATGACTGACACACGAATAAGCTGTGCTTGAGTCCTGAATAGAAAGCCCCTGAGGCAGCCACTTGAACAGTGGCGAAACTCGGCCAGAGTCGGGCATTTTAATACGTCTTCACCATATTAAAGATTTTAAAAAGACATCCTGCATCTATCTTTTTTTGTTTATACCATAAAGGCTTTCATACATCGCCTCCCATCTTGGGATCTTGTGGCCAGCAGGACTTAGGATGTAACTGGAGATAAGCTGGGTCTTGAAGCAGAGCAGGTGCTGGAGGCAAGACAGGCACAGGCGATAAGACAGAAACTGGAGACAAGCTGGAACTGGGAGCAGGGACTGGAACTGGAGGCACAGGCTGGTACCGAAGGCAGGCAAGAGCTGGGTTCAGGCAGGGGCTAAAGACAAGGCTGGAACAGGAAGCAAAGCCTGGCTTAAAGACAGGGCTGGACTGGAGGCATGGCTGGAAACAGAGACAAGGGAAAGATCTGGGACTGGAGACAAACACAGAAGGCCCACTGGGAACTCGAGCCACAGGGAGGTCTAGAAAGGACAAGACCAAGACTAGACAAGGACAGGAAGAACTAGACAAGATAAGGAACAACTGAAGGCACAAAGGCCAAAGCAGGGCAAAGAAGTACTAGAAGGCCTGGAGGACACAAGACAGGGCAGAAGGCAAAGAAGGCCATAAGGCAAGGCATAAGGCCAAAAAGGCCATGTAGCAGGAAAGCAAAGCAAGCTGTAGCAAGGTAAGGTGGGCCAATGCAAAGAGCCAGGGTGACTCAATAATGAAGCCCCGAGTTCTAGGAGAGGCAGGGCTAAATAGGGCTGAAAATGCTGCATTATGAGAGCATCAAGGAAGTGACCAGCATAAGAGAGAGGGTAGCACCATGAGGATCTCTTCTGGTGGGGAATCTGCCTAGCAGACAGGAGTGTGACCAAGATTCCAACTTTATTGTAACATAAATCCACATATAAACTGCTTACCTTCAGCAGCACAACTCATACAACCTTTAGCTTAGGACAGAGATGTGTCAGGAGCTGCCTTCTCCTGGAGACACTGGGTCTCTCTGTTCCCTTCTGGGCCCAATTTCTTATCCCTGCACAGCAGGGTCCAACCCACAGAACTCTCTCTCTCTGGCATTTAAGGTGGACCAAGCTGGATACCAAGTCCTTCTCAGGTTAAGGAGGGGTTTTAGGGCCACTCCTTTAAAATGGTCCTAATACTGCCCTTATTAAAAAAGGGGCTAACACCAAGGACTAGCCACCCAAAACAATGTAAGCCTTGACTCTCTTGAAATCTTCTTTCATCTGCACACCTGTGCTGCAAAGACCTAACGTTAAACAGCCTTTTGTGTTAGAAGTTGATGTCTCCTCTCTGGGTGTAGTAGCTGTTCTCTCACAGTCCACCCACAGTGGCAAATAATTACTCTGTGCCTTCTATTCTAAGCAATTCCCCACAGCAAAAATAAATAATTGAATTAGTGATTGAGAGTTGCTCCCCATTAAACTAATCTGGGAAGAATGGTATCACTTATTGGAGGGTGCTTTGCATCCCCTTACCATCTTCATTAACTGTAAGACCCTCTTATACTTTCAAACTTCCAGAAGACTTAATCCGTGACAAGCCATATGGCCCTTGTTTTTTGCCAGGTTTAACTTCTGTTTCACATACTGGTCAGCCAAAAAGAATGTCAAAGCTGTCGCCCTCTCTCGATCTTTTGACCCTGCTGACATCTCCAATGACCCCCAGTATCTTATCGACCTAAGATTATCGCGGTCACCCCATGGTACCAGCTGAAATCCCTCCAGGAAAGACGTTTGTACCTGCACCACATCCGCAGAAAGTCCTGAAATGGGCCCATGATTCTAAAATGGCCAACCACCAAGGTGTTCACAAAACCTTAGACTTCATCTCCCGCAATTACTCGTGGCCCAATCTGGTCAAGGATATATGTGACTATGTATCCTCCTGCACCAATTTTGCACAAAATAAGACCTCTCATCAATGATAGATAGGCCTACTTCATCCAGTACTAGTACCACAGAAACCCTGGACTCACCTGTCTGTGGATTTCATCACTGATTTACCCTCCTTCGCTAGTCACACTGTATTTTGGGTAGTCGTCAATCGATTATCCAAGATGGCCTATTTCATTCCCCTTGCAACCCCACCCACTGCTCTGACCTCACCAACCATTTCTTTCAACAAATATTCTGCTTACATGGACTTCTGGAACATTTCATCAGCGACCAAGGAGTACAATTCACTTCAAAATTATGGCAGGCCCTCTGCAAAAGGTTGGACATAACATTAGAATTCTCATTGGCCTACCATCTCCAATCTAATGTCCAAATGAAAAGCATTAACCAGATCCTTGAGATCTTCCTTAGAGCCTACATGTCAGCAAGGCAAGATGACTGGATGCAACTACTCCCCTGGGCCGAATTCTGCTACAACAATCAATCTTCTGGATTTACTCCATTCTACATCATGTATGGCAGACATCCCAAAATAATATGCCTGTCCTGATGCTCACAGAGACTTCCATGGCAAATTTTCTCTCTTCTAATTTGCAAGAGGTTTGAGAGAATACCTAGAGTCTCCTCATGACAGAAGCTGAATGTTACAAAAAGTGTTCTGATGACAGGAAGTGTAGACCAGTACCTCAATTTGCTCCTGGAGATAAGGTTTGGCTCAGCACCAGAAACATTTGACTCAAGGTCCTCTCTGTCAAATTCACTCCAAGGTTTATTGGGTCTTATCAGACCATAAGAAAAGTGAACCCTATAAAGTCAAGATTTCCCCCTCTTGGATTTCTAACTCCTTCCATGTCTCATTACTTAAACCTCTTGTGTTCAACAGGTATGCCAAGAAAATACTTTCTTTTACCCCCTGCCTCAATTTCCCCTAATGCAAAGTTTTGAGATCAATGAAATCACTGACTCCAAGGTGGTGAGAAACAAACTTTGTTATTTGATCGATTTGACGGGATATGGGTCAAAGGAGAGGCTGTGGTAGCTAGTGAAAAATATCAACGCCCTGTTGCTGATCAAGAGGTTTCATTACTTGTTTCCCCATAAACCTAAAAAAAGGGGTCTTGGAGGGAGCTTGGGGGGGGGGGGGGAAATATACTGTAACACCTGCTGACCATCAGTACTGTACCATGGCTGGTTGCCTCTACCTTAACAACCTGGTGCCTAGTGCTGTGACCCATGAGAACCCTTCAGCATGGTTTCCAGCATTCTACTCCTCTGCTGCATCCTGCTACTCTAAGGGCCCATAACAACCCACCACTTTTATAGACCCAGCACCCAGGATTTTCTGTGGTATGGGCTGATGATAGCATCATTATTCTAATAAAAAAGGAAGCTCAGTTCTTTGGACAGGTGCCTGAGCAACAGATGTGAATCTGTAAGTTCCTGTGTGTCTTGCTGTTCCCGATTCCAAATCTGATTGAGACCCGGTCTGGTTCCTGATTCTGCTTTTGTTTGCTGCCTGCCCTGACCGTTGCTTGTCTCCTGATTATGAAAGAAATCCGCCTGCCTCGACCCTCCCTGCCTGACCAATTCTCTGCCTCTTGTTCTTGCACAGTTCCTTGGTCCTATCAGTCAGTCATCTCAGAGCCCACTATCCCAAGCCTGTGACATAAGAATTTTAGCATATATACTGGTAATCCTACATAGATTGCACTACAATAATCTAATTTAGATATGACTAATGAATATATTATAGCACGAAATTCATCAGTGGATAGAAAAAAAGGCTTAAGACCATGTAATGTATGTAATTTATTACATGCACTACCTGTTCTCTCAATGATAAGTCTGATTTTAACTGTACATCAAAATTTCTTAAAGGGGAAACATTTTTAATGACCAATCTTCAAATCTGAAAGAAGTAGGGAAGTCCACAGATGGAAAATGACTGAGTATTGACAAGTTTGTTTTTCCAATATTAAGAGCTAATTTGTTAGTATGCATCCACTCCCGGATAGCGATAAGACAGTGACCTACTGTTGGAGTCATGCACCCTTGGGCCAAGGTGGAGAGAGGAGCCCAGCATGTCCCACTGTTGGCAGGTGGAGTCGGATGAGTCAGAGGCCCAACTGGAGCTTTGCCTATACCAGCCCACGTTCCCCTTAGGTTGAACCTTTGCATGCCGGGGCTGGCAGGTCTTAGGTGGAGGCTTCTGCAGATGGTTGGGAGGTATGCTGAGGTCACTGTGCCGGAGTACAGGAAGAACAGGCAAATATGGAAACAGGCCGGGATCAGTGGCAGGCATGTTTGGAATATCCAGGAGGTAGGCAGCAGTCAGTGGCAGGCATTGTTCAGATTAGCCAGGAGGCAAGCAGTGGTCAATATTGAGTATCCATCCAAAGGGAAAGGTGAGATGGATAGGCAGAGCAGAAAGGCAAGGAGCAGAACAGATCGGCAGATGAGGAGATCTGAAAATAATGCTGGAACTAAAGACAAAGACAAGGACCACTGGAACTGAAGATGAAGTCAAGGGAAACTAGAACTGCAGATGAAGAACACTGAGCAAATCACTCTACTAGGCAGTAGGGAGACCTATTACAGAGGCAAGGCGTGACTGTAGCGTTGCCCTCTTATAGGGCCTTGAGCTGATGTCATCACACCGCAGTCCCTTTAAATAGTGAGGAGAGGTGCAGTGCTATGGGATGGCAGCATCCAGCCGTGTGTTCCGAGAAGGTCTGTGGAGGAATGGCTTGTTGGGCCGGGTGGCGTATCATCAGAAACTAACGGGGCCCAGCCGAGAGGTGAGAGAGCAGTGGTTCTGAGATTAGCCCGTGGACTGCCGAACATGACACCAACTGAGTTTAGGGCACTGGATATTAATGTTATCAATGGGAAAAAAAGCTGTATATCACCTATAGCCTACTCCCAGATTGATGAGTAGGCTACAGATTGGGTGGAGATAAATTTGGAATAATGGGGCCAAAAGGTGAGAAAGAAGGGAGAGGAAAGGAGAAGTGTTGATTGTTGGAGATTTTAATCTGCCGGACGTAGACTGGAGAATCCCTTCTGTGGAATCTACCAGAAGTAGAGAAATAATGGATGTCATGCAAGGGGCTCTGTTCAAACAAATAGTAATGGAACCCAAGAGGGAGGGAGTAATACTTAACCTAGTGCTCAGTATCGGGGATAAATTCTCTAATGACCAGGTGGGTGCCCACCTCAGTACCAGTGATCATCAATCATCAATGACTTCTCTGTATCCTATTGCAAATAGGATACAGAGAAGTCATATTAAGATCCAAGTTTTGAATTTCAAAAATACGGACTTTGCTGAAATGGGAACATACCTGGAGGTAGAACTAGAAGACTTGGAGAAAATGAGAGAGGTGGAACAACGGTGGGCCAAACTAAAAGGAGCAATTACAAAGGCAACAAATCTATATGTTAGAAAAGAAAGCAAAAGTAAGAGAAATAAGAAACTGATCTGGTGCTCTAAGGAGGTGGCTGATAAAATAAAAGCAAAAAGAACAGTATTCAAGAAATATAAAGGATCTCAACAAGAGGAACACAGGGAAGAATATCTAGTGAAATGGAAAGAGATGAAGAAAGAAATCAAGAAAGCAAAAAGTCAGGTGGAAGAAAGGTTTGCCAAAGAGGTAAAGCGAGGTGACAAAACATTTTTCAGATATATCAGAGAAAGGAGAAAGGTCCGAAGTGGTATACTAAAATTGAAACATGACAAAGATCAATGTGTGGAGAGAGATGAAGAAATGGCCGAATTATTAAACAAATATTTCAGTTTGGGGTTCACTAAAGAAGACTCTGGAGAAGGACCGTCACTAGTTAACAAGACTGTGGATAAGGATGGAGTAGACAAAACTCTGTTTAAAGAAGAGAATGTATGGGAAAAGCTAGGAAAACTGAAAGTGGACAAGGTCATGGGGCCGGATGAGGTACATCCCTAGATACTGAGGGAGCTTAGAGATGAACTGGCAGGTCCGCTGAAGGACCTGTTCAATAGATCCCTGGCAACGGGAGTGGTGCTGCAAGATTGGAGAAGAGCGGTGGTGGTCCCGCTTCACAAGAGTGGGAGCAGAGAGGAGGCTGGAAACTACAGGCCGGTTAGCCTCACCTCCGTGGTGGGAAAATTAATGGAGACTCTGCTGAAGAAAAGGATAATGAACTATCTACAATCCAGTGGGTTGCTCAATCCAAGGCAGCATGGATTCACCAAGGGGGAGGTCTTTTCAGACAAATCTGATTGATTTTTTGATTGGATGACTAGAGAACTGGATCAGGGAAGAGCGCTCAATGTGATTTACTTGGACTTTAATAAAGCTTTTAATAAGGTCCCACGTAGAAGACTTGTGAACAAAATGAGAAGCTTGGGAGTGGGTGCCAAGGTAGCAGTGTGGCTTCCAAACTGGTTAACTGACAGAAGGCAGCATGTAATGGTAAATGGAACCTATTCTGAAGAAAGAACGGTGTTACATGGAGTGCCACAGGGATCCGTTTTGGGACCAATTCTGTTCAATATCTTTGTGAGTGACCTGGTGGTGGAAGGGATAGCAGTTAAAGTTTGTCTATTTGCGGATGATACTAAGATCTGAAGAGTGGACACGCTTGAAGGAGTAAAGAGAATGAAAAGTGATTTAAGGTAACTTGAAGAGTGGTCAAAGATTTGGCAGCTGGGATTCAATGCCAAGAAGGGCAGAGTCATGTATCTGGATTGCGTCAATCCAAAATAATTTTATGTGATGCGTGGTGAAAGACTAATGCACATGGACTGGGAGAGGGACCTTGGTGTGATAGTGTTTGATAATCTGAAGATGGTGAAGTACTGTAACAAGGTGATAGCTAAAACCAGAAGAATGCTGGGATGCATAGAGAGAGGAATAACCAGTAAGGAAAAAGGAGGTGATTAATGCCTTTGTACAGGCCCTTGGTGTCACCTCACCTGAATACTGTGTTCAATACTGGTGCCCATTACTTAAAAAGGATAGAGGCAATCCAAAGAAGAGCTACCAAAATGGTGAGGGGTCAGCATTGGAAGACTTATGAAGAGAGGCTAAAGGATCTGAATAAGGACACCCTGGCAGAAAGGAAGTGCAGGGGAGATATGATCCAGACCTTCAGATATCTGAAAGGTTTTAATGATGCACAATCTTGAAACCTTTTCCATTGGAAAGAAATGAATAGAACTAGGAGTCATGAAATGAAACTCCAGGGAGGACGACTCAGAACCAATCTCAGGAAATATTTCTTCACGGAGAGGGTGGTAAATACCTGGAATGCCCTTCCAGAAAAGGTGGTGAACACGAAAACAGTCAAGGAATTCAAAGGGCCATGGGATAAACAATGTGAATTCCTAAAGACTACATGTTGGAAATAAAGAAATGAGTGCATGGGGTTAACTTGGGGGTTACTTGCTGGTGTGGCAATTGCTACTCTTAACAAATAAACCCTGATACTGTAAATGCAACTCCATCATTGCTCTCTGCTTCAACTGCAGTGAAAAATGGGGAATTGGATTCGGACAGCAACCAATGAGGGTCCCGACTTTTATGGTTTGGGGAACAAATAAACATTGGGGGTAACTAGCTGATGTGGCGCTTACTACCATTAATCACTCCGTCTGATACTTTGAGGCAACTCTAGCATTGCTCTCCGCTTTCATGGCAATGATTAAGGGAAATTGGATTTAAACAGTATCTGAGGGCCCTGACTTTTACGGTCTGGTAAACTGATAAGCATGGGGGTAACCTGCACAGTGCAGCAGATACTTGTATAATCTTGCTGGGCAGAATGGGTGGATCATTTGGTTCTTTTCTGCTGTCATTTCTAAATCTATATTACTATGAAAGCGCCGAACCTTGAGAAATTCCAGTAGTAATTGAAAAATGAGTTCCAACATTAACTTGATAAAAATGGTCGACGAGCAATGATGCAAACCATTTTAAGACACATTCTGGTATTCCTATGTCCTTCAGTCGGGATAAAAATATTCTGTTTTTAAAGTGTCAAACGTGGCTGAGTCCAATAAAATTAGAATGTATTCAGTGGACATTTCAAAGCTGAATCAGAATACATCCCAAGTCATTAAAAGGAGACTCTCCATATTGTGATTTGGATGAAATCCAAATTGATACATCATACATAGAAATGACAGCAGGAAAGGACCAAATGGTCCATCCAGTCAGCCTAGCAAGCTTCTTATGGTAGTACCTGCCGCGCCGTGCAAATTTCCCCCATGTTTCTCTTAAGGGTAGCAACTGCTGCTCTTTGCAGTTATCCCCAAGCCTTATGATAACCCATAAAAATTTACTGTTAGCAACATTTTTACTGGGTGATGAACCTTCTTGAAAATCAGACAGTGCAGCTTGACGTGTTTTGCTTATGGACTTGGCCGTACAAACAGTCCTATATTTTTTCTCTTATGTGTGCACATCAGTACCCCAGACTGTAAAAAACGTTAGGGCTCATGTTGGTTGTCTCTGAATCCAATTTCTCTTTACCACCAACCCCTCCCCCCTCTTCGAAGCAGACAGCGATGTTGCAGTTGCATTAAAAGCATCAAGGCTTATTGGTTAAGGGTAGTAATTTCATGCCTTCTGTTAAGGGTAGTAACTGCTGGTCCGTGCAGGGTACTCCATTCTTATCAGTTCCCCAGACCATAAAAGTCAGGGCCCTTGGTTTATGTCTGAATTCAATTCCCCTTTCCCCCTTGCCATTGAAGAGGAGAGCAAAATTGGAGTTGCATCAAGGTTTATTGGTTAAAGGTAGCAACCACCACACCAGCAAGTTACCCCCATGCACTCTTTTCTTCATTTCCATCCTCTAGCCTTTAGGGATCCACAATGTTTATACCATGCCCCTTTGAATTCTTCCACTATTTTCACCTTCACTACCTCTTATAGAGCAATTGCTTCAAAAACTGATTTTTCAATAATTTTTGACAGGAACAGAAGTGAAGAAACTGGTTAATCATGGAGTGGGTCATTTTGATCTAGTTTTGAATTTTTTAAGATAGGGATCACTATTGCTTTTTTCAGAGAGCACCTTCAGTCAAAGAGGAATTTACCATAGTAGAAACAGTCAATGGAATCTTTATACATATCTTTTTTAGAATATTTGTATTGTAGGCATTTAATGCACATGGGGGTAGATTTTCAAAAACGGCGCGTTGGCGTACTTTTGTTGGCGCTCCAGGCGCCAACAAAAGTATGCGGGATTTTAGTAGATACGCGCGTATCCGCTAAAATCCTGGATCGGCGCGCGCAAGGCTACCGATTTCTTGTAGCCGGCGTGCGCCGAGCCGCGCAGCCTACCTCCGTTCCCTCCGAGGCCGCTCCAAAATCGGAGCGGCCTCGGAGGGAATTCGCTATCGCCCTCCCCTCACCTTCCCCTCCCTTCCTCTACCTAACCCACCCCCCCGGCCCTGTCTAAACCCCCCCCTACCTTTGCTGGGGGATTTACTTCTCCCTAGATGCAACCCGGGGGCAGTTCCGGAGGGCGCGGCCACGCCCCGGACCGCCCCTGGCTGAAACCATGCCCCCGGGCCCGCCCCCAAAACGCCGCGTCCCGCCCCGAAAACGCCGCGCCGATCGACCCCGCCCCCCGACACGCCCCCGACATGTCCCCCTCGAAAAACCCCGGGACTTACGCGAGTCCTGGGGCTCTGCGCGCGCCGGTAGGCCTATTGAACGCCCTGCTCGCGTAAATCCGGGCGGATTTACGCGAGTAGGGCTCTTAAAATCCGCCCCATGATGAATAAGGACCAGGTTTTGTCTGTCTTTTCTTTTTGACATGATGTGTTTGGATGCTTTTCTTCCATCATAATATTTAAACTGTTTTTCTTCTCTCCATAGTTAACAGTACATTTAATCAAAAGCTCTCCACTGTACCGTCAACCAACCAGTGCATCTTTGTTTGATACCCTACAGAAAGGAAAATTGATTCTTACCTGCTAATTTTCGTACCTGTAGTACCATGGATCAGTCCAGACTTCTGGGTTTTGCCTCCCTTCCAGCAGATGGAGACAGAGAAAAACTTGAGGAGCACCCCCTCTTAACATGGTGTGCCACCTGAATCTCTTCAGTATGAACATTACCAAAGCAGAACGTAATATATATTGTAGATCAAGCAAAGGACAAACAGGAAATCAACCACAAAAAATACGAACTTGTGAAAAAAACAGAACCCAGGATAGACCTTGGATAAGAAAAAACCTGTAGCTTTCTTCTCTCTAAGACAAAAAACATAGCAGACTCAAGAGAATACAGAGTGATAACCCCCTAAACGGGAGGGGGTCTGGACTGATCTGTGGTACTACAGGAATGAAAATTAGCAGGTAATAACCAATTTTCCTTTCCCTGTATGTATCCGGATCAGTCAAGACTGCTGGGATGTACTAAAGCCCTCTACCCAGGGTGGGACCTTGAGAGTCCTGTTCGAATGACATTGCTCCCAAAACAGCTGATGTCTGGTGCCTGGATGTCCAAATGGTAGTGCCAAGCAAAAGTGTGTAAAGACTTCCAGGTCGGCGCCCTGCAAATTTTTTGAGATGAGCAACTGGCTTTCTGCCCTGGAAGCCGCTTGAGAATCAGTCGAATGTGCCTTCAATCCATCAGGTACAGGCCGATCGCTACCAATGTAAGCTGAAGCGATGGCCTCTTTCAACCAACGGGCTATGGTCGCTTAAGAAGCTTTGTGCCCCCCCTTCTTAGCGCCACTCCACAAGACAAGCATATGATCTGACACTCTAAAGGGATTCGTGACCACCAGATGCTGCAACAAAACTCTTCTGACATCCAGACACCTCAATTTCCTAAAGTGAGGCGCATCCGGCTCGAGATTAGGAAAGGCTGGGAATTCCACCAATTGATTCAGGTGAAAAGCTGATACAACCTTGGGCAAAAAGGAGGGAACCGTTCTAAGTGAGACTCCAGAGTTGGAAATTCGCAAGAAGGGCTCCCTGCAAGACAGGGCTTGAAGCTCAGATACCCTCCTCGCGGAACAGATCGTGACCAAAAACACTGATTTTAGCGTGAGATACTTCAAGGATACCTTCCTAAGGCATTCAAAAGGAGCCTCACATAAAACCCTTAACACCAAATTAAGGTTCCAGGATGGACATACTTGCCAGATTGGTGGATTCAAATGCTTCACCCCCCTGAGGAAATGCACCACATCTGAGTGCACCGAAAGAGCTGTTCCATGAACTTTGCCTCTGAGGCACCCCAAGGCCACCACCTGTACTCGGAAGGAATTAAAGGCAACCCTTTGCGTAAGCCTTTCTCCAAGAATACCAAGATCTGTGCCACAGAGGCCTGACGAGGAAGAACCCCCTTGCTCACGACACCAGGACTCGAAGACCCTCCACACCCTACTATAGGTCAGAGAAGTGGAAGTCTTCTGAGCTCAAAGCAGCGTGGTAATCATGTCCTCTGGATAACCTTTCTTTCTTAATTGCCGCCATTCAATAGCCTGGCCGCTAGACAAAAGCGATCTGCCTGGTCGAAAAATATAGGGCCTTGACGATGTAGACTGGGGAGATAGCCTAACCGTAGAGGGCTGTCCATTGCGAGATTCACCAGGTCTGCGAACCAGGGCCTCTGGAGCCACTCTGGGGCTACCACGATGACCATCCAAGGATAAACTTCTATTCTGAAGAGAATCTTGCCTATCAGAGGCCACGGAGGGAACTCATAAAGGAGCACATCAGTCGGCCTTGGGAGTACCAGTGCATTGACCCCTTCCACTTTGTAATCTCTTCTGCGACTAAAGAAGCGTAGAGCTTTGGCATTCTCGTGAGTCACCATCAAGTCCAGATGAGGAGGATCCCATTTGCGAGAGACCAGGGTCATTGCTTCGTCTGAAAGCTCCTACTCTCCAGGGTCTAGTTGCTGATGACTCAGGAAATCTGCTTGCATTTTGTCCGTTCCTGCATTGTGCAAGGCCGCCAGCAAGGAGAGAAGCTGCTCCGCCCAGGCCATGAGCTGCTCCACTTCTGCAGCTACTGGACGACTCTTGTTACCCCCTTGATGGCTGATGTAAGCCACAGTTGTCGCATTGTCGGACAAGACTCACACCGCTCCGTTGCGTAGTAGGGGAAGGAAGGTCTGCAGTGCCAGAAGGACCGCCCAGGTATCCAGGTGACTGATGGACCAGGTCGCCTCCTCTGATGACCACTGGCCCTGATCTGCTGGAGACTAAAAAACACTGCTCCCCAGTCAGAGAGGCTGGCACCCATGGTCACTATTACCCATTGAGGCACCTTGAGGTCCACTCCGCACTTTAGGTGATCTGGGATAAGCCACCACCCAAGACTGGACCGGCGGACTCGGTGAGTGGTAAGGGAATCTGAAATTCTACATAAGAACATAAGAAATTGCCATGCTGGGTCAGACCAAGGGTCCATCAAGCCCAGCATCTTGTTTTCAACAGAGGCCATACCAGGCCACAAGAACTTGGCAATTACCCAAACACTAAGAAGAAACCCATGCTACTGATGCAATTAATAGCAATGGCTATTCCCTAAGTAAACTTGATTAATAGCAGTTAATGGACTTCTTCTCCAAGAACTTATCCAAACCTTTTTTGAACCCAGCTACACTAACTGCACTAACCACATCCTCTGGCAACAAATTCCAGAGCTTTATTGTGCGTTGAGTGAAAAAGAATTTTCTCCAATTGGTCTTAAATGTGCTACTTGCTAACTTCATGGAATGCCCCCAGTCCTTATATTATCCGAAAGTGTAAATAACCGATTTTGGATCAGACACTGGATCCCAACGGGAAAACAACGCTCTCTGCAATGGCCTCATAGGAGCAAATGCCCACGGGACCAACTCCAGGGTGGACACCGTGGAAAAGAGGACCTGCAAGTAGTCCCAGATCTTGGGGAGAGGAGCCGATAATAAGTGACGGACTTGTTGCATGAACTTGCAGCTCTGTTCCTCCTGAAGGAACACCTTTCCCACTCGTGTGTTGAACCTGGTCCCTAAGAAGTCCAGTACCTGAGTTGGAAGAAGGTGACTCTTGGCCTGATTGACAACCCAGCCGAGGGATTCCAGGAGACGCACGACCCTGGCAACCGAAGATTTGAGGGCTCTCTACTTTGCACAGATGAGCCAATCATCCAGATATGGGTGAACCAGCACAACCTCCCTCCTGAGAGCCACCGCCACCACCACCACTTTGGTGAATGTGCAAGGGGCCATGGCGAGACCAAACGGGAGGGCACAGAACTGAAAATGTGCCCAGAGGATCATGAAGCGCAGAAACTGTTTGATCCTTGCAGATGGGAATATGCAGGTATGCTTCCGTGAGATCCAGGGAAGCCAAGAACTCTCTACTGCGGACTGCCAAAATGACCGAATGTAGGGTCTCCATCCAGAAGTGCAGCACTTTGAGAACCTTGTTCACCTTTTTCAGGTCCAAGATCGGTCAATAGGAGCCTTCCTTCTTCGGGACGACAAAATAGAATAATGCCCCGTCTTCTACTCCGCCCTGGGAACAGGAACGATGGCCCCTAGGCACTGCAGGCGGTGAAGGGTCTGACGTACGATCCCTGCCTTAAGCTGCAAGGGGAGACCAGAAACAGGTTTGGGAGAGGCGAAGCAAATTCTAACTCATAGCCGTGTTCTATGATATTTAATACCCAGTGGTCAGAGGTTATCTGGGCCTACGCCTCGTAAAAAAGGGATAGCCGAAGCCTATCACTGGAACAGAGGGATGGGGCCAGCTGAATCTCATTGTGAAGACTTAGAGCCCAATGGCACCTGACCGACCCTGTCTCACGAAGGCCTAAAGCTCCCCTCCCCTGCCACTTTAGCGGGCAAGTCAGAGGACTTCAAAATGGCCGCCGTTCCCATACTCAGCAGTAATGGATCGGCCTTCCCCTTGTGGTCGGCTGATTGCTTGCACGCCACGAGGGACCCAGACCCCGGCCACGCCCCTGACGTATCCTCTCCTCTGAGGAGGCAATTCCGGCACAGCCCCAGGCGGGAGATCCGCTGCTGTCCTCCCTCGAGCTTCTTTCCTTTGTTTTTTTTTTATGTGGCCGCAGCAAAAATAGCAAAGGAGAAGGCTGACAGACCTTTCCCGATCCGGGCAGGGAGCAAGGGGGAGGGACCGGACTACCGATATCACCCCAGAAACCTTACCAAACCAGAGGAGCCCCAGCTCCACACGACCTGCGACCAGGAGGAATAGCCCCACTAGGGCCTGCCTACCACCTAGGAGGTATGACCCTGTAAAATCTTGCTTGATCTGCCTTGAGTAGAATTAAAATGGACTTTCTTCTTTTTTTTTTTTTTTAGACTGAAGTTATGGTCCAAGACCGCAGGTTCTCCACCACCTCCATCTGCTGGAGACAGATAAATACTGAAGAGATGCAGGTGACACACCAGGTTAAGAAGGGGTGCTCTTCAAGTTTTTCTCTGTCTCCATCTGCTAGAAGGGAGGCAAAACTTAGCAGTCTGGACTGATCCAGGTACGTACAGGGAATGCGATGTTCAGAAGGCAACAACTATCAACCATTTAAAATTATTTATTAGTCTCTAAGACTGTTGGACTTCTTGTGTGCATTACTTCATCCAGTTCTATAGTGAGCTCAGCACTGGCCTGATGGGAGCACAACATTTAAGCTAAGTGGTAGAATATTTTCTCCTTGATGCAGGTCAAGCTGAAACATTGGCCAATGTCAGGGTTGGGGACTTTTATCAGTTGTGTTGATGGACATTGATCTGTTTTGTGTCTATTTCACTGATCTGACATGAAACTAAACATTAAAAAAAATGTTTTTTCAGTCTTAAATCTTTGGCAGGATAAATGATTGACTGGACATTGTTTGATGTTCTATGACAAGTTATTAGCTCCGGCTTTCTGATACCCCATTTTTTAAAAGGAGATTTTGGATCAATGAAGCGCCTTTACTTTCGTTGAGATTTAGAGCATATGGTTACCATTCTTTTTAGTTTTGTATCAAAATTTATTAAGACATTATTGCACTGGCTTTCTTACAGTTTTAGAAAATCTTTCCTAGGGAGGAGGTTACACCTCCTCTGATCTCACTTGTTAAGCCCTTTACTAAATACACAGATCTCACTGTTTCAAATCTATGTAGCTTGCATTCAGGTCCTTTGCTGTATACTATTGCTCTGAGATGTGACAGGATGACGACTACAGTGGCTCCGGCAACTAATTTTATAATCGTCTGCCTCATTTCTAAAGCCAGCATAGACAACTTCAGTCTTCCTCAGTCCAAACAATTGTGAGCTCAGGGCTATTACTACCAAATGGAGGACTAGAAAAATTTCAGTTTCTCTCTGCTC
Source organism: Rhinatrema bivittatum (assembly GCF_901001135.1). Classification (NCBI taxonomy): domain Eukaryota; kingdom Metazoa; phylum Chordata; class Amphibia; order Gymnophiona; family Rhinatrematidae; genus Rhinatrema; species Rhinatrema bivittatum. The sequence goes on from NC_042618.1 coordinate 310,426,718, forward strand.
CAACTGATGTACAAAGTAAGTTAAATGTATGCTAACATATATCATTCTATATACTGATAATGCTACACAAGCTTTGAGATTGTTGGAATTCTAAATGCTAATTTGAAGAGTAACTTTTTTGTACCTTTTCTCCACCTTTCACACTGAGACTAATGTCCCTGAGCACCAGATCCAGGCCTGCTCTGTACCTGACAGAGTAATTCAGAAAGTCCACCTTCCCATGGGTTGGCCACTCCTCTGGAGGTCTTTTATCTTCAACTATCCAGGAAGCCTGTAAGAAAAACACAAAGATGCAACAGGAAAGTCCATGAACAGTGTGATCTTTACGCAGTAATGATACTATAATTCTCTCTTCCCTCATGAATAGCAAGATCTGTAACCAGCATGGGTGCTGCCAGCCCTCTCACCTTCCATGAATAAAAATCCTCTTTATCTAAATACTGATACTGTCACCACTATAAACAGTGTGATCTGTACACCCAGCACTAATACTAAATTTCCCCATGAATGGGCTGAAAACCAGAGTTCAGCTCTGGTCACTCTTTGTGACTATGGACAAGTCACTTTATCTTCCTTTACCTCAGCTACCCACTTAGATCGGCAGTTCCCAACTTTTTCAAGCTCAGTGCACACTTACATTAAGAAAAATGTTGGGTTGCAGACCAAATTCCGCTGAGCAGGCAGTGCAGACATGGAGAGAATTCATATGATCAAAAGAAGAGCTATGGAAACACTGAAAGCCCCGTTAGTCTCTCTTCCACATTTTAAGCTTACAGGCCGATGCAATACTGTGTGCTCAGGCTAGGGCACAGGTTGACCAGCGGTTGGACGTGCATTTTGGATGCGCGCCCAAAGCTCCTGATGCAATAAGGGGATCAGCGCGTCCGATATGCACGTTCAAACCAGGGTGTAGCTAATAGGGCTCATCACATGTAAATGCCATGTCGATGAGGCTAAAAGCTAGTACCCCCCCCCCCCCCCCCCCCCCGATGTAAAAAAAAAAAAAAAAAAAGAACACCGCCTGACGCACACATTTTAACCCTGAAAAATTAATACCAGCCCCTGGTATTAAGTCTTGAGGAGTCCCAAATGTTGAACAGAAAAGCAGAAAATACTGCTTTCCTAACCCGTGCACAGCTACTTCTCCTGGGTGCCCAATGCCAAAGAGGCACTAGGGATGCACCATTTCCCCTAGTACCTTTTTAATGCAGCAGCTCATTAGTCTACTGCATTGCACACCCGGGAGGGGTGGATGGGCGTGCGTTAGGAAAGCAGGCGCTCAATCACGAGTGCCCATTTTTCCCATGCGGATACTGCATCAGCCTGAAAGGGTGAGAGGGGACAAAGACACACATAAGCCTGCCATGATGGATCAACTCCCTTTATATACAAGTGCAGGAGAAGCAAGCAGGCAAGCAGTTAGTGCCCTTGGCTGCCACATTTGGCTGCCAGAGCTCCTTCACTGTTGCTGCTCCCAACATTCAGAATGAGCCACATTCAATGCTTAGTGCATGCTCTCCCCATCTCACTCAGCCTGGGGGTAGGACTGAGGCTGGAAGGACTCAGACGGAGAAGATAAGCTGCTCTGTGTAACGTGTATGCTGTTCAAAGTAAGTCTTAGCTATCTGTGCCCTGCATGCTGCCCATTAATCACCACACTCTAGGGCGCCTACTGTAACTAGAAAGAAAAGGCACGCATGATTACACATGTACTCAGAAAGAGGCTCCTACATGTTTAAGATTCACCACTGGTGTGTCTTGTTGCTGTAAGGTGCTGAGAGAAAAGCCCAGGTGCTGGCTTGGATCTGAGCAGCAGGCAGTGATGATTGTTCCTTGGCATACTAGTGTGCCATAGCACACTGGCTGGGAAACACTAAGGGGTACATTTACCAAGGTGCGATAGGGTATAAAGCATGTAAAACAGTGTTTATTGCACAACATTCCATGTTTTCTTTTGTTTTTTTCAATAAAATCCACCCTGTATTGAAAGTAGATGCTTTACATGCATTTGCATGCATGCATAAAACTTACTAATGCATGCATGCAAAGCAGCTGATGCAGGCAAAATCCTATGTAAGTAAAATACTGTAGCTTTCCCCCCAAAAAAGCAAGTTGGGATATTTGAATGAAAATTGAGGAACTGTAGTTAAAACATTGTGGGGGCATTAGGACGCTAAAGCACATCCTGATAGCCCTGGTATGTTTCTTAAAGGGCCACGTGGCCCAAAAATGACCCCCACCCCTCCCCCAGAAAGTGTAAATTATCCTTTGGAGGTCTTGGCAGACCGCCACCCACCCATGTGCCACCTTTTGAAGCAGCCTCGCATAAAAAATAACTTGTTTGAATGGCGTGCGGTAATGCCCTGACCCCTTCGCAAAACCCTACCCCTTTGAATAAAATATCCCCCCCTAGTTTTTATCCCCAGGTATCCAACCTCCCTGGACCCCTCTTCCATAGAATCGAATCCCTGGTGTCTGGTGTCCCCACCTCCACCCCAGACCTCCTCATTAGATAAATGGAAGTCCCTGGTAGCCTGGTGGCCTTCCCACATGCCTCCATACCTCGTGAAGACAGCCCTGTGTCTAGTGGCAGCCTGGAGCACTCCTGAGGCTCCAGGCTGTTCAATACCATTTTTCAAAATGGCACCGACTGGCCTTTGCCTCTAACACAGATCTGGAGGGGGGAGGTTGGATGCCCGAGAGGGGGTAAGAACAAGGGGGAAGGATATTTTATTCAAAGAGGAGGGGTTTTGGGAAGGGGATGGCACACTGCTGTGTGCCATTCAAAGGATTTATTTTTTTTTTTATGTGAGGTGATCTTGAACAGTGGCAAAGGGTGACCAGCGGTCTGTCAAGATTCCCAGAGGGTATTCTGGCTTGTTGGGAGGGGGCCAGGTTAGAGCCAATCCTGGCCCTTTTAGATGATGGCGGCTCTGTGCGAATGGGGCCACCATCATGCCTTTTCTCAGTTTCCCCATGATTTCTGCAAGAAAAAATATCGCAAGGAACCTGCCGTGATATATTCTCATGGGAGGGGTCAATATCTCAGGATTGCCCTCCCCCCTGTGATAAAATACCATGGCTTAATAAATGATCCCCTGAGACTGTAAGCTTGGGTCAGGAACCTATTCTACCTGAATACTAATAATGGTGTTAGCCTTATTGAGCATTATTTGGAAAGGTGGGCTAAAAATCTACAAATCTCTATACACTGTAAGGACGCTTAGCCTTCGAATTCTCGATATCCTTCTATCTGCACTGATCTAGCTCTGACCAAAAAGGAGTACATTCATCTGTGAAATGTGGCTGCTCTGCAATAAAGCATGTGCTCTGTGCAAGGCTGTGAGGCTAGAGGGAGATAGAGAGATGGGCAGCCAAGAAGGAGGAGAATGCAGGTAGCAGGAGAGACAGCAAGGCAGAAAGAGGAAGAGTGCTGGTGCCAGGCTGGAAAGGTAGAGGACCACATACCCTCCATTGAATTTTCAATGGATTGCAGCTAGATCAATTTTTATTTAGTGGGATCTTATCCAGCATTGCCTGTCACTCCCTCACCCGCACGAATAATGTGATCCATACTCAGAATTGATATTCTGTTCCTAACAATATTATGATCTGTACCCAACAGGCTTATCGTGACCCATCATGCATAAGAACATAAGATATGCCATGCTGAGTCAAAACAAAAAGGTCCATAAAATGAACCCATTAGAACATAAGAATTTGCCATACTGGGTCAGACCGAGGGTCCATCAAGCCCAGCATCCTGTTTCCAACAGTGGCCTATCCAGGTTACAATTACCTGGCAAGTACCCGAACATTAAATAGATCCCATGCTACTAATGCCAGTAATAGCAGTGGCTATGCCATAAATCATCTTCTCCAGGAACCTATTCAAACCTTTTTTAAACACAGCTACACTAGCTGCCCTAACCTCATCCTCTGGCAATGAATTCCAGAGCTTAATTGTGCATTAAGTTAAAAAGAATTTTTTTCTGATTTGTTTGAAATGTGCTACAGGAAAATAACTACAGTACCTAATGTAATCCACTTCGAAGGGCTACAAAGTGGAAAATAAATAAATACTTGCTAAATTGTATGGAGTGTCCCCTAGTCCTTCTAGAACAGGTAAATTCACATTTACCTGTTCTAGTCCTCTCATAATTTTATAGATCTATATCATATCCCCCCTCGGCCGTCTCTTCTCCAAGCTGAACAGCCCTAACCTCTTTAGCCTTTCCTCACAGGGGAGCCATTCCATCCCCTTTAACATTTTGGTCGCCCTTCTCTGTACTTTCTCAAGTGCAACTATACCTATTTTGAGATGCAGCGACCAGAATTGTACACAGTATTCAAGGTGCACTCTCACCACTGAGCGATACAGGGGCATTATGACATTCTCCACTTTATTCATTATTCCCTTCCTAATAATTCCTAGCATTCTGTTTGCTTTTATGACTTCCGCAGCACACTGAGCCAATGATTTCAATGTATTATCCACTATGACACCTAGATCTTTTTCCTGGATGGTAACTCCTAATATGGAACCTAACAGCATATAACTACAGTTATTTTTCCCTATATGCATCACCTTGCGCTTTTCCACAATAATTTAATCTGCCATTTAGACACCCAATCTCCCAGTTTCGCAAGGTCCCCCTGCAATTTATCACAATCCACATATTTAACTACTCTAAATAATTTTGTGTCATTTGCAAATTTGATCACCTCACTTGTTGTATCCCTTTCCAGATCATATATAAATATATTGAAAAGCACCAATCCAAGTACAGATCACGGAGGCACTCCACTGTTTACCTTTTTCCACTGAGAAAATTGTCCATTTAATCCAACTCTTTGTTTCATGTCTTTTAATCAGTTTGCAATCCTCCTATCCCATGACTTTTTAGTTTTCTTAGAAGCCTCTCATAAGGGACTTTGTCAAACACCTTCTGAAATTCCAAATACACTACATCGATTGGTTCATCTTTATCCAAATGTATCCTTCAAAAAAATGTAGTAGATTTGTGAGTGAAGACTTCCCTTGGGTAAATCCATGCTGACTGTGTTCCATTAAACCATGCCTTTCTACATGTTCTGTGATTTTGTTCTTTAAAATAGTTTCCAGTATTTTTTCCGACACTGAAGTCAGGCTCACTGGCCTATAGTTTCCTGGATCGCCCCAGAGCCCTTTTTAAATTTTGGGGTTACATTGGTCACCCTCCAGTCTTCAGGTATAATGAATGATTTTAATGATAGGTTACAGATTTTTAATACTAGATATGAAATTTCATTTTTTAGTTCTTTCAGAACCCTGGGGTGTATACTATCCAGTTCAGGTGATTTGCTACTTTTTAGTTTGTCAATCTTGCCTACTACATCTTCCAGATTCACTGTGATTTGGTTCAGTTCATCCAAATCATCACCCTTGAAAACTTCTCTTCAACAGTGGCCAATTCTAGTCACAAGTTACCTAGCAGATCCCAAATTGCAGAGCCATTCCTTGTTGCTTACTTCCAGAAATAAACAATGGCTTACCTAAGTCTACTTGGCTAATAAGGATTTATTAACTTGTCCAAATTCTTTTAGTTTCAATGATTTTTTATTGTACAAAAGAACACCACCTCCTGCAGGGCGTGTATTCTGCATCCCTGCAGGTAGCAGCAGAACAAACGGCATTTTTGCAAGATACAAAATAACAATGCATACTATATACCCTTAACCCACCCAGAACCCTTCCCCAGAATAGGAAACTGTCAGACCTAGTTATATTAGATGCCTTGCCTACGTCATCTGGCAATAAATTCCATGGTTTGATTGGGTGCTGAATGAAAAAATGTTTTCTGTGATTTGTTTTAAATCTGCTACCAGTTAGTTTGTAGACTGATTCCTAATCTTAATACTATTTGAAACGATAAATAACCATCCCCTATTTACCTGTTCCATTCTACTCATGATTTTATAAACCAATATTGTATCCCCTCTGTCATCTCTTCTCCAAGCTGAAGAGCCGTAACCTATTTAACCTTTCTTCATAAGGGAGCCATTCTATTTTTGTTGCCCTTCTCTGTACTTTTTCTAGTTCCACTGTATCTTTTTTTTTTTTAGATGTAGGATTCTTAGCCAATGCTGTAAACTGAGTACACCCTATGATTGTGATCCATATACAGTACTGATAAGTCACTGTCAGCTGTAGCTAGTCTTGAACCAGCAACCCTCAGCACAGTTAACAGTAAGCTTGCTTGCTAAAGGCCTGATTTTAAAAGGGCCATGCATGTAAAAACCTGGAGTTACATGCGTGGCTGGGCCTTGTGTGCTCAGTGCACATTTTAGAATGGGCCCAGCCATGCACATAACTCCCTTTACGCACAGAAGTGCAAGGCCCTGAAAAAGGGGTGGACCGGGGGCGTGGTCTGGGCAGGGCGGGGGGGGGGGGGGGGGCAGGCTGGGACAGTGCCATTAGCCGCTGTTTATTTCTGGAAGTGAGCAACAAGGAATGGCTCTGCAATTTGGGATTTGCTAGGTAACTTGTGACTAGAATTGGCCACTGATGGAGAGAGTTTTTTAAGGGTGATGATTTGGATGAACTGAACCAAATCACAGTGAATCTGGAAGATGTAGTAGGCAAGATTGACAAACTAAAAAGTAGCAAATCACCTGAATTGGACCATCCAAACTTCCTAGTTATTCTAGCCTCCACTGAAGGATCTATTCCAGCTACCAAGCATAGACGCTAGACCAGCGCTTCTCAACCAATGTGTCATCAAACACCGGTGTCCCACTGCCCCATTGTACTTTCCTTCTCCCTTTTTCCAGTCCCCACGGGCCAATTGGAAGCTTCCTTTCTTCCTCCCCCCACTCTCCCAGTGGGAAGCATCCTTCATTCTGCCTGCCCCCACGCAGGCCAATCGGAAGCCTCCTCCCTTCTACCTGCCAGTGGGAATAGGAAGAAGGGAGGAAGCCTTTGATTGGTCGGTGAGACAGGCATCGCATAGCCCGGGGGTGGGGTGGGAGGAATGGCAGTGTCGAACCCCGACGAAGCAAGGCTGCCACCTGGCAAAGAGGAAAACCCAACCCCGATGAATCAAGGCCACCATGGGAGTCCATCCCTGTAGCGGCGAAGAGGAAACCCAACCCCGACCAAGCAAGGCCACCATGGGAGCCCATCCCTGTAGCGGCAAAGAGGAAACCTGACCCCGACCGAGGCCAACACGGGAGCCCATCCCTGTGGCAGCGAAAAAAGAAGGCCTGCCGGGGTGAAGCCGAGGCGGAACTGGAGCCCATCCCTGCAGTGAAGGAAGAGGAGGTTTTTGGTGAGGGTTTGTGTGTCTGTGAGGGTGTGAATGAGTACCTGGGTGAGAGCTTGTGTCTGTGGGTGTGAATGGATGCATGGGTGAGAGCTTGTGTGTGTGTGTGTGTGTGTGTGTGTGTGAATGGGTGCCTGGGTGACAGCGTGTGTCTGAGGACGTGAATGGGAGCCTAAGTGAGAGCTTATGTTTGTGGGTGTGAATGGGTGCCTAAGTGAGAGCTTGTGTTTGTGAATGGGTGCCTAAGTGAGAGCTTGTGCCTGTGGGTGTGAATGGGTGCCTAAGTGAGAGCTTGTGTTTGTGGGTGTGAATGGGTGCCTAAGTGAGAACTTGTGTCTGTGGGTGTGAATGGGTGCCTAAGTGAGAACTTGTGTCTGTGGGAGTGAATGGATGCATGGGTGACAGCTTGTGCCTGTGGGTGTGAATGGGTGCCTGGGTGAGAGCTTGTGTCTGTGGGTGTGAATGGGTGAGAGCTTGTGTGTGTGAATGGGTGCCAGGGTGAGAGCTTGTGTGTGTGTGGGTGTGAATGGAAGCCTGGGTGAGAGCTTGTGGGTGTGAATTGGTGCCTGGGTGAGAGCTGGTGTGAATGGGTGCAAGAGCATTTATGTGTGATTGAGAGCTTGTATATAAGAGAGCATGAGTGTGATTGAGAGAGAGACTGGTTAGGGAAGCAATGTGTTTCTGTGTCTGTGAGAGAGACCAGTCAGGAAGATGACTAGTGTGTGTGAGAAACCAGTCAGGAAGATGACTGGTGTGAAAGAGACCGAGACTGGTCATGAGGTCTAATTGGGGGTGTGTGTGAGTGACTGGTTGTGGGTGCTAAGGAAGAGGACTGTGAGGAGAGAGCTTCAACAGCCCTTGCTCCTTCTGGTGAGTGCTATTGGCCTGGAAGGGAAAGGAGTAGGAGAGTTGCTGGAGAGGGTAAGTAAAGGTGGCTTTTAAAATTTATTTTTCTTGATTGACTGCCATTTTAATTATTGGGTATTATGCGATGTCTGCTGTTTTGAAATATGTTATTGATATTTGGACATGTTTTAATAATTTTTATGAGTTTTTAATTGTTGGATATTATTCTGTTCAGCAGCTGTTTTGTAACACTTTTAGTATAGCTTTACAATTATTTCTGTGTGGGGGCTCTATAGCAGCTTGGCTTATTCTATTTTCCCAATAGGAAATGTATTAGTGTTCAGGGACTGGTTTAATAGTTTTATTTCTTAGATAGGGTTGTTACTGTTTGAGTGTGTTCCATAATACAGGTGTAACTTTGTGCGGGTTAGTTTGTGTGCATTATTGCAAATCCTGAGAGTCTGTTAGGTGCTATATTTCTCTTTCCATTTCTCCAGGTTCGCACTGCATGCAGAGTGACTTTTTTGGTTTTCCATTCCAGTTTCTGTCTCCATATTTATAATTTGTGGTTTTTCTGTACTTGGTGAAGGTCAGTTCTGGGTGTGTGACCGAGGTGAGGTATTTTGCTAGCATGTAGGCATTTGTATCAATCTTATTTGTTGTGTTTTCTGAATAGGACATGCATTAGAGGTAAATTACTGTCTTCTCATAAGGAAGGCTATTGTGCCTGGTAGTAAAGGGAGTTTGTTTTGCTTTTACTGAGATGTGATCAGAACCAGAATATCTTTTTGTATGGCGAGTTGTACAGGGTAATGCCCTAGATCTGCTCTGCACTCATTGCTGGGGGTTGAGGGGATTCCTGTGGATGCAGAGTGCATGTTTACATTTAGCCCCGTGACGGTCACATGTTCAGTGTGTTACGCATATGAGAACCATCTGTCAGGTGTGTCCCGGCCAAAAAATGTTTGAGAACCACCGCGCTAGACTGCTTACAAGATATTGCTGCTTATCCAAGACATTTTTTTGTTGTCTTCTTCATTAGTTCTCTACTCTCCTAGATAGCTGAATGTACAGGTTCCTGGACAATCCAACACCCTGTGAGGCCCTGTTCTTGCCTCTTGCCAGTAGGGGCCTTGATGGGTCTCTTAGACACTGGTTAGTTCTCCCAGCTCTGTGGGTCCATATGTTCTGTTGGCAGCTATCTTGCTCCTGTCTAGACACAGTTATATTCCAGGCTCACAGTCAGTACTTTGCCAGAGCTTGATCCAATACTTGGTTTTGTGTTTGGTCTTACATTTGGTCCTGGTCTCGGACCTATGTTTCATGTTCCTGTTTATTTCTAGATTGCTTTGTGTATCCTGTGTTCCTGTTTGTTTCTAGTTTACTTCGTATATTCTGTGTTCCTGCAGTTGGTCCTTCACTGCTTCTGTAGGTTCCTTCCTGACTCCTGGTATCTGCAGCAGTCTTTCATATCTCCAGGTGTGGGTTCTTCCTTCTCTCTGTGTTTACCTTGTGTTTCCTGTTCTCCGTCCTGCCAGCCACCAGCTACTGAGGGCTCAACCTAAGGTAGCCATCACAGGGGGAAGACATCCTGCTCCTGCTCCTACTCCAGTTAGAACCTGCCAATTTGTCCTGCCAAATTTGTCCTGTCTGTGCACCATCTGTTCTTGGCTTTGGGATCACACCTCCGACAGACTACACCATTAAATGTCTTGTCTCACCCTCCAAGTCTTACCCCCAAGCTTTTCAACCATTTGAACAGCTACCAAAACTAGTGGGGCTCTTGCTCAAACATCCAGCAGCCTAGGTCCTCATGGTCTAGTAACTACTTAGCTGTCATCACTGCCCCATTTGGTTTCTGGAAAGTTTTAGTTTGATAGTTCCAACTTGGCTACTTCTTGGCCTTCAATGTTGCTAAGTCATGCTTCTTTTATCTGCTGTTTGTTTTCTCTTTATCACATAGTGAGATGGTACCCAGTTATCACCAATCTGCCAATACTGACTCAGTTTAATTTCTGGACAGCTCCAGCCTACTGGTTCTATCCTATCTCATGGCCTTAAGAACATAAGAACATAAGAAATTGCCATGCTGGGTCAGACTAAGGGTCCATCAAGCCCAGCATCCTGTTTCCAACAGAGGCACTGATACTTTCACTGTCCTTACTCAATGGAATCTTTACCAAGCACTTTTACAGTCATCTCCCCAAATATATTATGAACCTCACTCAGCAATAACATATTGTCATCCCACGTGAACAGCATTTCTTGCTGAATCTAGCAAGTGAGCCAAGCTTCTTAATATTTCCTGGAAAAAATTGGAACCTTTGTAGCTTTTAATTGTTGAAGTGTCTTATAATGTAGTGCCTCCTTTATCCACCATTTGTTTTGTCCTTATCACCTCTCCCCTTGTCTTTGCTCTAAGGATGGATTATTGCAACACTGCAACCATCAACACTCTTCCTACTACTATTCCTCATATCTACTCTAAGTCTACTTGAATTTTATCACAGTATTGAGTTTCTACCACGTTTGCTTGTACTTTATTCAATGAATATCTACCATCCTCTCACTAAAGAATTATTTTTTTCATATTAAAAGCCTTACAAATGAAAACCTCCACTAGATCAACCCTCCTCTCCTTCCTCGCTCGACAACAAGACCCACTTGCCCTGCCCTACAAGGAACTCTCTGCACACCCTCAATCAAACACATCAAACTTATCTCTACTATTAACAGGGCCTTTTCCCTCACTGGCCCTACTCTATGGAATTCCCTACCTCCTGATTTACGCACAGAGACCTCTACTCCTAAATTAAAAAAAAATTAAAAACATGGTTGTTCCTTCAGGCCTATCCTGCACTCTCTTCCCTTTCCACGAAAAATACTTAACTGCCGGCTATTCAATTATATGTATTCTCGCAATTGCCTCTCCCTCCCTCCCCCTCCCTTTTTCCTTTCAGTCACCCCAGGAGCCATATATGCTCGACTACCTTTCCCACCCTATTGTGCTTGTTATTACCCCTTGTGTTTCTCCTAGATTCTCGCCACATAATATCTGATGTAACCAGCATCTTACAATTTCCACTCCTAAACCTTACGTAACCAGCATTTCAGCTCAGTCGTTCTATGTCAGCTCATTGCAAATGACCACTAGCCCTGAATTGGAATATCCATCACTCTATGTACTTTGTAATATAGTCTCTTGTATTTTGTAACATAGTTATCTTACTTTTCCTTTTATCTGCCTAAGATACCCAGTTTATCTGCCTAAGATACCCAGTTGTCTCAGTCCCCCCTTCTCAACTTCTTGATGTTTTATATTGTTTCTTTCTCTTATGCAATTAATTGTGCTATGTAAGGGCCATGCCCAAAAGTTCTGCGTTGTCTGTAAACCAATACGATGTGCAAACGGCTATCGGTATAGAAGAAACTCTAAATAAACAAACAAACAAACAAACAAACAAACAAACAAACAAACAAACAAACAAACAAACAAACAAACAAACAAACAAACAAACCAACCAACCAACCAACCAACCAACCAACCAACCAACCATCCTCCCTCAAACTTTACTGTGCATGGCTTTTTTAACAAACAGCATGGGAGAAGGTGAGACATCATTTCTCTTAAATACCAATGCAGTTTGTCTGCACATTTCTATTTATACTTTATTTTCTTTATTAGGTAAGGGTTGGTCTGTGTTCCGTATGTATGACCAAGGTGAAGTATTCTGCTGGTGTTTAGTTTCTGTGTGGGGTTCTATAGCAGCCTGGCTTGTTCTGTTTTCCTAATAGGAATTATATTGGTATTTTAGGGCATGGTGTTTACTTTTGATTGGAAATAAAACACATCTATCCATATTTGTAATAATGATTTTTTGGAGGGTGCCAGACAGTTTCCTCCTGCTCTTTTGAGCTTCTAGCTCAGATGGGACTGGGACCGAGATCCAGCACAATGAGCCTCCATTTGCAAGTTCTCAAGGATCTTTTCCCCTATTTTATATCACCTCCCAATTCATCCTAGTCCAGTCTTCGCAGCTACATTCCTCAGCCTGGGACTATGTACCTGGGCTACTTTCAAAACCTTGCAATCATGGACTCTAAATCTGGACACTAGGTGTCACTATTGTGCAATGACTGGGAATGTTGCTGTGAGCGCTGCCTCTACACAGCATCTCCAGAGTAGCCAACCCGGAGCAGAAAACTTGACCTGGCAATAGAACCGAGATCCTCCTTGTGGAATTGCACAGCACTATCATTCAACCACTGTCTGATCCTTGTAATAATGACTTTGGATAAATAATAACCAACCTCAGTTTCAGTTTCAGAATATTCTTTCACCCTTTCAACTGCTACAATGTTGGTTTCAAGGTCAGAGGTCATCCGCACCATCCAGTTCAGAGACATGGTTACCTGTGGAACACAGAATAGTGCTATAAAACTATGCACTTTTAGATTGAATTACTTGCCTTTCCAAATACAAGCTCAAGATGAGTTACAAATGGTATTCGTTAATTTGATGCAAATAAAATACAGATTGCTTCAAAATTTGCTAGCCAGATTATTTTACGGAAAGTTAGCTACAAATTTCTCTGGGAGCATCAGCACATTTAATGCGCATTCCAATACATCCAAGGATTATCTTAAAATATGTGCCCCCCCCCAGCTTTGTGAAAACTATTGAGATTTTAATAGACACCCCTGTTCCCCCCCACACCTATTGAGGCAGCCAAAGTATGTGTCAAAAATACAAAAAAAACTGCATTCTGAGTCTGCCTACCCTCCTCCCTCCCAAGCCCTGCATCCTTTGGCCAAAAATTACCCTCTAACAATACATCAAACTCACCCCTCTGACCCCTCCAAGGCTAGTACCTTAGAATCTGTGGTGGTCTAGTGAGGCCCAAAGCACTACCTAGAGTTCTTGGCTCAGTGCCACCATTTTCAAAATCATGCTGGCCAGCCACATACAAACATTTGCCCCCATCATTTGATAAGGGAAAATTATAGAACAGGCCTAATGTTTTTTGTTTTTTTTTACAAACGGGGTGAGCTTAGGAGGGAGGCGTTAGGCAGTCTTTGAAGGCATTAATGTTTTGGGCTTTTTTCGACACTTCGTCCATCTCAATGAGCAGCAGGGGTGTATGGATAGGACAGAGAGTAAATTGAGAACCACAGGATTTTCATGAGGCCCTGGGGCCTATTCAGTCAGCTAAGGCCATTTAAGAAGATGGCAGTCCTGGGCAGTGGGGGACACCTAAGCCACAGTATTTTTCCTTGTAGTATTTTACTGCTAGGAAATATACTGCAGGATTTACTAAGCTGCGGTACAGAGTACACAGTTTAGTGCTACAGTTTAATAATCCTGTGGTAATACCCCAGCTGAGTAAATGACCTCCTAAGTTTATATCCTATGCATGTGACCATGCATATATTATTTATTTATTTATTAAATTTCTATCCCGCTCAATTACCAAGAGATTGTTCTGGGTAGTTTCCATAACAAAAATTATTTATTTATTCCACTTTTCAGAACTTCAAAGTGGATTACATTCAGGTACTATAGGTATAGGTATAATGCGCTGTTACTTGGTCTCCCGGCCTCTTCTACCAAACCTCTTCAAATGCTGCAAAACGCAGCAGCCAGGATCCTCACAAACTCCCGCCGCATGGATCACATCACCCCGATTCTAAAAATACTTCACTGGCTACCCATTCGCCACAGAATTCTCTTCAAGACACTTACCATTATCCACAAAACCTTATTTCAAGAATCCTCGCTCCAACTTACCATACCCCTCAAACATCACTCCTCTGCAAGACCCACCAGATCTGCATATAGAGATTCCCTCCAAGTTCCCCCCAAAAAATCCATTTGTCACAACTCTATAGAAAAACGGGCACTATCAACTGCTGGACCTCTTCACTGGAACTCCCTCCCGCCAGATCTCCGCCAGGAACATTGCCATATCACGTTCAGAAAAAAATTAAAAACTTGGCTGTTCGCCCAAGCCTACCCCTAAAAAAAAAAAGCCTCTGGGTCACCCACACAGTCTCTTACCTCACAGATGTGTCCATTACCGCAACTCAAAGGAACTGTTGCCCAACCAATTGCACTATCTTATAATTTGCTTAATTTCATATTCTTTATGTAAATTTGTAAATATGCTTAATTTTGCACATATACTAGATAAAATCGTACATAATTCTTATCCTGTAAGCACCCCCTCCTCCTGTTGCCCTTCCCTCCAGTTAGAATTTGTTTAACTTAACTTTTAAAATTTGTTAGAATTTGTTTAACCTATTTTCTCTCTATCAGCCTAGTTCTACATTCCCTGTTATAATGTAACTTTTGTTGTTGTTTGCTCTGTTAACTGGTTACCCCTTGTTTACTGTAAACCGGTACGATAAGACCTGGTCTTGAGCATCGGTATATTAAAAGAATTTAAATAAATAAATAAATAAATAAATAAATATTTCCCTATCGCAACAGGGCTTACAATCTAATTTTGTACCTGAGGCAAAAGTGACTTGCCCAAGGTCACAAGGATTGACAGTGGGATTTGAACCTTGGTTTCCCTGGGTTGTAGCCCACTGCTCTAACCACTAGGCTACTCCTCCATTCCATAATCATAAACAAACAACATACACAATACAAAATACAGAATTAAAGTGTCTAAAATATTAAAATTATATTAATTAAAAGCTTCCTTGAACAGATGAGCTTTAACCTGCTTTTGAAACAATTTATGGTCTTTCATCTGCTGGATGCTTACCGGGAGCTCATTCCTAAGGGCCAGGACTGACCTCAAGAAGGCTCTATTCTTTGTCTCCTGCAGCTTAGCCTTTTAACCTCTGGCACATTTAATAAAAACATACTTTCTTACCTCAGTGCCCACTGGAGTGTTTAACAGGAAACTAGGTTTTTCAAATATGCTGGGCCCTCCCCATATAATACTTTAAATATATCCCTGATCTGCGCAACTCTCCATGCTTAGTGCCTCACTTCGACTGCCTCCTCCTCTATTTCTCAGCACCTCACCTCCAGCTTTGTCTCTCTCTATTGCTCACCTCTCCTGCTTTCCACTCCTCATCTCATCTGTGTCTTATCTGGGTCCATCTCAATCTGACTCTGTCTTCATCCTGTTTATAATGTAATCTGTTATGAGGATCATTTTCTTAAGAGACTTCTGCATATAAAACAGTGTTTTACCCACAGAAATGTCCTTTTACAAAATTGCCTACCCAATAGGCAGATAAACTTAAGTGCATATGTCATGTCTGCACATAAATTTACCCAGATTGACTAGAGGCATTCCTAGGGCTGGGGCTGGGGAGGGGCTTAGATTTGGACACAGAAAGGTCAATTTTAAAAGCATTGCTCGTGACAAAATGCCCATATACGTGCATATTTGGGCTGGATGCAAGCAATGCGGATTTTAAAAAGCTGCGAAATACATGTGTATTTACCCATGCATGCATCTAAAATAAAAGGGTGCAAAGGGGCGGAGCATGGGTGTTCCGGGGTACGGCTAACAGTTACGCACGGAACTCCGTATTTTAAAACCAGAGATCGCAGCGTGCATCAGCTTGTAATCCGTGTAACTTTACTGCTGCTACAGAAGTGGAGGAAGTCTGTAGATTTTGAGTTTTAGGACTTACAGGACAGGGTGAAGGGTCTGGGGAAGCTGGGAGGAGTGCAGGATGAAGAACCAGAGGGGTCTTGAAGACCTAGATATTAACTGGGCAAACTGTCCTTTGCCAATGGTGGACTAATTGGAAAAACCGGGCTGACCCTCGCGCGAGTATGTTTTAAAATCCACCTACAAATGCACGTAATAGCCAGCAAAGTCCCAGAAAAGATACGCGTTTGCTTCAGCTTCTAGCGCCCTCCAGGACCACTTTCAGCAGAAAGGTTATTGTTGTAGCTGTGTGCAGGTGCTGCTGGTGAAGGCACAGGGGAGCAGTGTGCATTTCACAAGTGACATATGGACATCCACAAATGCTTCACACGCCTTCCTCTCTCTGACAGCACACTGGTGGGACCTGGCCTAGAGTGGGGTAGGCAGCAGTTCCACAGGGGCCGGAGCAACAGGACACAGGTGAGCTTTACTGCACACTCACTCGGCGGACAGTTCCCATACCTCTGCCAATATTTTAGCAGCGATTGGAGAAATGCTGGAGGGCTGGCAGCTGGATCAGAGAGCCAGAAGTCTCAATGCAGGTTTCTATATCACTGACAATGGCTCTAAGATGGTCAAGGCGATATCCGTCCGTGGATATCAGGGTATATGATGCTTTGCTCACACTCTGCACCTAGCAGTGAAGACCCTGGGGCTGGGGTCCAGGGATCCAGAGCATGCGTACCTGCATGGCTTACTAGAGAAGTGTAGAAAAATAGTTGGACACAACCATGAAGCATGAAGGCAGGTTTCCTCCTCCGTGAAAAGCAGAAGGAATTAGAGATGCCTCACAAGCATCTCATCATAGATGTGGGTACCCGCTGGAATTCAACCTACATCATACTGCAGAGGTTAGTGAGCAGCAGATACCTCTGCATGATCTGTCTCGGGAAATGGAGATAGGTATGCAGGCTTCCCTAGGGCATCATGACTGGGCCAGTCATGAGACAGCTTGTGAAAATCCTGAAGCCCTTTAAGGCTGCCACAGAGGAGCTGAGTGCTATAAGCACCATCTTGGGAAATATCCTAATAGTAAACATCCTGTTAGAAAAGTTGGAGGGTTTTCAACAGGAAGAGGGAATGAGAGGTGAGGTGCTGCACTGTTCAGTGTCCTTGGAAAAGCAGGTGACAGAGAAACTGGGACCTCTGACCAGAAACCCCACATACATGCTCACTACATTAGTGATCCACATGTGAAAGGGCACTTGCAGTGGAGGCAAACAAAATCTGACACATATGAAGAGGAGGTCTGTAAGCTAGAGCGCCACAGGTTGAGGCAGAGGAGGGATGTAGCACAGGAAGAAACACCCTCATTGTCTAGGTCAGACAGCAGTGCAAGTCAGAGCAGCACCCGTCATCGCCACCTAGCAAACCCTACACAGGAAAACGGAAACAATCCTCACTTCTGTCCCAGAAGATCGCTAAAGCAGCTGGGAAGAAAGATTCACATATAGTACCACCAAAGGAAACAGCAGCTCATATCTCAGTGACACACTATCTCACTGAGGACATGGAGACAGATGTGCTGGTATATTGGTCTCGCAAGTCTAACATCTGGCCAGACTTTGCGAGAGTGGCTCAACACTATCACTCTTGTCCACCAACAAGTGTACCCAGCGAAAGAGTGTTTTCCATGACAGGAGACATCATAAGCCCTCATTGCTCCAGGCTGTCAACACACTTGATAGAGAAGCTAGTGTTCCTTAAAATTAATCTGCCTTTGTTTGCTATCCAGATTTGCCATGCGAGTGGCAAGACAAATGAACGGAATATGACGGTCCTGTAGTTGCTGGCCGCTCTGCCTTTCTGCATGCCGTGTCTCAATAACAGTAATGGGGCCTGCATCTAGCATCCAACAAAATCCAGTGACTGTGATTGACTAAATGCATTTGCCTGCTCTGTCCACAACACTATCAATTGGACCACACTTCACCAACCACATTGATGCTGCTGTCCAGGCCTGAGATGCCAGATCGAGGACTGGAAAGATTTGTAATGCTGAGTCCTGCTGTGTCCCAAACACTTGCAGTTCGGCCACACTTCGGCCACCACACTACTGCTCCTGTTCAGGCCTGAGATTAAAGATCAAGGGCTGGAAGAGACGCTATGATGTGTCCTGCTGTATCAAGCCAATACTGAAGAAACCGAAACTCGATCCCACTGATCTGTCTAATTACCGCCCCATCTCAAACCTTCCGTTCATCTAAAAAATCCTTGAAAAAACAATCAATAAGCAACTCACAGAATACCTTGATGACAATCAACTCTTTGCTCCCTCACAGTACGGATTCCTGAAACTCCATAGCATGGAAACCCTCCTCCTTTCCCTGTCAGACCAACTTATTAAAGGCCTTGATAAAGGACAATCTTATATCTTGGCCTTCCTAGACATATCCTCAGCATTTGACACCATCAGCCACAATATCCTCCTGCAGCGACTAAATAAAATTGGAATAACAGGTGTTGCCCACAACTGGTTTAATTCCAATCTCAGTAATCGAAACTTCAAAGTCAAAATCGGAAACCATGAGTCCAAAGCAATACCCCTCGACCAAGGAGTACCACAAGGTTCCTCCCTGTCTTCCACCCTCTTCAACATTTACATCCTACCACTCTGTCACCTCCTATCCAACCTCAAGCTTCCCCACTATATCTATGCAGACGACGTGCAGATACTTATTCCAGTATCTGACATACTTCCTAATGCCATGAACATCTGGAAATCCACTCTACTTTCAATCAACAAGCTCCTAACCAACTTTCACCTTGCCCTGAACACTGCAAAAACTGAAATCATGCTTATTTTACCCCAAAGTCACCCTAACACCCTTCCCCTGCTTCACTCTCTATCACCACCAATCCCATTCTCTCAACAGGTACGGGACCTAGGAGTTATCCTCGATAAGCACATCAACCTCAAGAAATTCATTAACACCACTTTAAAAGAGTGTTTCTTTAAATTGCACACACTTAAGAAATTAAGACCCTTACTCCACCCTCCTTCAAACTAAATATTTTCTAAACTCGATTATTGTAATTCACTCCTCCTAAGCTTACCGAAAAACTCCATCCACCCTCTCCAAATACTACAAAACACAGCTGCCCGGATCCTCACTAACATGCACAGAAATGAACACATAACACCCGTTCTAAAAGAATTACATTGGCTCCCAATTGCATCCCGAATCCAATATAAGACCCTCTCTATCATACATAAGGCACTTCACAATCCTGAGATGAATTGGTTCAACGATTCACTGATATTCCACGAGCCAACTAAACCTACCAGACACCAAATCCTCGCTACCATTCATATACCCTCCCCCAAAAACACCAACCTGGCCTCCACAAGAGCACGTGTGCTTTCCGTAGCCAGCCCCGCCCTTTGGAATACAATGCCAGGTGAGCTACACCAGGAGGACTGCCAAAAAATGTTCAAGCAGAAACTTAAGACTTGGCTGTTCACAAAAGCTTACACCTAACACTACCCAGCTTACACCCAGCTTCCAGCTTACACCTAACACCACCCACAAAAGCTTACACCTAACACCACCCAGTCTATTCACCCTACACCTTACTCACCCAACTCCCCCGCTGTCCCTTCCTCCTCCTTATGTCTATTTTCTGAGGCATCCCCTTTCCTTAATGCACTTCCTTGATACTATTTCTGTGATACATGTTCACCATTCCCATTCATCTCTTTGAGTTGATTTCCATGTCTCATGTTCAATCTTCCCAAATCCTGCAGTACAATGGAAGCAATCTTGCAAGTAATTGATAACCTCCCTTTGTATTCTTTAAGCATTCTCAATATACTTGAAGCAATCTTATTAGTACTTGTAGTGCAATGTATATAATATCTGCAATGTTTATAATATTTTTCGTGCAATGTATATAGTTTCCAACGCAACTTAAGCGTAGTTTACAATGCATATATTTTTTCGCCTGTTTCATGTTAACTGTTTTACTGTTAACTGATGTGATATCTTTGATGAATGTCGGTATATAAAACCATGAAATAAATAAAATAAATAAATAAATAGTCTTTAGGGATCCGCAGTGTTTATCCCATGCCCCTTTGAAATCTTTCACTGTTTTTGCCTTCACCACCTCCTCTGGAAGGGCATTCTAGGCATCCACCACCCTTTCCATGAAGAAATATTTCCTGACATTGGTTCTGAGTTGTCCTTCCTGGAGTTTCATTTTGTGACCCCTAGTTCTACTGATTTTTTTCCAACAGAAAAAGTTTGTCGATTGTGCATCATTAAAATCTTTCAGGTATCTTAAGATCTGTATCATATCTCCCCTGCACCTCCTCTTCTCCAGGGTATACATATTTAGGTCCTTCAACCTCTCCTCATAAGTAACCTGCACTAAGCCAAGATCGCTTAAGATTTACTGAAAATGCAGAAGTGAAGGCTAGCAAGTGCAAGAATTAATCCTGAAGCAGAAGCAATTTGAAACATAGCATTATGTCGGGTTTCTGATAAACTACAGCCGCACTGCAGTGAATCCTTTTGATATTTTATGTGCACAAGAAAATGTATAAAAATATTTGGTTAACTGTGGTGCTGTAAGACCTATGATTATTAATGAACTGTGCAAGCGATTTGACAATATACAGTCTTTCTGGCTGCCAGGTGTTATGATGGTCTTAAGCTTATGCTAGCGCCAACTATGACTTTTCAAAACTTGAACTTTCTATGTAAATGCCATTGTTGTTGATTAGCCAATTTTTTGCACTTCACATTCTGACTCTTTGCAGTAGATATTATATTCCAAACATTACCAATGAGGCCTGTCATTAGAACATAAGAAAATGCCATACTGGGTCAGACCAAGGGTCCATCAAGCCCAGCATCCTGTTTCCAACAGTGGCCAATCCAGGCCATAAGAACCTGGCAAGTACCCAAAACCTAAGTCTATTCCATGTTACCATTGCTAATGGCAGTGGCTATTCTCTAAGTGAACTTAATAGCAGGTAATGGACTTCTCCTCCAAGAACTTATCCAATCCTTTTTTAAACACAGGTATACTAACTGCACTAATCACATCCTCTGGCAACAAATTCCAGAGTTTAATTGTGCGTTGAGTAAAAAAGAACTTTCTCCGATTAGTTTTAAATATGCCACATGCTAACTTCATGGAGTGCCCCCTAGTCTTTCTATTATCCGAAAGAGTAAATAACCGATTCACATCTACCCATTCTAGACCTCTTATGATTTTAAACATCTCTATCATATCCCCCCTCAGCAGTCTCTTCTCCAAGCTGAAAAGTCCTAACCTCTTTAGTCTTTCCTCATAGGGGAGCTGTTCTATTCCCCTTATCATTTTGGTAGCCCTTCTCTGTACCTTCTCCATCGCAATTATATCTTTTTTGAGATGCTGCAACCAGAAATGTACACAGTATTCAAGGTGCAGTATCACCATGGAGCGATACAGAGGCATTATGATATTTTCCATTTTATTCACTATTCCCTTTCTAATAATTCCCAACATTCTGTTTGCTTTTTTGACTGCTGCAGTACACACTGAACCGAGGATTTCAATGTGTTATCCACTATGACGCCTAGATCTCTATCTTGGGTTGTAGCACCTAAAAACTACAGCATACCATCTTCCAACCATTAACACTGAGGCCTGTCACAACTGTGGCATGCCATATTCCAACTATTAACAATGAGACCTGTCATTTACAGTTATGTCATGCCATGATCCAAACATTAACAAACTATGATAACAGATAAAGTCCTTAAAGGCTGATGTTGTCTTTCTATTTCCCTTTGTTGCATTTGGCGGTCTGCGGGCTAACCCTGCAAACCCTTACCTCCAGCCCCGGGCCAGCCACCAAGGCTGTGAAGCACCACCTCCTCTTCGCATGGCAAGGAGCCACTGGGCCTTCACGCGATAGAATGCCATCGATTCCAGCATACGCGTGCACGCCACACTGCCACATTTTAAGAGACTGTGGCAGGAAAGTCCTTGCGGCCCCTAGAGATGACATTACAGAGGCTGCCCTATAACAGGCTAGCTTGCCAGCTGCAATATGCCTCAGCAGCAGGTCCCTCTACTCCATGTAGAGTGTGTTGCTACAGCGTCTCGACTTCAGACCAGACTTGTCGCCAGCATCTTGTCTTCATCTGAGCATTAGCTTCAGTGTCTTGTCTTCAGGTTCTATGTGGTCTTCAGTATTCTTTGCCTTCTGTGCTTCTCCTTCCATGACCCAACTCTCCTATCCAATCTTCCTTCTCTTTGGATGGATACTTGGAGTGACCTCGGCCTGACCTTGGAATATGCTGAACTGCTGCCTGCCACTGACCACTGCCTGCTCCTGGACCCACCTGATCTCTGCCAGCCTATGACCCTGACCTCCAAGGACCTCCTCTTCTGCCACTAGCAGAGACCCCACCTAAGAACTGCTGGCCATAGCACTCAATGGCTCAACCTGAGGGGAATGAGGGCTGGTATAGGCGAAGCTCCAGCTGGGTCTCTGCTTTATCTGGGTCCACCTGCTCCTCCCTGCAGGTTGTGTCAATCCTACCTCAGGCTAAGGGGTCACGAACGCAACACCCTTGCTGCTGCAGTATCACAGAGATCACTGTTAGGACAATAAAGAGAATATTTGGAAATCTGACATGATCCCAGAGGCTCGACAAGAATGGAAGACATCTGAAATTAAGAAAATTACTCTAAAAGTGTAGTTATGGTTTTCCAAAGAAGTTATTGAAATGGAAATTAAAAGAAAGGTTACAAGAGATTGCAGGAAGAGGAAGAGAGGCAACAATATTTGGAAAAGGTAAGAGAATGGTGAGATTACTTACCTGATAATCTCGTTTTCCTTAGTGAAGACAGATGGACTCAGAACAAGTGGGTATAGTGTGCTCGTGCTAGCAGTTGGAGACGGATCTGATGTCAGCACGGGTACATATACCCCCACAGGAAGTGAAGCTCTTCAGTAATCTTCCTTGCAAAAGCTGTTATGGATACATGTGTACTGACGATCAATGAAATAGTGAAAACAGGATTCCCCTGACCGATTGATAGTAGCTGGAGACCGCCTGCATTCCCAACCGGAAGGCGTCGACACCTAGTAGAGTGGACGCACTCATGTAAGAAGTGATAAGGCTTACCTTGAATCGGTGAAACCAATGTATACAGGCAGCTGGGCGGGATGCTGAGTCCATCTGTCTACACTAAGGAAAACGAGATTATCAGGTAAGTAATCTCACCATTTCCTGTCGTGTAGCCAGATGGACTCAGAACAAGTGGGATGTACAAAAGCTTTACTCCCGGACTGGGCGGGAGGCTGCCTGAGGACCGTGTAACACTGCCCTCGCAAATGCTGTGTCCTCCCTGGCCTGGACATCCAGACGGTAGAACCTGGAGAAGGTATGGAGGGAGGACTACGTCGCCGCTTTACATATTTCTGCAGGCGACAGCATCCTAGATTCCGCCCAAAATGCTGCTTGGGTTCTGGTAGAATGAGCCTTAACTTGTAGAGGCGGTGACTTCCCGGCCTCTACGTAGGTCGCTCTGATGACTTCTTTAATCCAGCGGGCGATGGTGGGCTGTGAGGCCGCTTCTCCTTGTTTCTTCCCGCTGTGAAGGACGAACAGATGGTCAGTCTTTCGTACTGTTTCTGTCATTTCCAGATATCTGGGCAGCAATCTGCCGATGTCGAGATGGCTTGGCAAACGCCCTTCTTCAGATTTCTTCAAACCTGCCATGGTTGGCAAGGATATGGTCTGGTTGAGGTGAAATTGTGAGACTATCTTAGGCAAGAAGGATGGAACCATGCAAAGATGGATAGCCTCAGGAGTGATTCTGAGAAAAGGATCCCGGCAAGACAGTGCTTGTAATTCTGAGATGCGGCGTGCTGAACATACAGCCAGCAAGAACACCATCTTCAAAGTGAGAGAACGGAGATTGGAAACACGCTCAGCGAGCGTGCAGGCTCTCCAAACTGCTTTGGAGACAGAAATTACTAAAGAGCTTCACTTCCTGTGGGGGTATATGTACCCGTGCTGACGTCAGATCTGTCTCCAACTGCTAGCACGAGCACACTATACCCACTTGTTCTGAGTCCATCTGGCTACACGACAGGAAAGCTGGTTTTACCAGAAGTAGGTCTTTCAGTCAAATCTGATCTATTTCTTTGCATGACCAGAGAGCTGGATCAGGGGAGAGTGTTAGATATAGTGTACTTGGATACTGTTCTGCATTGGCAACTGATAAATAAAAGGAGTCTCCTTGGTGTGGGCCCTAAAGGGACTGATTGGGTTGGAAACTGATTGAACGGTAGGCAATAAAGGTAGTGGGTTGAGTGGCCCCTGATGGGTTAGGCCCTGCACTTAGGCTTTTTACTTGCACACTGCATGGTAGGCCACGGCGGCCATTTTCATGCACTCGTGCATGCTCTTCTGACCTCTATAGGCTGTCTGTTCTGCGCAGTGCTTCTGCTCTGCGTACGCATTGTGTGCTCGGCTTTTGGGTATGCTTTTTACACGCACAAAACTTTTCACTGTTCCCATGCTTAACTTGGCGCACAGGTTGTGCATGCACTTTGCCTTGCTTTCTTCTAGGCACTTATTTTTTGTGTGCATTCCACTTTTGAGCATGAGCCATTCCGATGTATGTTTACTGCCACAATGGCACTGGTAAGAAAGAAGCCTAAGTGTCTTCCTATTTGTGTTGCTTCTCAGCCTGTCCTGGCTTCTAACCTGTGTCAGCGCTGCTCAGACGCTCAGGGAGAGTTGTCTTTCTTGGATTTTGTTAAGCCTTGTTCTTCCCATTCTGATGATGGATTGGTCATAGCCTTGACTGGGGGGATGCCAGATCTTGGTTCTCCCTTGACTGGCTCCTCCGCTGGCGAGGGCAGTTCTGTGGGACCAGCTCCAGTTCCTTCTGGGCTTGATCTGGACCTGGCTGCTTTTTCTTGGGTGGAATATTTTCAAGGCTTACAAGCCTTTCTTCAGGCACAGTCCTCCACTTCCTCCATTCCTGTCCAGTTAGACCCTCAGCTGGTGGCTCCTCCCTCTTCTAGTCCTATGCTTAAGCACCTAGGCTCGCCTTGGTTCCTTGCAGGTGTTCCCGACAGGAATCCGGATCGCACTGGTGATGAGGTTTATCCTGATTCCCTGGAAGATGGGGAAATTCCTTCAGGGCTGGAACCGTATCAAACCATGTTGCGGTTCTTTCATAGAGATGGACTGCTGGCCCTGTTTTCCCAGACCCTGGAACAACTGAGTGTCCCTGGTTTGGATGCCATGTCAGAGCTGAGGAAGAATCCCATTATGGTTTTCTTATGTAAGACTCTTGTTTTTTCCCCATTGATGGATGCCATTCAGGAATTGATTGATCTGGAATGGTTCACCCCAAAGGCAAATTTTAAAGGGGGTTGGACATTGGAAGGCATGTACCCCCTGAATCCAGCTGTGAGAGAACGTTTGCATTTTCCCCAAAGTGGATGCACTGGTATGTGCCATCTCTAAGAAGATGACTATCCCCGTAGAGGGAAGAACGGCCTTGAAGGATGTACATGATAGATGGATTGAGGCTATTCTTAAGCAAGCCTTTGAGGCGGTGGCGATGAATTTACAGATTGCCTCCTGTTGCGCCTAGAGGCGAGATGTTGTCTGCTTCTCTCCCAGGAGGGAATTCCAGAGTGGTTATGGAGCCTGCTGCCGCTTTTTTTAAGCAGACACAGACTGTGATTTGTTTCGGACTTCGGCCAGAGTGGCTTCGACATAGCAGCCAGGCATCATTCTCTGGATGTAAAATTGGTCAGCTGATGCAGCCGCCAAAGCCAGTCTTACCAAGATGCCCTTTATAGGCTTGCTCTTGTTTGTGAAAGAGTTGGAGAAATTGGCCAGTAAGTGGGGAGAGTCTCCAGTTACTCTGTTGCCAGAAGATAAGAAGCATTTACAGTGCCTCTTATGTATGAGGGGTCATCTCTGGGGTTCCAGGTGTTTTCGTCCCTATAGAGGGACGACCTTTCAGCAGACTCGGCCTTTCAGTAGGTCTCAGTCATTTCGTACCCGACAGCCCAAGAGAGGAGCGGGCTCGGGTGGTGGACCCGAGCTTCCCAATAAAGGTTTGCCGACCCACCTTCCAAAACAGAAAATAGGGGGGACATCTCTCTCTCTTTTATCGGAGGTGGTTCGAGATCACGTTGGACCAGTAGGTCCTGGCGGTGAAACGAGAAGGGTATGTGCTAGAATTTCACAGTATTCCTCGGAATGTGTTCATTGTGTCCCCTTCCCACTCTCCACAGAAGAAGCAGGCAGTGGAGTTCACATTTCAAAGGCTCTTCAGACTAAGGGCTCTGGTTCCAGTACCCATGTCTCAAGAAAGTAGGGGGTGTTATTCCATTTATTTTGTTGTGCCCAAGAAGGAGGGCTTCTTTCGTCCCTTCCTGGATCTCGAGGTTCAACCATCACTCGAGGTTCATTATCACTCTGTGATAATGGTGGTGCAGTCAGGAGAATTTCTGACCTCCTTGGATCTGTCAGAGGCTTATCTTCATATTCTCATCCGATTGGAACACCAATGCTTTCTGCGCTTTGTGGTGTTGGGGCTCCATTATCAGTTTCGGGTGCTGCCTTTTGGTCTAGCCACCGCTCCCTGAACATTTTCCAAGGTTATGGTGGTAGTAGTGGCGGCTCTCCCAGAACATTTTTAAAGGTGATGATGGTAGCAGTGGCAGCCTTGCAAAAAGAGAGAATCCTGGTGCACCTGTATTTGGACAACTAGTTGATTCGAGCCAAGTCTCAGGAAGAGAGTCGCCTGGTGACACACAAGGTGATCTCTTTATTGCAAGAGCTCTGTTGGGTGCTGAACCTGATCAAGAGCAATTCAGCCATCCCAGTCATTGGAGTGTCTGGGGGTCCAGTTCGACATGGGACTGGTCAGAGTTTTCCTAACGGAAGCTCGGATTCAGAAATTGATATCTCAAGTGCATCAGCTGATGAACACTATATGCCTGACAGTGTTGTCCTACCTACAGGTGCTCAGCTTGATGGCAGCTACCCTGGGAGTGGTGCCATGGGCAAAGGCGCATATGCGACCTCTTCAGCGCTCTCTGTTATCTCGTTGGAACCTGCAGTCTCAGGACTATGCGGTTTGGCTCCACTTGCCGATGGAAATCTCCCATCTCCAGTGGTGGCTGCAGGAGGATCAACTGAGAAAGGGAGTTCCTTTGTCCTCTCAGAGCTGGTTGGCAGTCATGACAGATGTGAGTCTCCATGGTTGGGGGGCTCACTGTCTGGAGTTAATGCCCAGGGGCGTTGGACTGCCGAAGAAGAGTCCCACTGGAACATCAATCACCTGGAGGCCCGGGTGGTATGGTTGGCATGCTTGCTGTTCAGCTATAGGCTACAGGATCAAGCACTTCGCGTGATGTTGGACTTCATGATGACAGTGGCCTATATCAATCATCAGGGAGGAACCAAGAGCCAGCAAGTGTCGCAGGAAATAGACCAGCTTATGGAATGGGCAGAAGGTCATCTGCAGATGATCTCGGTCTCTCAAATTGCAGGAAAAGACAACTTAAGAGCGGACTCTCTCAGCAGGGGAGTCTGGACCCAGGAGAGTGGGTGTTGTCAGCGAAGGTCAGGGATGCAGAGGCATGTTGCTTCTTGCGCTCCTTGGATGTCAAGCAACTTGTTGTGTGGTATCTGGAGGTCTCTGAGTCTTTTCGAAAGATGGATCTCCTGTTTGTTCTCCATGGCAGGAGTAAGCGAGGTGCTCCGGCTTCACGGGCTACCATAGTTCGTTGGATTAAAGAGGCAGTCATGACCCCACACGTGGATGATGGAAAGACGCTGCCTACTCAGGTTAGGGCTCATTCCACTAGGGCTCAGGTAGTGTCATGGGCAGAGGTTAGTCAGTTGTCTCCCGTCGATATCTGCCAAGCTGCGACGTGGTCCTCCTTACTCACTTTTTCCTGGTTTTATCATCTGGATGTGCAGGCCCGGGAGTACACAGCCTTTGCACATGCGGTGTTGACTGGACCACAGGCAGCCTCCCACCCTTGTTGGGGAGTAGCTTTGGTACATCCCTCTGGTCTTGAGTCCATTTGTCTACATGCTAAGAAATGGAGAAATTACTTACCTGATAATTTTGTTTTCTTTAGTGAAGAGAGATGGACTCAGCTTCCTGCCCTCAGCTACCACACGAGTGTGTCAATAGTCCACCTGTGGGGCTATGGGACCCCAGGGATTACTGGTAAGTGTTCATCCAGTCCCTAGCTTGGGGTACCTAGAATATTAGGTTGAGTACTGTTCTGATTACCTGTTTTTCATCATGTTTTTTGCTAGTCTGACCACAGTTGCTTTTCAAGAGAATACTGGCAGGCTGGGGTCACTCAAGGGCTATATATATATACTGTGACATCAGCTTGCTCTGTCTCCATCTGTTGGCAGGGGAGCATAAGCCCTCTGGTCCTGAGTCCATCTGTCTACACTAAGGAAAACAAAATTATCAGGTAAGTAATTTCTCCAATGCATGAAACAAGAGTGGAATCTGGGGGGTGATTGTATCTGATGATCTCAAGGTGGCCAAACAGATGGGTAAGGCAACAGCAAAAATCAGAAAGATGTTTAGGTGCATAGGGAAAGGAATGGGCAGCAGAAAAAGAGAGGTGATATTGCCTTTGTATAAGTCCCTGGTGAGACCTCACTTGGAATACTGTGTACAATTGTGGAGCATGCACTTTCAAAAGGATATAAACAGGATAGTCAGTCCAGAGGGTGGCTACTAAAATGGTCAGTGATCTTCATTGTAAAGCATTTGGGGACAGACTTAAGATCTAACATGTATGCCCCAGAGGAAAGATAAGATGGAGATATGATAAAGACATTTAAGTACTTCAGAGGTATTAATGCAGAGAAGCTGGGTCTTTTTCAGAGGAAAGGAGATTTCTGGAGTGGTCATGGGATGCATATAAAAGAGGGTACGAACAGATAACTGTGTAACGTATGATGTAGTATTAATATTCAATGCAAAGATAACATCATAACTAATCACTGTTTAATAGATTGTGATACCTCATAGCATAAAAGGCCTCTCGATTTTTATCAGAGAGTGCTCTTTTAGGAAAACAAGTCACATTTCAAGCGTTCACCACATGTTGGTTTTACGCTAAAGAGACTTATGTTTGTCATTGTAATCATAGGTATCATCAATCATGCTTGCTTTAAGGAAACTTAATTTTTTTAAATTTTTAAATTTTTAGTAGAGTTGGATGTGAACAAATTACTTATCATTGTACGCTTAGCGTGCTGTGACGACCGCTTTTCTGAAACACCGGTAAGAACCAGACACGTCCGTGTTTCGTGTGCTTCTTCAGGGGTTTTAACTTTTATCACGGTGTATTATTAGAAGCCTGTCCCATCACATAAACGCCATTTTGCGTGATCACAGCTTGACTGAGAGGGTAGACTAGGGTAGACTAGGTATAATGTAAAGAATTTTTTTTTTTTTTTTTTTACAGAAAGGGTGGTAGATACACGGAACAGCCTCCCAGTGGAGGTGGTGAAGACAAAAATAGCATCTGAATTAAAAAAAGCATGGGATAAGCACAGGGAATCTGAGGGAGCGGTAGGGATTGTAGAGTTCAACAATTGTGTGGACTGGTATGGTCTTTTTATGTTGTCACGTTTCTATATTACTTTGAAACAAACACAGAGATGGCAATTTCTAAAGGCATTTTCATTGGTAAAAGTGTTTTAATAGAAACATAGAAACATAGAAATGACGGCAGAAGAAGACCAAATGGCCCATCCAGTCTGCCCAGCAAGCTTCACACATTTTTTCTCTCATACTTATCTGTTTCTCTTAGCTCTTGGTTCTATTTCCCTTCCACCCCCAGTTTTAATGTAGAGAGCAGTGATGGAGCTGCATCCAAGTGAAATATCTAGCTTGATTAGTTCGGGGTAGTAGCCGCCGCAATAAGCAAGCTACACCCATGCTTATTTGTTTTACCCAGCCTATGTTATACAGCCCTTATTGGTTGTTTTTCTTCTCCCCTGCCGTTGAAGCAGGGAGCTATGCTGGATACGCGTGAAGTATCAGTCTTCTCCCATGCTGTTGAAGCAGAGAGCCATGCTGGATGTGCATCGAAAGTGAAGTATCAGGCACATTTGGTTTGGGGTAGTAACCGCCGTAACAAGCCAGCTACTCCCCGTTTTGTGAGTGCGAACCCTCATTTTCTCCCCTGCCGTTGAAGCAGAGAGCTCTGCTGGATGTGTGAAGTATCGGTTTTTCTTCTCCCCTGCCGTTGAATCAGAGAACTATGCTGTATATGCATTGAAAGTGAAGTATCAGACTTATTTGATTTGGGGTAGTAACCGCCGTAACAAGCCAGCTACTCCCCTCTTTGTGAGTGTGAATCCTTTTTTCCACATTTCCTCTTGCTGTTGAAGCTTAGAGCGATGTTGGAGTCACAGTAAGCATGTGTATGTTTATTTAATAAGGGTATTGACTCCAGGCAGTAGCCCTCATTCTGGCGAGTCACCCACTCTTCATTGGCGGCCTCTTGACTTTATGGATCCACAGTGTTTATCCCACGCCCCTTTGAAGTCCTTCACAGTTCTGGTCTTCACCACATCCTCAGGAAGGGCATTCCAGGCATCCACCACCCTCTCCGTGAAGAAATACTTCCTGACATTGGTTCTGAATCTTCCTCCCTGGAGCTTCAAATCGTGACCCCTGGTTCTGGTGATTTTTTTCCTACGGAAAAGGTTTGTCGTTGTCTTTTGATCATTAACACCTTTCAAGTATCTGAAAGTCTGTATCATGTCACCTCTGCTCCTCCTTTCCTCCAGGGTGTACATATTTAGATTCTTCAATCTCTCCTCGTACGTCATCCGATGAAGATCCTCCATCTTCCTGGTCGCCCTTCTCTGTACCGCCTCCATCTTGTCTTTGTCTTTTTGAAGATACGGTCTCCAGAACTGAACACAGTACTCCAGGTGAGGCCTCACCAAGGACCTGTACAAGGGAATAATCACTTCCCTTTTCTTACTCGATATTCCTCTCTCTATGCAGCCCAGCATTCTTCTGGCTTTAGCTATCGCCTTGTTGCATTGTTTCGCCGATTTCAGATCATTAGACACCATCACCCCAAGGTCCCTCTCCTGCTCCGTGCACATCAGCCTTTCCCCGCCCATCGAATACAGTTCATTCGGATTTCCACTCCCCATATGCATGACTTTGCACTTCTTGGCATTGAATCTCAGCTGCCATATCTTCGACCAATCTTCCAGTTTCCTTAGATCTCGTCTCATTCTCTCCACTCCTTCCGGCGTGTCCACTCTGTTGCAGATCTTTGTGTCATCCGCAAAAAGACAAACCTTACCTTCTATCCCGTCCGCAATGTCGCTCACAAAGATATTGAACAGGACCGGTCCCAACACCAATCCTTGCGGTACACCACTTAAAACCGCTCTCTCTTCAGAGAAGGTTCCATTTACCATCACACATTGTCTTCTGTCCGTCAACCAATTTGCAATCCAGGTCACCACCTCGGCACTCACTCCCAAGCTTCTCGTTTTATTCACCAGTCTCCTGTGCGGAACCGTATCAAAAGCTTTGCTGAAATCCAAGTATATGATATCGAGCGCTCTTCCTCGATCCAATTCCTTGGTTACCCAGTCAAAAAAGTCAATCAGGTTTGTCTGACAGGATCTTCCTCTGGTGAATCCATGCTGCATCTGGTCCATCAATTCTCCCGACTGTAGATAGTTCACTATTCTCTCTTTCAACAGTGACTCCATTACTTTTCCCACCACCGAAGTGAGGCTAACCGGTCTGTAGTTACCAGCCTCCTCCCTGTTCCCACTCTTGTGAAGCGGGACCACCACCGCTCTTCTCCAATCACTCGGCACCACTCCCGTTTCTAGGGATCTATTGAACAGGTCGCACAGCGGTCCCGCCAGCACATCTCTGAGCTCCCTCAGTATCCTTGGATGAATCCCATCAGGCCCCATGGCTTTGTCCACTTTCAGATTCTTTAGCTCTTCCCATACATTATCTACTGTAAATGGATTTTCCTCTGTTCCGCTTCCCTCCAGTTTCTTGTTGTGTAGAGATGGTCCTTCTCCAGGGTCTTCTTTAGTGAACACAGAGCTGAAGTATTCGTTTAATATTTCTGCCATTTCTTCGTCTCTCTCCACACATTGATCATTTCCACCTTTCAATTTCACTATACCACTTTGGACTTTTCTCTTTTCGCTGATGTATCTGAAAAATGTTTTGTCACCATATTTTATCTCCTTGGCAATCCTCTCTTCCGCTTGACTTTTTGCCAACTTGATTAATTTCTTAGTCTCCCTCAGTTGAATCAGATATTCTTCTTTGTGCTCCTCCCTTTGGGATCTTTTGTATTTCTTGTATGCAGTTCTTTTAGCTTTAATTTTGTCAGCCACCTCCTTTGAGAACCAGATAGGTTTCATTTTTCTTTTGCTTTTCTTTACATTTCTAACATATAGAGCAGTTGCCTTGGCGATTGCTCCTTTTAGATTTTAGATTTTACGTGCAGAAAATGAGCTCTTTAAAAAGCGCCCTCCCTCTCTGAAATTAAAAGTGCACACCTCACACCAATACTCACCTACTTTCATGCTCAAAAAAAAGGAAGCATTCCTGGGGGCGGAGTCAGAGAGGAGTTAGCGCTTAAATGCAGACAATTACAGGCAACATTTCACTGGAAAAGTGCCCACACAAAAAGCTGGTGCAAGTCTGTGGGTATGCTATTTAGATCACTGTTTTCAAAGGGAAAGTTTTTTTCCCCTTTGAAAACTCTTGTATAGCCTGTGGGTAAAAAGTACTTGCAAACTTTACACTTCTGTACATAATCTAAAAGTTGACCCCCAAAGCCTTAATAAGGACATGAGGCTTTTTTGTCGATATCACATAAAGGCCCTTTGAACTGTAAAGTTTTACTATCACAGTTGCTTCCCCCCCTGGCCCCCATCTCCTTTTACTGAGCTGTAATGGCATATGCAGATAACCTAATATCTAGCTGACTTTCGGGCCGATACAGTCCAGTGCGCTCCGACGGAGCGCACTGTTAACCTGCCATTGGACGCGCGTTTTCCCTTACCCCTTATTCAGTAAGGGGCGGAAAACGTGCGTCCAACCCGCCAAACCTAATAGCGCCCTCAACATGCAAATGCATGTTGATGGCCCTATTAGGTATTCGCGCGCGACTCAGTAAGTAAAATGTGCAGCCAAGCCGCACATTTTACTTTCAGAAATTAGCGCCTACCCAAAGGTAGGCGCTAATTTCTTTGGGCACCGGGAAAGTGCACAGAAAAGCAGTAAAAACTGCTTTTCTGTGCACCCTCTGACTTAATATCATGGCGATATTAAGTCGGAGGTCCCGAAGGGTAAAAAAAGTAAAAAAAAAAAATTTTGAAGTTGGCTGGCGGCTGTCGGGTTGAAAACCGGACGCTCAATTTTGCCGGCGTCCGGTTTCCGAGCCCATGGCTGTCAGCGGGCTCGAGAACCGACACCGGCAAAATTGAGCGTCGGCTGTCAAACCCGCTGACAGCCGCCACTCCGGGCCAAAAGGAGGGGCTAGGGACACTAGCGCCTCCTTTTGCCCGTTTCTTCTGCCGGACCTAATTTAAATACTGAATCGCGCGCACAGGCGAGTGGCCTGTGCGCGCACCGGGAGAGCGGGCGTTTGCCCGCTCTCCCGCGGACTTTACTGAATCGGCCCGTTTGTTCTAGTTAAATTCTGTATAACTGTGCTTTCTTCAGTCATATGATATGGGGATATTTGCTCTTGAAAGCTAGTCAGATATATTAAGTTAGTGCAATAAAAAGGTATCAGCTACTGCTTGCTTGTTGATAAATTTTATATAAATCTGAATTGCAATGGGATGAGGAAAGACAGCTAGGGAGAAACCTTGGAGAGATTTGTTGGGTAATGTGTACCTTATCCTTGCCCTGGCTGAGGTACTCCACTAGATACTTATTTCCCTTTAAATAAGGGACAGTGAGTCCTGGAGATAATTTCTTCCACATGCTGGGAAAAGAACCAATGGTTGCACAGGTACCTAGAGCAGTAACATGCATTTATTTATTTATTTATTTTATAGTGAGCACCTTTCCACTGCCAGCTCATTTATCTGGAGGGGGACTGGAGACAGTGCTACAGGATTAACATAGAAATGATGGCAGAAGAAGACCAAACGGCCCATCCAGTCTGCCCAGCAAGCTTCACACTTTTATTTTTCTCATACTTATCTGTTACTCTTGGCTCTTAGTAATCTTTTGGTTCTATTTCCCTTTCACCCCCACCATTAATGCAGAGAGCAGTGTTGGAGCTGCATCTAAGTGAAATATCTAGCTTAGTTAGGGGTATTAACCGCCGCAATAAGCAAGCTACACCCATGCTTATTTGTTTACCCAGACTATGTAGTTCAGTCCTTGTTGGTTGTCTGTATATAGACCCACTTTTCTTCATTCCCCCTGCCGTTGAAGCAGAGAGTTATGCTGGATATGCATTGAAAGTGAAGTATCAGACTTTCTCCCCTGCCGCACAAAGATCTGAAAATCCCTGCAGTGCTTACTTGTCAGGCATGAAATACACTTGCCATGTACTCCTGCCCCAATAACTTGCTTTGACGGAGGAGGGCAGAGAGAGTACATAAGTGTATTTCTTCCCTTCTCAGTGCACACCCCCCACTTCACTCCTTTGCAGCCCTCTTCTCCTCTCTCCTCTTATCCATTTGCAGTCCCTTGATCCTCCTCCTCTATTGCAGCCCTCATGCTTCTCTCCCCCAATCTCTTGCTTCCATCTCCCCCTTCTCCCTTGAATCCCTCTGAGAACTCCCTCTATTCCCATTCCTCTCTCTAACCCACCCAGGACTCTTCCCTCTGTCTCCTCCCCTCCCCTCATTACATTCTTCCCCTTTAGTTCTCATCTCCAAGCCATTGGTGGCTTCTCCTGCACTACTCCC
Organism: Rhinatrema bivittatum; assembly: GCF_901001135.1. Classification (NCBI taxonomy): domain Eukaryota; kingdom Metazoa; phylum Chordata; class Amphibia; order Gymnophiona; family Rhinatrematidae; genus Rhinatrema; species Rhinatrema bivittatum. The sequence continues at coordinate 310,461,515 of NC_042618.1, forward strand.
TTGGCAGTGGAGCACAGGAGTAAGATAGATACACAAACATATGGTGAGTATTAGAATAACAAACAGGAATAATTCATATGCTGTACAATGTAGCAAGCATAATAATATACAAATCAGGTAGAGATTGAACCTACCTGCAATGCATAAGATACTGAAAGTCCCACCAGGCCCGGGCTCAGGTTATTCTTTCCAAGCACAGCAAAAAGGGCAGCAAAAAACACCACACAACTCCCTACAAACTCAACTCGAACACCCAGCCACCTGTTAAATAAAACACACAAAGGAGACAATGAGCCCTTCTGTAGACTGTAACAGCAATGGCACACACTGCCTGAAGGGGGTAGCAATTCCCTGACTAATATCATAGATGAGGGAAGAGCATAGAAGGAGAGCTCATAATTTTACACTCATTTCCCTGGAGAACTAAGTGATGCTACCAGGAGCTAAAGCAGGGGTAGGCAACTCCGGTCCTTGAGTGCTGCAAACTGCTCAGGTTTTCGAGGTATCTACACTGGATATTCATGAGATGCATATTAATTGTGGACATTCTGAAAACCTGACCAGCATGTGGCACTCAAGGACTGGAGCTGCCTACCCCTGAGCTAGAGATTTGTCAGAGGCCACACTCACAGGAGCACTGCCCACATTAAGTGGTCCCATATGTACAGTAATGAAGTCAGCTCTTCTGTTAGGAAGTATCCTAATGCAGTGTTTCTCTAGTGTGCCCTGGGAGTACCCCTTAGCCAGTCAGGATAACCACAATGAACAACATACAGGAGTACACTGTATGTAAATCTAACTCTTGAATATTCCTTATGGACATCCTGAAAACCCACCTGGTTGGGTATATCCAGAAGACTAGGTTGACAGCAAAAGTGCAAAAGCATAGAAGCTCCTCAAAACAAACCAGACAAGGCTGCTTTACTATCTTTTAAAAAGTCCATCACAAAACACCAAGTTCACAATTACTTAAAATAAAAGAGAAATGCTAAAATAATATAGAGGTTAATATTCAAAGGGTTTGTCCCAGTAACTTATGGAGTTTACCAGAACAAAACCAAGAAGATTTGAATATTCTGCCGCCACGCCCCCCCTCCCCCAGCTAAATTTTGTCTCTCTTTACCCTCTTTACAAAGAGGCGGCATAGTTTCACTTTGTCCAGTCAGCACTGGAGAGCAGTGCTACCCAGACAAAGATAGCCAGGTAAGTCTGGTCAGAAAAAGTTATCAAGATATCTTCAGTGGAACACTTGTGTGGGTATGTTACACAGAACATCTTGGTACAGTTATCCAAATAAATTTACCCAAAGTAAGTTTTCTACTTGCTGTATTACATATTATGGACCTATAACAAGGCTTAAACCATTAGACTGTAAAAACCGAGCATAAACCGAGCATAAATTTTAGTCTCGTTGACTACCCAGCTATACCCTGTCTACTAATTTTGTTGTTCACTGTTATATGTAAAGCCTGTTGCTGAATTTGCTATTTCACTGTTCCAAACGATTATCGGTATATAAAATCACAAATAAATAAAATATAACACAAGGTGAGAATAGGAGATGCTTCAGGTTGTTCATTTAAATGTGAATCACATTATATCCTATATCAGCAAGTAATTATGTATAAATATACCTGCAGATTACACATGAAAGGTACACATAGTGATCAGTTTTATATATAATTTATTTTATTGCATATATCATTTTTGTCCTTTCTATCTGAAGCTTACAGGCTAAGAAACCATCTCACATAATCAGTCTTCTGCCTTTTGCCTACCCAAAGATGTTCCCTAGAGATAACAGTTTTGGGCATCTCACTCACACACATATACCTATGGTACTGTAAGATTAGCAGAAAGCTGGAGACCTGTTGGCAGGGGGTTAGGTGACTAGAATATCTTTGGAGTGGGATGCAAAAGAATGCCTATGTTAGGCAGAAATATCAAGAAATGCTGTCACAAAGAGATGGGAGTCACCATCATGGGGAGTTGCACTTGAACAGACAATTATGAACTGAACACATCAGCAAGAAGGCATCTAGAGAAGATTAACTGCAAATGAGAACTCAGGAAAGTACTGTTGATCCATTCTAAACAGGTCATAATGACAGGACTATCCAAATAAGGAACGTGTGAACTCTGGCCACTCAAGATAAAGCAGCAATTCAGTCATATCCAATCAGGGTTTATGATTTGCTAACCAACTGGAGGTGCCCAGCCACTCATAAGTCAGATTTCATCTATGATACCAACATAGGACCACCTTGGTTTCGACATTCAAAACCACAAGCACAGGGGATCCAACAAGAAGGCTGCAACAAGCAACAGGAAGTGCTGACAGCAGAAGACATTGGAGAGAGGGTCAGTAACAGAACTGACATGCACCCTGCTAAAGAATTCAACTGGCCATTGACTTCTAATCAGTTCACTTTCAGATGATATAAATCCTAGATAGGGGTTAAATAACTGTTCTGGTGTGAATTCCAATTGCTTTCCAGATGGTTTGTACTTAGCGAAGGAGCCAAGGGTTGACGAAGTCATACACTAAGGTTTGCCATATGCTAATTGGGAGCTCAGGAGTGGAAGAAGTATTCCAAAATAGATTGCTCTATATAGTTATAGTCAAACCTACCAGTGACTGATATGGAGTATCCCTGCTGGAGGAGGGGGAAGTTCAGACAGGGCACAGAACATTTTAATATGAAAAGTGATGATTTACTTTTACCACATTACTTTTTTCATAGCCTGAAATTTAGGGGTCCATATTCAATAGGCCGGCGATCGGCAAATTACCCTGTTAATGTTAACCGGGTAACTTTAACTGATATATTCAGTGGAACAAGTCTCCTGAATATACTCAGCTAATGATACCCAGATAAAGTTATCTAGGTAACTATACCACTCACTAGGCTATTTAATATATATAAAAAAAAAAATCTAGCATGCTGAATGGGTGCCAAACCCCTTCATCCACTACCTTAAATAATACTATTGCCCAAATTCCCCAAACCCTCAAAAGCAGGCCACTAGGTTGAACAGAGCTGATAGCTCCCGGCACATTAGTATTAATTTATTCACTTCACTTCAGGTGAAAAGACCAATGAATGGTCTCTTTACTGACAGCTGTGAGTGAAGGGACCAATCCCTGTTGTTTCTAGCAGAATTAGAAAAGGTACAGAAATGGGCAATCAAAATGATAAAAAGAACGGCACGATTTCCCTATGAGGAAAGGCTAAAGAGGTTTGCTTCGTTGTTTACTGAAGAGGATGTTGGGGAGATACCCGTACCGGAGAAGGTTTTCATGGGTAATGATTCAGATGGACTGAACCAAATCATGGTGAACCTAGAAGATGTGGTAGGCCTGACTGACAAACTGAAGAGTAGTAAATCACCTGGACTGGATGGTATACACCCCAGGGTTCTGAAGGAACTAAAAAATGAAATTTTAGATCTATTAGTAAATATTTGTAACCTATCATTAAAATCATCCATGCTACCTGAAGATTGGAGGGTGGCTAATGTAACCCCAATATTTAAAAAGTGCTCCAGGGGCAATCTGGGAAACTATAGACCAGTTAGCCTGATTTTAGTGCCAGGAAAAATAGTGGAAACTGTTCTAAATATCAAAATCACAGAACATATAGAAAGACATGGATTAATGGAACAAAGTCAGCACGACTTTATACAAGGTAAGTCTTGCCTCACAAATCTGCTTCACTTTTTTGAAGGGGTTAATAAACATGTAGCTAAAGGTGAACCAGTAGATGTAGTGTATCTGGATTTTCAGAAGGCATTTGACAAAGTTCCTCATTAGAGGCTTCTAGGAAAAGTAAAAAGTCATTGGATAGGTGGCGATGTCCTTTCGTAGATTACAAACTGGCTAAAAGACAGGAAACAGAGAGTAGGATTAAATGGACAATTTTCTCAGTGGAGGAGAGTAGGCAGTGGAGTGCCTCAGAGATCTGTACTGGGAGTGCTTTTCAGTATATTTATAAATGATCTGGAAAGGAATACAACGAGTGAGGTAACCAAATTTGCAGATGATACAAAAGTATTCAGAGTAGTTAAATCACAAGCAGATTGTGATAAATTGCAGGAAGACCTTGTGAGACTGGAAAACTGGGCATGCAAATGGCAGATGAAATTTAATGTGGATAAGTGCAAGGTGATGCCTATAGCTGAAAATAACCCATGCTATAGTCAACACAATGTTAGGATCCATATTAGGAGCTACCACCCAAGAAAGAGATCTAGGCGTCATAGTGGATAACACATTGAAATCGTTGGTTCAGTGTGCTGTGGCAGTCAAAAAAGCAAATAATGTTGGGAATTATTAGAAAGGGAATGGTGAATAAAATGGAAAATGTCATAATGTCTCTGTATCGCTCCATGGTGATACCACACCTTGAATACTGTGTACAATTCTTGTTGCCGCATCTCAAAAAAGATATAGTTGCGATGGAGAAGGGTGACCAAAATGATAAAGGGGATGGAACAGCTCCCCTATGAGTAAAGAGGTTAGGACTTTTCAGCTTGGAGAAGAGACGGCCGAGGGGGGATATGATAGAGGCGTTTAAAATCATGAGAGGTCTAGAACGGGTAAATGTGAATCTGTTTTTTACTCTTTCGGATAATAGAAGGACTAGGGGGCACTCCATGAAGTTAGCATGTGGGACATTTAAAACTAATTGGAGAAAGTTCTTTTTCACTCAACATACAATTAAACTCTGGAATTTGTTGCCAGGGGATGTGGTTAGTGCAGTTAGTGTAGTTGGGTTTAAAAAAGGATTGGATAAGTTCTTGGAGGAGAAGTTCATTACCTGCTATTAAATTGACTTAGAAAATAGCCACTACTATTAATAGCATCAGTAGCATGGGATAGACTTAGTTTTTGGGTACTTGCCAGGTTCTTATGGCCTGGATTGGCCACTGTTGGAAACAGGATGCTGGGCTTGATGGACCCTTGATCTGACCTAGTATGGCATGTTTTTATGTTCTTATGACTCTTCAGCCTGGAGAAGAGACAGCTGAGGGGAGATATGACAGAGGTCTATAAAATGAGTGGAATGGATTGAGTGTTGCGTTCGTGCCTGTTTCTCGCCCTTGCTCCACCCTCTTTACCGCTGTGGCGACTTCCTCTGGGCCTGATGGACGGCTTGCGGCCACAGTGTCCTCCTGCTACTTCTCGGGACCCCCGGGCTGGCTTGACACCACAGATCCGCCATGTTCCTGAGGATGTAAGGGTGCGCGCATGCGCGCTCCAGATTTTGTACCAGCAAGGGCGCGAACCTCGGGGGCATCCCTCCGTAGTGACGTCATCCATTTTCAATTTAAAAGGTCTTTGCTAACCTCAAACGAGTTAGCAAGGACTCAAATCTTCCCTTTGGGTACGATTCCCCAAGCTACTCTGCCTCCCTTTACTTACATGGAGTACCCGCTTCTCGGGGGCTCCGTTCTCGCTCTTCTTGATTTCAGCTTGCAGTACGGGATCCGGTACTCGCTCCTCGAGGGCCTATGGTCCCGAAGACTCAGAAGACTCCTATTGCCTGGTGGCGATCGCAGACGTGAACACAGTGAGTCCTATTACAGACAGGAACCGGTACCCGCTCCACGAGGGCCCTTGTTCCTAATCTCTAAGGCTCTCTTTAGTATAAGACATTAGCGCAGATACGGAGGTAGTGAGTTACTATTGCAGATAGGAACTGGCACTCGCTCCACGAGGGCCTTTGTTCCTAAATTTCTTCTAGCCTCTCTTCTATTCCAGAAGCCATCCCATACACAATTTGTGAGTTCTATTTCAGACTGCTTATAGACACTAGTACTTGCCTGTGGCTCCTGTTCCTGAATACTGAAGACTCTCTGTTGCATAGATGACACTACAGAGATCTACAATTGTGAGTGTATCATCTACCACTGGTTATGCCCAGCATACTCTGTCTACTCACTACCTATAGTCTCTCCTTACAGCTCAACAACTCCGAGATTGTTGTTCCAGTATCAGAGGGACTTCAGCTCTGCTGGGCATATCAGCTCACTACTGGTGATTCTACTTCCAGTGTAATAAAGAACTATCTGTGTTTGTCTCAATACTCCAGCCTAGCCGGTGGTCCCTCTCAGGATCTCCTCTTGAGGGTGCTGTCATCTGCCATCGGCCCAAGGATTCATCATAAATAAACTAGCTCCTCCCCTTGGGGAAGCTGGTCTTGAACCATTGAGTGAATGCAAATCAATTGTTTACTCTTTTAAAAAGTACAAAGTCTAGGGCAGAGGTTCCCAACCTTTCAGGAAACAGACTCCTTTTCAGTTTCAAAAGGTTTCCTGTATTCCTACAACACTTCTCTTTAATTTTTGTATGCCATAATAAAAGAAATAATGATATGCACTCCAGAATCATTCATAATGTTGTGATGGGCATTATATTCTCCTAGCGAATACAAGAAGGAAGGCTGTAAGGAAAACCTGGGAAGGAAATCCACTATGTAAAAGAAATCACAAAAGGAGGCAGACTCCAATTTCTAGAAGGCACAGGAGTTCTGGATGGAGAGAAACTTCCCAGGCTCTCCCCTATCAAGTGGATGAGAGAGCCTGGGTGTAGTGAGAGAAGGGTGAGAGCTTGTCTGAAGGAGGAGTGGGGCAGGAACAGGAATGAGTGCTACTAAAACCAGATGAAGAGACAGAAGAGATAGAGGTGGAGGTGCTGAGCAGCCTTGAGGACGAGCTGGAGCCAATCGACTTGGTAGACGAATGGTGGAGACACCCTCCAGAAGAAGACACACTCATGGAGCCTGCAGATCAGGATTTTTAAGTCAACACTGCTGTGGACTGGATATAGTTGCAGCCATAGTGAAAGGGGAAGCACTCCAGCTGCAGACTAGAGTGGGACAGGGCAGTAGGGCCTGGTTCCCTAAGAATCAGGCCCATAGAGTACAGCCTAGCCTAGGCTGTGCAGGAAGCAACTGTGAGCACATTGCAGGAGGATTAAGGCAAGAGTTGCTTTCTTGTCATATGAGTATGACTCTGATATGGTTTGATAAAGTAAAACTATAGAGACCTTAAACTTGCTGGATAACCTGAAACTATGTGTGCTTAAGCTCAGTTTACCAACTGGGGTGAGAGGATTTGAATCCATAGCTGTGACATCCTGTAAGGAATGGGGTAAAGTATAGGCAATAGAGACTGGAGTACTTGGCCTGGGGCACCTCCCAGGTTGGAACCGGGGAAGCTGCAAGGAGGAGTCGGGTAGCAGTAGCTTGGAAAAGCACTCCCAGAGGCTTAACCAGTGGTTCAACTTCTTATGTAACCAGAGAATTCCAGATTGTGACTGGGAGAGTGGTTGATGGCACAAACCCACGACAATGTATAGAACTTTGACATAAACTGAATAAGTAGGAAGGGCAATTTCCAAAGCTATTGAAAAGCTGCCCTCATAATTGAAGGTTAAAGCCATTCCACCTTCCAATCCAGCTACAATGGGAAAAAGGAAGCAAGTTCAAAAACGTTCCAGGCTGGCAACTCAATGCGACTCGGCAGAAAATCAGGAAGTACCTGCAGACCTGCAATCTAATTTTCTAAAGGGACAATGCCCATGGAGTTTCCTTTTGAAAACGGGCTGGAATGGGAAAGCCAGTACTTTTGTAGCTGTGTGCTTTGAAGCAAATGCAGAGTACCCCCACTGGTAAAAGTATGTACCCTCTTCACAGCATAGCTACTTTTATCCTCAGTGGCGGGGAATCATTATTTTCAAAAGGGTGATTTTACGTGGGTGTTTGCCTACAGAAAAAGTTTTGAAAAGTAACCTCCCTGAACATTAACCCCTTTTAGCCTGATTTTCTTTTAAACTTTATTTTCTTTTAAGATTTTTACAAACACATACAGAAAATGATAGTCATTAAACAATTTAGATTTTAGAAAAAGCAAAACAATAGCCTGTTTTTCAACAGGAAGGAGGCTAATGAGATCTCAATGTCTGTGTATCCCCCTAAATAACTTTTATGTCTAATGTCATATCCACAGCTGCCTGTTGTCCTCCCTCCTCCTTGATCCCTGGCAGCCATCTTTCCCTTCTTCCCTCCTGGACCATGGCGGGCCTCTGTTTCTCCCTTTCTCTCTAACTCTGTTCAGCATGATTCCTGGGGGTCCTCTCCTTCCTTCCCTTCATAGACTAACATCTACTCTCACTCCCCTTAACCAGGTCAACCATGGATTCCTGTTTCCCTCTTTACCCCCCCCCCCCTTCTTCTTTCATTCCTGCCTCATTCCTTCTCCCCTCTGACTTTCCCCTCATACTGTCAGGCCCAGTCCCATTTCCTCTTTTCTTCCTTTGAGCCATTCTACTCATGTTTCTTATGCAGTTCTTCTCTCCTCTCTCTCTCTGTGAGGCCAGTGGCAGAGCACAGGGCAGTAGTGGGAAATGCTTTTCATTGCTGCGATAACCCAGCTTTTCTCTGCTTTCCTTAGTGTGCAACAGTGGCTACAAAAGTCCTAACAGCCACATTAGCCTCTTCCTTTCCCACATCCTCATGAAATGCAGCAGTGGTGTTTATGATTCTCATGGGATGCAATTGGTCCCCTCTCTTCTATACCTCTGCTAATCATTTGGCAGTGGTGATTTGAGGCTTCTAATGGGTGCAAACGGCCCCTCTCTGTCCCGCCTCCTCCTGGTCTCCAGCAATATGGGGTGAAGTTTTCAGGGGCATAATAGGCCCCACTCACTCTCCTGGCCTCTGGCACAGCAGGTCAACCAATCACAGGTAGCAGCAGCCTGCTCATTTTCTCCCTAACTAAACCCTCTGGCATCTCTTCTGGAGAACTCCCTGTGATGGTCTAGTGGACCCCAGGTTGGGAACATGCAATAAAGTTACTAACAAACAGGAGAAAATATTTTTCACTCAATGCATAATTAAGCTCTGGAATTCATTGCCAGATGACATGGTGAAAGATGTTAGTGTAGCTGGCTTTAAAAAAAGATTTCCTGGAGGAAAAGTCCACAAATCATTATTAAAGAGAATTTGGGGAAATCTGCTACTTATCCCTGAGATAAGCAGCATGGAGGGATCCTGCCAGGTACTTGTGACCTGGATTGGCCACTGTTGGAAAAAGGATACTGGGTTTGATGGAAATTTGGTCTGACCCAGTATGGCAAATTAAATGTTCTTATGCTCTTATTTAAGTTGTATTTAAATTTATTCTCTTTGGTATTTGAGAAATTTGTTGAATATAAATTCTCTCTCAACTATTTTATGCTGTTCTTTGTAAATAATAGCTGCCAAAAATGAGCTTATTGTAACTGCCTGTAATGTAATGATTTGTTAATTGTGACCTAACCAACTACCCTGTAATTCACTTTGAAGACAAAAAAGATCCATGTAAGGGGATAAATAATCTAACGCAAAAAAGAACTTCTTGTGTTCGAAGTTGACAGAAGGAACAATTTATATTTTAACTGGTGACCATCATATAGTATTGTGCACACATTAGTCTTTTATAACTGATTTCATGCACATGCAACATTATAATCATGTCACCATAAAACCCAGTTGTGACAAAAAAGGTCCATCCTGTATGACGACATTGGCTCAGTGTTTCGAATCTGTTATTGCGTTTATACTTAAAACATTTAATGCTTAAACAAGCCAATACAGTTTGACAAACTCAGAGATGCCCTAATGGCCCCCTAGACCACTCCCTTTTTATCCATGTATTTGTGTGCATGAAAGCAAAAATACATGTGTATGTTTGATGTTTATAAAATAGCATGTGTCACAGATGTGAGCCCATGGGCTATGGCGTGTTTACGTAGCTTAGCAGGTGAACCTACCAAGCCCACGCCAACAGCAGGTGGACTCACTCTATAAGAACTGGTTTTAAGGTTTCACTTATACCAGCCCCGTTCCCTGCAGGTTGAGTCCATGGGTTCCAGGGGCTGGCAGAGCTTAGGAGAGAGTCCTGTATGGAGTGGTCAGATGAAGTTGAATAGCAGGCAGAGGTCAGGGCAGGCAGCGAGCAAGAGGTATTGAGATCCAAACTGGGGTCAGGGCAGGCGGCAGTTGAGAAGAGAAGTCAAGATCTGTAGCAGACATCAGAACTGGGAATCATGGAAAGACAGATAGACAAGGGACTGGGACCAAGACACAAGCATGACAAGACAGGGCAATAACAAAGCAGGATGAGGCAAGGTAACAAGAAGGCAAGACAAGAAGAATATAAGGCAGGCAGGGAAACAACAAGGCAAGGTATTGAGATAATGAAGCAACACGCACTGCAAGAGCAGGAGGACCTGTGCCAGGTTCTTATGGCCTGGATTGGCCACTGTTGGAAACAGGATGCTGGGCTTGATGGACCCTTGGTCTGACCCAGTATGGCATTTTCTTATGTTCTTACGTGCAGCTGGAGTTTAAATCCCCAGCCGCACTGATGTCATCTGCCAGTACCACTGCTGTTTCCCACCATGGGGCTATATTGTTCAGTGCATGCCTAGGGGGACCTGAGGAGGCAAGATAGCGGCATCCATGCCATGCCATCATCAGGGATGAGTATGGCAGGTCACGGGGCCGTCCCCTGGCTGGCCAAATATTAAAGCATGTATGTGAATAGATGCTACTTACATGCGTATGTGCATAATGCTTTGAAAATTTAACCAATTTTTTTTTAAATGGGTAGAGAAAGTATGCATGTTCCCGCATTACAAATATACATGCATATTACAACATACGTGTGTGCTTTGGGGGCAGAAATATGCAGTATTTTATAAAGCTCCTTAGACATGTAACTAACATACTATCATAGCAATCTTTTAAAAGCCATTTACTTGTGTTAAACGCACTTAACACTGGTAAAACCTATTAACAAATTCAATGACATATATTGTAGCAATTTTCAAAAGCCCACTTACAGGTCGATACAGTAAAGTGTGCTCCATCGGAGCGCACTGTCAGCCTGCTCTGGACGCGTGTTTTCCCTTACCCCTTATTCAGTAAGGGGAGGAAAACACGCGGCCCACCCGCGGCACCTAATAGCGCCCTCAACATGCAAATGCATGTTGATGGCCCTATTAGGTATGCGCGCGGGATCCAGTAAGTAAAATGTGCAGCCAAACCGCACATTTTACTCTAAGAAATTAGCGCTGACCCAAAGGTCGGCGCTAATTTCTTCCGGCGCCAGGAAAGTGCACAGAAAAGCAGTAAAAACTGCTTTTCTGTGCACCCTCCGACTTAATATCATAGCGATATTAAGTCGGAGGTCCCCAAAAGTAAAAAAAAGTAAAAAAAAAAAAAATAAAAAATTTGAATTCTGCCCGCGGCTGTCGGGCCGAAAACCGGACGCTCAATTTTGCCGGCGTCCGGTTTCCGAGCCCGTGGCTGTCAGCGGGCTCAAGAACCGACGCCGGCAAAATTGAGCGTCGGCTGTCAAACCCGCTGACAGCTGCCGCTCCAGGCCAAAAGGAGGCGCTAGGGACGTGCTAGTGTCCCTAGCGCCTCCTTTTCCCCGTTTGCACCGCGTCACCTCATTTAAATACTGAATCGCCCGCACCGGTGAAGGGCTGGTGCGCGCGCCGGGAGAGCGGGCGTTCGTCCACTCTCCCGCGGTCTTACAGTATCGACCTGTTACATAGGTAAAGTGCATTTACATATATAAAGCCCATTGTTAATGTAAATGCTTTTGAAAATCAAGCCCATGAGTTTGCTTTGAAAATACTAAGGTAATGGTCTGTGTATGGGCACACACTACAGCACACAGAGTTACATCTACTTTTCAGTAGGTATAACTTGTGCAATGTAATTTATGTACATACAGTCAAACTTTCAAATGGTATACCATTTGCATGTTTAAGGCAGCACACTGAAATTTATGTTTGTATTTTATAAACTGTCTGGTGGGAACTGCATCATCTATAAAAAATTGCATATTTGAAAATTCACCAGTATGCATGTAACTTTGCTGTAAAAATATTCAGTAGAGTCTATGGGATCAATTTTCAAAGCATTGCTTGCACTAAAATGTCCATATATGCAAGTATCTAAGCCGCCACAAGCAATGTGTATTTTAAAAAACCGGAACTTATACGTGTATAAGTTTGCATTAGTAAAAACCAAGGGGTGGAATTGGGGGCGGGGCAGGAGCATTCCAGGGCGGGGCCAACAGTTCTGCGCCTAACTCCGTATTTTAAAACCACCCACTGCAGCGCGCGGCGGCTTGTTAGCCATGTATATTTACTGCTGCTCCTGATGAGGAGCCAAGTCCTCAGAAATCGTGTTTTAGGGCTTATACGACAGGGTGAAGGGTCTGGGTCCACTGGGGGCATACAGGATGAAGAACAAGAGGGGTCTGGATGAGCTTGAGATTGACTGAGCAAACTGGTGGACTAATTGGAAAAACTAGTAATGTCCCATGCGCAGCATGTTCAGATTCCACCTATATGCATGTGTTAAGGCCGGCAAAGTCCAAAGGAAGATACACGAAGTACATTTGCTTGAGTAACCTCTTAAAATTAGGAGCATACCTACTCGTGTTAGGTGTATTTTAAATCATATGCTCGCAAGTGCATGCACGATTTTAAATTCCAGCATATCTCCGCTCAAGCGCCTATATGCGCATATATGGGTGCCTGCACACTCATTTTAAAATAAGCCTGAGTGTGTACATTGTATTTGGACTATTTAGAAATTACCCTTCCTATGACAAAAACACATAAACCAAATAATTATCAAAATAGTGAAACACCCAAAACAATGACCTATTTATTGAGTCACACAGACAATTCTTTGTTAAGATGTTTTCCTATTTTGTGTAAAAAACAAACAAACAAACAAAACAAAAAAACATATATGGTACCTATTAATATACCACTGCAGTGATGATGTGATCTTTGAGTGGAAGACAGCCACTAGTGTCCAGGAATCCACCTCTATGACATAGCAGCAAGACAGCACATTTACTCAACAGTGTCTGTATGGAGACATTGCCCTCCTACCCAACAGTCACTACAGTGCCACAGTGTGATCAGTTATTGTATTGTATCGGTTCTCACTATGGTTCTTAGCCTGCCATTCTCAGACCTGGTAAGTGAATGGTTTAGCAATCAGAGGAGATAGATTAAAAAACAGCTATTACCTGTTGGATACAATGCTAGGAAAGTAACACTTCTGATTTTCATCCACTTTTGTATCACTGCTGAGAATGAAACTATTCTGTCTTCCAAAGGCTCGGATGATGCCAGCACCAGAGATGCTTTCTGAGAAGTGTGAATATATAGGAGATCGGCTGATGGATTCAAGACGCTTCAGCTGACGAGACGTAGCCACGTAAAATCTCTGTCATTGTCATATCAAGAAAGAGAGGGAGAGCATCTTAAACTAAAATTAAAACCACAGAGCATCAATCAATGTCAATTTAAAAAAAGCATCTTCATAAAATAACACAAATATCCCACAAGCAGCGGGTAGAAAGGACTCCAGCAGGAACCACAGACATTCATCTCCTTTGTCTTGGAGCTAGAACCAGGCACATGCACATCTCACCCTGCAGCTATGGTCAGCAGGAGATAGGTCTCATCCACCCCTGTGCCTTGGATCTATAGTCAGCAGGAGCCAGATATATATATCCCTCATTCTAGAGTTAAACTCAGCAGGAGCCAGATCCCAAAGCCTTTCCATTCTATAACTGTGGACAAGAAGAGTTGGGCACATCAGCCCCCTGATTTGGCTCTAGAAATGCCTCTCTAAAGGGACATTCATCAAATCGCGTTAGTGCCTTATCGCGGGCCCTAACACCTGCAATAATGCATGCGATAAATAAAGCATCGCGAGATGCGTATGCAAATTTTAAACATTTAGTCAAATGGGAGGAATTTGGGTGGAGTTTATGAAAATGAGGAGTGCTTAATGTTGCATGTACGCTATCGTGGGATTTAATGCCGGAAATAAGTACATCTTTTTTCCTGGCGTTATGCTGTGCGTTATGCCCGAAAAGGGATTTGCGATATTTATTGCAAATCCCATTTCAGGCAGGGAGGGGGGAGAGGAGGAGAGAGAGAGCCTCTGGGGAGACACACATATTAGGCAACTTTTTATACCACTGTAAGAGGGGCCATTCTGAACCTCACAAGTCGGGGAAATTTTACAAGGGGTGTGCGCCAACGCCATACATAGTTTTCCTAGTTTGCTCCCAGCTCACCCATTTTATGGATAGGATTTGCAAACACCTCCTAATTTTATAGCTACCCATTCCCCCTGTTAGCCCCAACCTTTAAAACCTCGCTGCATGGCCTACATTTTTTTTTTATTTTACTACTTACATGTCCTCCATAGCAGAAATAAATTTACGTGGCAGGGGACCCCGGCGTGCACCTGTGCACATTAGTATTCATGCTAACATTTTTTGGCCAGGCCCCAACATGTCCACCCCCTGCCCAGACTATGCCTACGCTCTGCCCCTTTTTAGAAACTTTTCACTAGTGCGCGCAGCAGGAGATAAGCGCATTCATGGGCAGCTTATAAAATCTGCTCGGTGCACGCTGGCTCAACTTGTGCGCATATCTCCTGCTTTTGGTGCATACAGGGCTTTTAAAATCGACCTTTATTCTTCTTTACAATAATTAATAAAACTAATGGCACAATATTGAAGCATTTTGGGATAAAATCTTCAGGTATGTTTTACCCCTAGATTTTGCCCAGGTTTTGAAGCAAAATATCATCTTTGAAACTTGGTTTGGTTACAGACATTTGCACCTCCTTTTTGTGTGTGCACTTTCTGCATGGAAAATAACATGCATAGACTTGAAAATGCAATCTACATATGCTGTTTTCCTCCCCTGAGCTAAACAACCCCCTGTGAACATCTTTTAATGCAGAATAAAGTATATACATTTTGGAAATGTGTACTTTTAGCCACATTAAGGAAGGCTATTTTCAGACAGCTGATTTAGGTGTGTAAATCACTATCTAGCCATGTAATAATAGTGAAAATTGCTGTCCCCATGAATAAAGCAGAGTTGCTTATCTGTAACAGGTGTTCTCTGAGGTCAGTAGGATGTCAGTCTTCAGACAAGGGTGACATTATCCAATGGAGCTTGTCACAGGACTTTTATCTCAAAGAATCTAGAGCTTTCAGCATGTTCTACTGAGCACGTGCAGTTGTAGTTATTCCCCTACACCCTAGGCAGAGTCCCTCAGTCCCTGATATAGCTAATACATGGAGAAACCAACTCCCAGGGGAGGCGGGTGGGTTTCCTGCGGTCCTCGAAAAACACCTGTTAAAGGTAAGAAACTCTGCTTTCTCTGAGGACAAGCAGGATGGCAGTCCTCACACTAGTGAATCCCTAGCTACAGGCTGCCCAAAACAGGACAAAGTGGGGAAACCCTATAGTGCTGAAGACACAACTTTCTCCCTATTGTTCATGAGGCAGCCAATCCAAAAAGGGGGCTAGGAGGGAAAAGAATTGGGTTCTACACAAAAGAGATCCATACAACAGACGGACAAAACCCAAGGCACTGCATAGGCATCCAAGAAAGGGGAGAGATGCAAACTTAGGGAGAGAAGCACACTACGCCTGACAGAAAGTATTGCAAGCAGAGTTTTCCCAATAATGAACCTTGACAAGCACCAATAGGCCTAGATCCTCCTGTGAATCAGGAAAGGGCACAAAAACCCAACCAAGGGAAGATCTCTTGGATGAAGACTGAACATTTTCCCTCAGTGTCACAAGACAACTGAAAACTTGGGCTGAGAAAACCCTCCAAAAAGAAAGCTGTGGTTCACTAGCATCTGAAGAGGAAGAACAGAATGCATTTGCCTACAAACACCTGATGACTGGTTGTTAGTCACAATGGGCATAGAGAAACCAACGAGGTAATAAAGCAATGAAGGTATAAGAAAACACAGTTCCCAAAAATTGTAGACCAAAACTAAAGATAAAAGGGAATCAATCTAACAAAACAGAACAATTTTTATTATCTAGCAATTATTAAGAAAAATTATTTTTCACCAAAAAAATGGAACCCTCGCAACCCTCAGTTAACAAGTTACTTAGATGTCAGCTATTCAATTAAAACGCCAATACCATGCATATCATATACTCTAAATACATGCTAGTCTTCAACACACACCAATCATGCATTCAACACATAAAAACATATCAAATACACTTAGATACAATGTATACGATTTTTCAACACTCGTATTTAGAAACACAGTTCCCAAGGGGATAATTACAGATACAATGTATACAGGTTTCCCAAAGATATAATCAAAGATACAATGTAAAAGGATTTTTTACAAGAATAGACACCCCAACAGAGGACACTGTTTCACTGAAACAGCTTCATCAGTGGGATTTGTTTATCCGTAGCATACAAATGTTTCAATTTTATCTCCAAAGCATATCTTGGAAAAGATCACAGAGGCTGGGATCGAGAGTTCCTTTAATGATTTCACCTGTAGATCATCTCATAGGATAAAGAGATAGTCATTTTAAGTGTAGTGCCAAGGTATCAATCAGAGTGCATGTGAACATCAAAAAAAATTTCCGTTATGGCACACAATAAGTATTATATCCAAGAGCGTTCTTTCATGTAATCTTGATAGGTTTTTAAATTTAAACAGTAGCAATCTCCAAGGCACAGTGCTATAGGTAGAACATTTCAAATGAAATATTTATTCTTATGGAGTATCTGATAAAAATGTTATTTGAACAGGATTGGGATGCCTGCTTCCAGCAGCTATGGCGCTGCTCACCAGAACTTGGAAGAATAGGCAGCAAAGCATCAGGGTCTGCAGTAGACCCTACCTAATGAACATTACAAGAAAATTTCTGACCCAAGATCAGATGGCATGGAACCAAGAATGCCAAGTAATGGAAGGGGCTACCCATCTCAAGCATGGAAGGTGAGCTACAACCAAACTGTACCCTGTCCCGGTACTTCCATTAATGGGCATAGCCTCCCACCTGGCAGGATAAGCTCAGGTGAAAAGGAGAAACACCCTTGCCAACCAAATGAAGTACGGAAAGCCAAAGGCAGTACTAGCCCAAATAAGGCCATAAAAACAGGGAAAGGATGGTACACCATTCCCTGAAGGTAAACAGGAAGATATTTCAGTCCATGCTACAGCTACTCCTTCGACATCCTGACTATAAGTCAGAAGAAGCGACAAATACAATGAGGCAGACTCTGGGGATGCAGAAAATAAGAGAAGCCGCTAGGCAGTATAATTAATTTTGGGTAACATCCCAACAATACTCTCCCCTGTTGATTCCAGCAGGGAGTTGCCACCAAGACTGACCTCTCAGTAGACAGGAACAACAAATTGAGAGCGAACCTCCAAGGAATAAGTCCGGATCCTCTCCATCGAGAGATAAAACAGGGATGAATCAAGAGCCAGCTCCTATAGAAACAGGACTTCCTCACTACCCTGGAAACCTAGAGTGTACCAGGTGAGGTTCAGCCTGATCAGCAGAACAGATTGTTCACCAATCTGGCATAGGTGTGAACGATAAACTCATACTTCCACCTAATGACATTGAGGCCCATGAAGTGGAAAGTCTGCAGGTACAAAGACCGCCATGTCCTACAAACACTACCACAGACAGCATTATACCCGAAAGGGGTAAGGTGGCACACATGTCATTCAGGTTATAGATGGGCTAGAACCCTCTTCACAGAGGTAGGGCCCAAAACCAGATAGACAGGAGCAGTCAAAAAGTATGTGTGTTGCACCAAGCAGGCATCAGAAGAGGTATTCCCCTGCAGGAGAAAGCTTCATATGTTGCTGGGAAGCAGCCAAGAGAGGGAACCCTGAACACTATGGGGAGTCCAAATCTGGAATAGCTCCCCATGAAACAGCTCCATTGTACAGTAGCCGAGCACTCTTGCCTGGCAGGTGCTTGGATCCAGCAGGAAACAGAACAGCCACCAGTCAGAAACAAAAGAATGCCCTCTCACACCCCCAGAAAATGGAAAGCGAGAACTACCCCTTTTCAGGGTGGAAGCAAGGCCTTCGAGAGGGAACCCAAAAGGGTCACCTCTGGAAAACCAACAGCCATATCTCCCCTCCAGGAAGAGATGGGACAGCGCAGCAGTGAAAATATCATCTGGTGGCGCTATAGCGCTGGGACAGTTTATGGAGTCTGAGCCCCAACTGCGTCGGTCCGTCACTGGGCAGCAGGTAATGGTGTCACCCTCAAGGAACACACCGCGCTTGAGGACACCCAAAACGGCTTAATAATTGTGATATTGACGGCACTATAGTACCTGATGGTGTTCATAGTGCTCAACAGATGCAGGGTCTGACCATGCCAGTCATAGTGCCAATAGCATTGTCGATGCTCGTCCATAACCAACCATGCCTATGGCACTAAATGACATGTGTCCAGGCATCGGTGGATTGCAACAGTGCCAAAGATGTTCGGCAACCATAGTGCTCAACAGCACCAAGGGGCCTGACAGTCTTGATGGCTGCCCTCGGTGCCTGAAGACATCGATGACCTCATCTCACCGAAAGGTGGTGATGGTCCTGCAGAACCAATGGTGCCCACTTTGCCCAAAAGTGGCGAAGTTATAGTGGATCCGGTGACCCTACATATCATCACACTTTATGGTGTCCCTGGCACTTGACAATGCCTATGGCGCCCACCAGTGCCTAAATGTGACAATGGCCCCATGGTGATCAATAGTGCCTAAGGTGAACAGCTCGACAGCATCTATGGCGGTCGGTGGCATTGATGGCAACCCTGGTGCTCGATGGCACCCAAGGTGCTTGAAGATGTTGATGGCACCAACAGTGCACAATGACACTCGACATCACCACTGGTGTTTGAAACATCAGCACCCATGGCATCACAGGGCACTTGACAGCACCCCAGGTCTATGAAATCAATGGCACTCCATGGCACTCACGCTACTCAGCGGCACCAATAGCGTTCACGGTGCCCATTTTGACACCTTGATGACACGTCTGTTCTTACGGCACTCTACTACATCAAAGAACTTGATGGCATTTGGCGTTTAAATGAAAGCCTACTGAAGGTTGATTCTTTTCAAAGTCCTTAGATGAACAATTACAAGCCTACTTTCAAGTCAATTCTTCTACTTCTGTCTCCTTGGGTACGGTATGGGATTGCTCTAAGGCAGTACAATCTTTCATAAGAAAAAAAGGGAGCAGGCCTGGACTGCATTAATTGATAACATCTCTCATATTTCCTGCTTACATATGAAGCACCAGTCCAAGTCTGTCTTCAAGTGACTTTGGCTAGCACTGCATTACAATCCCTTGATGATAAAATGTCCCACTGGCTTGGCTTAATTAAACAAACCTACTATGAGGGGGGCAGCAAGGCTGGTCAATACTTGGCCAGGCTTCTGAAAGCTCTCACTGCTCAAGGTTACATAGCTAAAATTAAAAATTCACAAGGTGAGATGGATACAGCATCTTCTGCTATAAGAGATTGCTTCTCAAAGTTTTATGCTTCTCTTTATAATCCCAATACTACCGTAGATGACTTACAAATTGATGACTATCTTTCATCAGTGTCTCTCCCTTCCGTCACAGTAGAACAATAATTATTCTTGGATAGGTCCATCAGTACCCCTGAAGTTCTACATGTTATCAAAATGTTAAAGCCTGGTAAGTCCCTGGGTTTAGATGGTTTTTCCAGTGGCTATTATAAAAAGTATTTTCATATTTTAGTTGCCCCTGTAACAGATATGTTTAATTATATTAGAGAGGGGGGGAATCTTTTCCTTTGCACTCTAATATTGCTGGCATTTCAGTTATTGCAAAATTTGGCAGAGATTCTTCTCTTTGTGGGTCCTATAGACTGATATCTTTGATTAATTTGGACTTAAAGATCTTAGCCAGAGTTCTTGCTGAACAACTGAATACATTCTTGCCATCTTTGGTCCACTCTGGTCCACTGGGATTTATACCCAAACGCATGGCTGCCAATAATGTCTACAAGATTGCTGACCTTTTATGGTGGGTTCGTAAAGAACGAATCCCTTCGGTTTTGCTTTCTGTCGATGCTGAAATAGCATTTGACTTAGTACACTGACCATTTTTATTCATAACGTTGGATAAAATGCATTTTGGCCCATTTTTCCTGCAGTGGATAGTGAAGCTATATGACCAGCTGAAAGCCAGAGTTAAGGTAAATGGTGGTTTTGGGGATAGCTTTGGCAGAGGGATAAGGCAGGGCTGTCCTTTAGCACCACTACTATTTGAGTTATTTTTGGAGGATTGGCGGGATCGGTGTAGCAGGATGGTGAAGGCTGAATGCAGCTGTATGTGGGCTGTGGTGATAGGTGTGATTGGCGGAGATGATTGGAGGTTGAGACATTAGGTTGATGATATTGGGGGCTGTGTTGCTGTTGATTGTAGGAGATTATGCTGAAAGAAGGACAACCAAAATGATGAGGGGCATGGAACAGTTACCCTATGACGAAAGGCTAAGGAAGGCAGGGCTGTTCAGTTTGGAGAAGAGACGATTGAGATGGGATATGATAGATGTCTACAAAATTGTGAAAGGACTTAAACAGGTTAATATAAATCGGTTATTTACTCTCTCAGATAATAGGACTAGGGGGCGCTCCATAAAGTTAGCAAGTAGCTCATTTAAAACAAATCAAAGTATATGCTTTATCACCCAGCGCATAGTTAAGCTCTGGAATTCATTGTCAGAGGATGTGATTATGGCAGTTAGTGTAACTGGGTTTAAAAAGGTTTGGATATGTTTCTAGAGGAAAAATCCATAAACTGCTATTAATTAATAAGCATTAGTAGCTTGAGATTTATTTAATGTTTGGGTACTTGCCAGGTACTTGTGACTTGGATTGGCCACTGTTGGAAACAGGATGCTGGGCTTGATGGACCTTTGGTCTGACCTAGTATGGCATATCTTATGTTCTTATGGTGTATCCGGAATGCCCATTCCCAATGCTCGAGGACCCTGGCACTCGATGACATCCATAGCCCAACGGAGGTCGAGGGTGTCCATGCCTTGATGGTGTCCTTTGCGCCTCATGTCACTGAAAGTAACCATGTCGCTTGAGGATCATAGTGCCTGACTGTATCCAAGGCATTTGACGGCAATGAGGGTGACTGTAGTGCTCGACAGAATCTATGGCGCCTCATGGCCGGATGATGCTTAACTGTGTTGAGGACGGCAACTGTATTGAATGGCATTGATGGAAACCAGGACGCTCAATGGCAGCCATGGCACCCAATGGCACCTGAGGGGGTACATGATGCTCGAAGGCATCCCTGATGCCCGACAGCATTGAGGGCCATGGCCCTCAACAGCATCGAGGGTGTCCCTGGTGCTCAAAGGCATTAATGGCGTTCATGCCATTTGACAGTATCAAAGGTATCCATGGCTCTCCACAGCACTCACCAACACCTGCTGTCCACAGCCCTCAATGGCCCTTGCCTCGAGGGCAGTCTCAATGGCTTCCAGGGAAGCCACGGTGCTCAATAGTGTCTATAGCACCTGACGCATCTCTGACTCCAAAGCATCAGACCATTGTTGCTCTAGCACAAATGCATATGAGTAACCGATATCAGGCATGGCACTGATGGTGCAGCAGCAATGCTAATGGCCCGAGCTCATGCTCACCCTCTTTCTCAAGGAGACTGCATTGCCAGTTGACAAGGAGGTGGGGAGTCTGTGTCGTCCAGGTTTCTTGAGGCCCCTGGAGACTAGTTCCTAGGAGTGTGGGGATGAGCTTTCCTCCCCACAGGAATAATCTTGTCCTTGATTCATTCACTGCCTGGACCTCCAATCAATACCCAAAGGTCGGAGGACATCACATGGAACTCCAGACTGGGCAAGAACTCAGGCGAGTCCCTAGGCCTAGATGGCTTACATGGTTTCACACACGGAGTGCATACTGCCAGTCCCACCAGCACCTGACAAAGGCACTGCAGACAGATTAAGGAGAGGATACAGAAAATAAGCTGCAGATACAGCATTATTTATTAAGAAAAGAGAGCAGACTTTGCCAGGCCGCACAGCATAAGACCCGTCATGTGGCTGGCAGCGAGCTGAATTAAGAGAAAAAAAGAAAGGTTAAACAAAAAAATATCATAAGATAAGTATGAAAAGTCTGTTAGAAAAAACAGCTGCAGCTCCAGAAAAAAGTACAGCAGTAGTTGTAAAAGAGAGAGCAAAGTTGAATACCATGACCACATGGCTGTGCAGAAAAAAAGACTGAGGGGCTCTGCCTAGGGGCAGGGAAATAATTACAGCTGCACATGCTCAGTAGAGCATGCTGAAAGCTCTAGATTCATTGCGATCAAAGTTTCATGATGGGCTCCATCAGATGATGTCACCATGTGTGAGGACATCAGATGATGTCACCATGTGCTTGTCCTTGGAGAATTTACTATCCTCTGAGCTTCATGCTTCTGCTGTACCAGTTGTATGATAGTGTAACCAATTACTATATAGTGTAAGTTACAGCTGTAGCTTCTTATTCCCGTTCCATTGGTGGTGAGGGGGATGCATCACAGGCTTGTAGACGTAGGAGAGGAATGCTTGGGCACCCACTATTCTTATCTCTGCTGTGAAGTGGCAGCAAATTATGTCACATCCCAGGAAGGCTAGGAAGCTGCTCTGGTAGAAAACTTTCCCTAGATGGCTCTAGGGAAAATAATCTTGGTGATACTCATGTACTAAATTTTTATGTATAAAACTTACACTGTATATGGGAAGTTATAATGCATGCACTTTATCCAAAGTTTCCAAGGGACAATACCTGTGTAGTTTCCCTTTTAAAATGAGGGTAAAGTACAAGTATTGCCTGCATAGTTTGCAATTAGGGAGGCCGTTTGAAAATTGCCCCATAATGACCTCTTGTTCTAGAATTGCTCTTCCACTGGAAAATTTAAACTTTGTATGCATTATTTATACATTTGAGATATGTGAATGTCTCTTTTGTATGATCTCTCTTTTCTCCTTCAGAGTATACATATTTAGGTCATTAAGACCCAGTTTCATAGGGTTTTTTGTTGCAGACTCCACCATTTTGGTGGCCCTTTTCTAGACTTCCTGAACTCAATCTAGTTCCTTTTGGAGGTACATCCTCCAGTTTTGGACACAATACTTCAGATGAGATTTCACCAATTATTTGTACAGAGGCATTTTATACCTCCTTAATTCTATTGGCTATACAGTGGACCCTCGAGTTACAACTGGCTTGACTTACAAACAACTTTGGTTACAACCAAAATTTTAGTTCTGAGTTACAACCAAAGTCTTGAGTTACAACCTGAATGCCGGCCAAGGCCATGTGTATCCGCTCGTGCGTGTGGTTGCTTCTAATTGGGCGTTTTTTTTTCCTGTCAATCGCGTTTTTTGGGGCTTGGTGGGTGGGACTTCTGCTCTGCTGTTGCAGTGATTGGCTGCTGCTGCTGCTGCCGATGAGGCCGGTCCATCTCAGGCGCACCTAGAGCTGCAAATGTTCATAGGAGCACATAGGCAGACCCGGCACGGCATTGCAGCAAGCAACAGCATCACTGGTGACCAAGGAAACTTCTGTGCAGCAGTAGAAAGGGAGTGTAGCACTCAGCTGGCTAGAGGAAGGTATCAGGAGGGGAGGCATGAGTTGGGAGGGGGAAATAAGTGTTTGGGGGCCAGAGATGTGCTCTGAGGGGGTGGGGAGGGGGGAATCCTCCCCCTCCTCCCTTCCTGTAAGCCAAAGATGTCAACTTGAATGGCGAGTACAGTATGAAATTGTTGTTTCTGCTAGGCTAGGCACATATTATAACTTTTTGGTGAGTACACTAGGAAAATTATAGGTTTTTCTGGTAATTATGCACATTATACAACCCTTTTTTATTATGAAAATGTTAGGTAAGGGGTGCTTTGGGAGGTTTGGAACACATTATGGGTATTTCCATTATTTCTTATGGAAAAAATTGTTGTGAACCTGCCCGCGACGGGCGCGGGCAGGCCCCCTACCTTCTCTCCCAGCTGCTCTCTCAGCTGAGCACGGCAGTCCGCTGCCGATGCCATCCTCCGTGGCCCAGAGGCCGTGGCCATCTCCTGCCCTGCATGGCAGGGCTGTGCCATCAGGAGCCTTTATTCGCGACTGGAGCTGCTGCCGGGGTCCTCGGATGGCAAGGAAGCCGTCCTTGCCGCTGCCAGGGTCTTCAGACGGCAGGGAAGCCATCCCTACCGATGCCTGCTTCTTCTCTCCATCTTCACGGCAGGAAGCCGCTCTTTCTCGGGCCCTCCACGTGGCGGGATGCCGCCAGCATGTCAGCCTTCTTCTCCTGCTTCTTTCTAGGCACGGGCACATGCCTCTTCTCAGCATTTAAAGGGCCAGTGGCGGAAAAAGCCCTGTGGCCGTCAATGATGACACCATCGACCTGCTTTGCTTCAGCCCTATAAAAGGGGCCCTATGCCAGTCCCTCGTTGCCTTCGCAAGGAGCCAGTTCACTCCTGGATGTTCCAGTCCTTCAGTCCAGCAGTCTTCTGAGGTCCATCTCTTCTTCAAGGTCCTGTGTTTCTTGTTGGAGCTCCTGTATCTTCATCTGAGCCTTGTTCCTGGAAATACTGATGTTCCATGCCAGATGTCCCATTGTCCTGTGAGTTCATTCCTGAAAGCCTTGATGTTCCTGTTGTCTTGATTCTGAAGTCCCTGTTTTCACTTCTGCATCCAGTTCCCAGGTTCCTTGTGCCCACCTTTCCTGGCGTGCCACGTCGTGGTCCATGACCAGCCCTCAGGATGGCTGTGTAGGGCGCTTCGTGGTGCAAGGCCTCCTTCCGTCTGCAGCACAAGCCTCCGGGAGACTTCTGTTTTAAAGCCTTATTCCTGAATCTTGGATCTTGTTCCCGGTCTACGGAGTCCCCTTGTGCCTGCTCCGTCTATGCCTAAGACTCTGCCAGAACCTGCTCCGCTTCAGCGTGGTCTGCGACCAGCCACAGGCAGCTGTGTAGGGCACGCCCCGGTGCAGGCCTCAACTGAATCTTCACAATGTTCCAGTCTCAATCTCCATGATCTCATCTGAAGGCTGCTTCGCGTACAGCGTGGTCCATGACCAGTCATGGGGGGCTGTGTAGGGCGCGCTGTGGTGCAATTCTCACCCAGTACTTTCGCCTGACTTCTGAATCCTTGCTTGCAACTCCTGAGTAACCCAAATCCTTGCTTGAAACTCCTGAGTAATCCAAGTCCTCTCCTGAGTCTTCATCTGAGTATCCAAGTCCTCGCCTGAGTCTTTGTCTGAGTATCTGAGTCTATGTCTGAGTCTTCATGTTCCTGCCCTCAGCCTCTGTCTGGCCTCATGCACTCATTGTTCCCAAGCGGCGGGTCCAAAAGGGCTTTCGAGTGGCCGGAGGGCTACTCTCATGACCAGCATTGTGTTGCTGGGTCACACTAGTGCGTGCAGGTCCAGTAAAGGCCGGGCCCAGCCTGGTTCCCTCGCTTGTCTTCAGTCCAGCCTTGCTCCTGTCCTGCCCATGCTCGGGCATGCCTCGCCTGCCTCGGCACCTCTTCGGAGTTCCTCTGGGGTTGAGCTGTGGCCCAAGAACACACATTCTCCTAGGAAGTGGAACTGCTCTCCTAGCGCTTCCCAACAAAAATAGTCTTGATTTACAACCAACTTGAGTTACAACCAGCCCTCTGGAACGAATTGAGTTCGTAAGTTAAGGGTCCACTGTACCTCTCCTTATATAGTTAGCACTCCCCTGGCTTTGAGCAGTGTTTTTTTGAACTGTTTGAAATCATCAGCTGTAATCACCCCAAGATCTTTCTCCTGTTTGATACATATCAGTATCTCATTCTCCCCCTCCCTCTCCCATCATGTTCTGGATATTTTGCACTCCAAATACATGAATCTAGATAGAAACCATCCAAGGACAGCATGCAAAGGTGAGGTTCTCTGGGGGATCTAAATATACCAGATAGCAAGGCATCACTGGATCTAGTACTGTCAAATGGAGACAGTATCACTGAATTTATAAAAGGGGAAAACCAGGATGCCAGTGATCAACATACACTGTGGTTCAATGTAAACATTGGATCAGAAACAAACTATGGGTTTGATTTACTAAGCATTTTTCCAATACACACAGAGTGGGAGAAAACCTTTAGTAAATCAGGCCTTATACTAGAACAAGAGTCATGTATTTTAGAAGGGCTGACTTTATAAAAATGAATAATTAATTTAAGGACGTTTTGTCATGATCAGGGTACCTAAATGTTACAGAGAAACCATGGGCAAAAATAAAAAGCATTAAATTAAATTATAAAAAACTTAGATTTAAAATACACCTTAAAAACCCTAATCAAATTTTAAAACCCATACATTTAAAAGATATTTAATAATCAAATTAAAAAAACCTTAGATTTAAATATACCTACTCCTTAAACATTTTTAAAAACTTTAACTCAAATATTAAGATGCAGAGAGAAGTCCAATAGGGAGATGGGGGCTATCCAGTCTTTTGCATTGAGTGTCACATGTATGATTATCTACCTGTTGGTGAGAGGCTGTATGTGTGCACCTGGTACAAATCACTCCTGGCTCTGACAGAACAAGTCCAATCTCTGGGAGCCAGAGTGGCAGACCTCAAGGAGATGAGGCAGACAGAGGTATACAGAGGAAACCTTCAGGGTCACAGTAGAACGAGCCCGACTCCAGTCCAGCAGTCCTTCTAATGCTTTGGAGGACAAAGGGCACCTGGAAGGAGACCATCATTTTGGTGCAACAAGAAGTGATCTTTTAGCCAGAACCTGCCCTCCAGTTGATGCCTTATCCTCTCACACTGAGGATTATCTGAAGGGGCTTGTGCCTAGAAGTGATGGGTTAAGACTGACATAGTTGGGATTCATTTATTAGGAATATAGATAGCTGAGTGGCTGGTGGATGTGAGGATCACTTGCTAACTTGCCTGCCTGGTGCAAAGAAGGTAGACCTCATGTGACACTTAGATACAATTTTAGAAACTACTGGGGAAGAGCTGGCTTTCATGATACATGTGAGTACCAATGACATAGGAAGGTACACGAAGAGGTTCTGGAGGCTAAATTTAGAGTTTTAGGTTGGAAATTAAATTCAGAAATATCAAAGCTGTATTCTCAGAAATGCTCCCATTCCAAGTGCAGGACCTCAGAGATAGGCGGAACTTCAGAATCTAAATGCGCGACTGAGATGATAGTGCAGGGAAGGGGGCTTTAGATTTGATAGGATCTGGGAAACATTCTGGGGAAGGGGGAGCCCATTCTAACAGGATGGGTTCCTTCTTAACCAGGGTGGAATCAGACTCCTGAAGTTAACATTTAGAAAGGAGATAAAGCAGCTTTCAAACTCAACCATGGGAGAAAGCAGATAGTCATTCAGAAGCACATGATTCAGAAGGAGGTATCTTCCAAGGATACTTGCAAAGCAGGGAATTTAGATTAATCCCGGTAGAGAGGTTGTGGTTAAGCCTGAAGTAAACCAGATGAATGTAGAGAAAGAGCACAAGGATATAAATGACTCAACATTGCCTGTATCTTCTGCTAATAAGCAAGATATGAAAACAAATAGAAATAAAAATACAAACTGAAAACATATTACATAATGTCTATATGTGAATGCCAGAAGTCTGAACAGTAAACCTGGAGCAATGGACTATATGGCATTATAAGAGGATATAGACATAACAGGCATTTGAGAGACATGATGGAGTGCGGCTAATCAATGGGACACAGTGGTACTAGGGCACGGCTTTCCACACCTGTCCTGGGGGACCCCATAGCCAGTCAGATTTTCAGAATATTCACAATGAATATGCATGAGATAAATTTGCATACTACGAAGATTTACCTCATGCATATTCTTTGTGCATATTCTGAAAAGCCGACTGGCTGTGGGGTCCCCCAGGACAGGTGTGGGAAGCCCTGTATTAGGGTACAAATTATATCATTATGACAGGGTAGATTGAATTGATGGAGAGGTGGCACTATATGTAAAGGATGGCATAGAATCAAGCATGATAAATCTTGCAGGAAGCAAAATGCACTGTGAAATCCTTATGGATAAAATTCTGTGTGTGATGGGTAAGACTTTAACAATGGGCATATACTATCATCCTCCTGAAATGCTACCCAAAATTAGAAAGGCAAATTTAGATACACAATAATAATGGGTCAATATCTTATTGGGATATTCTAGAGAGGTTAAGTTGTTAGATGCAAAATTGACTCCTTCCTGGAACAACTGGTCCTAGAACTCAAGAGAGGGGCAGCTACCTTAGATCTAGTCCTCAATGGAATGCAAGATCTAGTGCAAGGGGTTACTGTGGTGGGGCTGCTAAGCAATAGCAATCATAATGTAACTAAATTTGACCTAATCATTAGAAGGAATGCGTCTTTCAAGTAAGTACAAACCCTGGGGCAATTTTCAAAAGACCCATTCTCACACAAATAATGTGGTTTTATGCACATGAATGCTTTTGAAAATCAGGTCCTAAAAATTAACGGCCAAATTTTTAATTGACAGTGCATGCAAAAACCGGAAGATACGCTTGTGGCTGGGTTGCATGTGCACATTTTCCAAGTTGCCCAGCCATGCGCGTATCCCACGCTATGCACAGAAGAGGCGGGTTTGCAAAAAGGGGTCGGCAGGGAGAGGGTTCTGGGTGGGGCGGGAGCTGGCCAGGCAGCACCATTAGGCACTGTCCTGGTGAAGGCTACCGGTGTGCGCAACTTACTGCTGCTCTGTCGAGTAAGTAAGTTTAAAAACAAAAAAACAATAGAGTTGTTAGGTAGGGTTTAGGGATTGGGGGGGAGAGGGGGAGAGGGGGAGAGGGAGGCAGAGTAGGTAGGAGGTTAAAGAAGTTCCCTCCCAGTCCGCTCATTTATTTCCCCTTCTTGCGAGCACAAGTCTGCACCCGCCCTCACATGCACGTGCCGATATAAAATCAGCATGTCCATGTGCACATGCTTGGAACCGTGCGCACATGGATGCCCGCGCACCCATTTTAAAATTTATTCCTAAGCAGGCAATTATGAAAGAAATCTGAGGATCTGCTAACCAATGAAGATCTTTATAGGATAGGGGACATAAAGGTCCTTTTTTCTTACGCCCAAAACAATGTGAATGGTGGCATTCTGGACTAGCTGAAAATAGCACAACCAACCTACTATCACCTTCCATCTCAAGAAACTATAACTTCTCAAAGACCGTTTGCAATGAATATGCCACATCCATTTTAGTTAAAATCAATAGGTTAAAAACTCAATTCCCTAACTGTTCTCCCACAAAAGCACCTGAAGATTCATATGGCCTGGTTAAGTGGCCCACATTCAACAGAGTATCTAATCTTGAAATCAGTCAGATTATTGCTAAAATTAAGCCTTCTACTCATCCACGTGACCCAATTCCAGCAAGTTCCTTGAAACAAGTACAATGTATTATCACCCCGACAATCATAACCTTAATTAATCATTCTCTCTCAGAAAGTACAGTACCACATGGGTTAAAACAAGCTGTGATAAAGCAGATACCTAAAAATAAAACTGGTAGAATTGAAGATTGGGATAACTATTGTCCAATATCCAATTTGTCTTATCTATCAAAAGTACTTGAAAAAGCAGTATTATCCCAACTTGTAAATTATTTGGAAGACCAAGATATTCTCTTCCCAAATAAATTCAGATTTAGGAAACATCATTCAACTGAGACACTACTCCTCTCATTAACAGACTCTGTCTTATGAGGGTTTGATGCGGATGAATCTTATTTTCTTGTGCTAATCGACTTAACAGCCGCCTTTGACATTGTGGACCATAGCTTGTTATGCCATCAGTTGAGCAACAATGGGATCGAAGGTAGTATTCTCAAATGATTCTCTTCCTTTCTTTCTAATAGAACATTCGAAGACAAAGTGGGCAATCACTTATCTGATACGTTCCATATTGATACAGGTGTCCCTCAAGGCTCAGCATTCCCAACAACACTATTCAATATCTATATGCTCCCATTGTGCGAATTACTGGCGGACTTAGGAGTTACATTCTTCCTATATGCTGATAACATACAGCTTTACATTTCATTCTCCAAATCATTTGAAAATATAGTATCGACGCTGTCAACCTATATGAAAGCAATACAACAAGAACTATTACAACTTAAACTAACATTAAGCTCTAAAAAGACTAGAAGACTAGAAGACTAAAAGACTAGAAGACTAGAAGAGTAGAAACTCTTCGATAGCTAAACTACCAGCTCTAGACCTGGGTAATTTTCAAATTACTCCCTCAAATCAAATACGGGATTTAGGTATCCAGCTAGATGAGAACCTCACTATGAAAAAGCACATCAATAAATTAATTAAAACAGGTTATGCCAAGCTGCATATATTACATCGGTTGAAACCTTTATTAAGTTTCAAAAACTTCCAAACTGTATTGCAGACTCTAATATTCTCAAACCTAGACTACTGTAACTCCTTATTTCTCAGTCTTTTCGTATGTCTCTTAAAACCACTATAAGTACTACAAAATGCCTCAGCAAGACTTTTGTTAGGAACTAGGAAATTTGATCACATTACACCCTCGCTGATTTCACTGCACTGGCTACCAGTACAATCCTAAATCTATCCTAAAGTATTAACGTTAATATTCAAAATCATTCATTCTAGTAACACTGGTATTATAGATGTGACATTACAAGCATACACATCGCAGCGAACACTAAGATCTCAAAATAAAGGACTACTGACAGTTCCCACAATATACAGCAACACCTGACGCATATAAGAGATTGTCTATTTTCCATAGCGAGTCCAGATCTTTGGCATTCCCTATCTGAGATGTTACGTTTGATTCCAGATAGATTTAAATGTGAGCTTAAAACATGGCTATTCAAAAATGCATACAAACTAACTTAAAAACATCAGAATGTAGAGATCTACAATAACAAGAAGGACAAGAGATACTAACTGATGCATGAGGAACAAATGTAACAAGAGATTGTAAGAAGCTCAATACAATGAAATTTATTTTATTTTACTTTCTGTGCTCCACGTCTTATGTCCTAGATCTTTAGTCATTATGTATTGGAACATTTAATTTGATAGATGTTAATGCCTGTTTATGAATACTATCTCTGTAACCAATAATTTGCTGATTTATAGCAAAAAAAGAGTTGGACCTGCTTTATCAACTGTAGTGACCAAAGTAAATGTCAAAAAACTATGGATATGGAAAATCATGGATAAGTTGTTATCCAGAATGACACCTAAGCAGTTTATGTGACAATTTATAGGGACTAATATCTAATTCTTTAACAGCAAAGAGAGGAAAATTGATTCTTACCTGATAATTTTCTTTTCTGAAGTACTACAGATCAGTCCAGACAAGTGGGTTTATTTATCCCTACTAGCAGATGGAGGCAGAGAACAAAACGTTGAGGCACTGCTACATAACAGAATGCCATCAGCAGTCCCTCTGTATTGACCTGTACCCAAGCCAAGATGACTACCTTAACAAGCCCCAATAAACCTGGGGCCATCAGGGGAATGGGAAGGGGAAAGAGAGTGAGAGCTATGAGAAGACATCGCAAAGTGCTAAGAGAGAGGCTGGGAATGAATGAAAGAGTATGCTAGCTGGGAAATGTGAATAGATGTAAAACGGAGGTCTTGGTGAGAACTGAAATAAGGAATTCTGGCATGGAAAGGGGTAGAGAAACTGTGTGGAAGGTACACTGATGGTGCAGCTGTGTGAGAGGATTAGACAGGCTGCGTGGATGAAACGTATGGAGAAAGGGTACATGAGATGAGAGAACATTGAAGGGGAGAGAAAAAGAGGAAGGATGTGTTGTGCGACAGGCAATGATTTGGCAGAGTGGTGTTAAAGGTTGGAGCCCCCTGAAAAAACTAAGCCATCTTAAACAATGTACATTTCTCATTACAGCTAACATCCAAGGTAGAAAAGAAAAAAAAATTGAAAAAACTGCCTTTGAAACTGAGAAGAGAATACTGTGGGGAAAGCCATGATTGTGAGACCCGCCCCCTCCCCTGACGTCATAGCAATCGAAGCCGGACCGTTGAAAGGCGCCAAGCCAGCAGGCGCCGCGCGCCGTGCGTTGAAGGGGCGAGACAAAGGGGCACTCCTCTTTGTGCACCCCTTCGTGCAACCCTTAGTGTTAACCATTCCCTTGTTTTTATCTCCCTTGTTAACAATTTCCATGTTTATTATTGTTCAATGTATTGACAAAGGAAAAGCTTGATTTCT
This sequence comes from Rhinatrema bivittatum, assembly GCF_901001135.1. Classification (NCBI taxonomy): domain Eukaryota; kingdom Metazoa; phylum Chordata; class Amphibia; order Gymnophiona; family Rhinatrematidae; genus Rhinatrema; species Rhinatrema bivittatum. Next base: position 310,493,728 of record NC_042618.1, read on the forward strand.
TGCATTTTTTGTTGGAATGTAAACCGATGTGATATGTAAAATTGAATAAATAAATAAATAAATAAATTACTTTGAATATATATCATATCAGCTCAGCAACATCCAGAAGCGAGAAAGTCTTTTGCAAAATAGGGACAGGTCTCTGGTCTGATCTGTGGTACTTCAGGAACAAAAATTAGCAGGTAAGAACCAATTTTACTTTCCTGTTCATACCCTGGATCAGTCCAGACAAGTGGGATGTACCCAAGCCCCTATATTCTGGGTGAGAACTCCAAAGACCTGTGCACAACACACTTTCCGCAAAAGACGCTTCCTATGGCGCTCGCACATCCAATCGGTAATGTTGGTAAAAGTGTGAAGAGAAGACTACGTCCAGGGCCGCCATCAGGAATTTTGAGGCCCCATACCGGCGCATACTGTCTGACGCGGCGGTGACGTCACAGCCGCGTCAGACAGTGAACGCTGGCAGGACAGAGCGCGCGGACGAGTCTCTGTCTGCGGTGCTCTGTAAATCAATGCTATGTGTGTCTAAAAGACACGCATAGCATTGATTCTCTCCCTTCTCTGGGGCCCGCACCCAGGGCCGGCTCCAGGTTTCAGTAGGCCCCTGGGCGACAGACTGTCGGAGAGAGCCTCAGTGGGCCTCTTTGCCATGAACTAATACATCCCCCAAGCGCACCCGCCGCCTGGCGGCTGCGGGCCCCCATATGTGGCAGTAGATCCTGGGGCCCCATACTGCAGGCCCAAGAATACTGCCCTGATGGCGGCCCTGACTACGTCACCACACGACAAATCTCCTTCGGAGAAAGCAGTTGACACAGTCTGCCCACGAGGTTGCCTGCACCCTAGGAGAATGCGCTCTCAACCCCTCCAGCACCAACCAGCCCTTACAGATATAAGCCAAAGCTATCGTCTCTTTCAGCCTTCGTGCAATAGTGCCCTTGAATGCTTTATTTCCCTTCTTAGTGCCACTGAACAGGACAATAAGATGATCAGATCTCCAAAACTCAATTCGTCACCTTAAGACAGCGCAAAAGAATTCTGCACACATCCAACAAGTGAAGTTCCCTCGCCATAGGAGCATCCGCAGACAAATTTGGAAAGGCTGGTAACTCGATCACCTGATTGAGGTGAAAGGAGGAAACCACCTTAGGCAGAAAGGAAGGAACCATCTGTAAAGAAACCCTTTCCTCCGAAAAACGAAAGAAAAGGGTCCCTACACAACAAAGCTTGAGGCTTGGAAATCCTTCTAGCTGAACAGATAGCCACCAGGAAAACAGCCTTCAGGGTTAAGACCTTTAGAGAAGCCATCCTAACTGGTTCAAAGGGAGGCCCACACAGCACCCAAAGAACCAAGTTCAGATTCCAAGCTGGACAAATCTTCCAAACCGGAGGACACAGATGTTTTGCCCCCTTGAGGAAACGAACCACATCCAGATAAGATGCCAATGGTCTTCCCTGAATCCTACCACGAAGGGAACCTAAGGCTGCTACCTGAACCCGAAGGGAATTATAGGCCAAACCCTTAGTCAAGCTGCTTTTCAAAAATGCTAGAATCTGTGGGATATCCACCTTCAAAGGCTGCACCTTATTCTGCAAACACCAGGATTCAAAGACTCTCCAAATTCAGACATAAGCCAAAGATGTGGAAGACTTCCTTGCCTGAAGCAAAGTCACAATCACAGACTTTGAATAACCATTCAAGTGGAGCCGTCGCCCTTCAAAAGCCAAGCCACTAGACAGAAGCGATCCTCCCAGTCTGAAAATATGGGCCCCTGTCACATCAACCCTGACAGATGGGCCAAGCGAACGGGACTGTCCACTGCTAGACGAAGAAGGTCTGCAAACCAAGGCCGGAGTGGCCACTCTAGCATCACCAGAATCACCCTGCTCGGATGAATCTTGATGCGCCATAGCACTCAACCTATGAGAGGCCACAGTGGGAACACATACAGCAACTGATGTGTCGGCCACGGTTGAACTAGAGTGTCAATGCCCTCTGATCCGATCTCCCTTCTGCTACTGAAAAACCGATCTGTTTTTGAATTTCTTGGAGTCGCCATGAGTTCTACCGCTAGTCTGCCCCACCTTGCCAGCAGCAAGGCAAAGCCTTCTGCCAACAACTCTCACTCTCCCAGGTCCAGACGCTGTCTGTTGAGGAAGTCCACCTGCATGTTGTCCATTCCAGTCACATGGAAAGCAGCTATCCTTACTAGATGTTTCGCCGTCCACACAAACAGTTCTTGCACCTCCAGTGCTACTAGACGACTCTTTGTTCCACCCTAATGGTTGATGTACGCCACTGTTGTCACATTGTCCGAGAACACTTGTACCGACTTGTCCTGAACGAGCAAGAGAAAATTAGTAAGGCTTCATGCAGTGCCCTGGTTTCCAGCCGATTGATGGACTAGGTCGCCTCTTCAGACGATCACTGACTTTGGGCCAATTTTCCTTGACAAATCGCCCCCCCAGCCCAATAGACTGGCATCCGTGGTGACTACTACCCAGTCAAGCACCTCAAAGTCCATTCCTTTCTCCAAATTTTGCCGAGACAGCCACAATGAGAGACTGGACCTAGCCTCCTCTGGCAATGGCAACAGAAGCTGAAATTCCTCCGAAAGCGGATTCCAATGGGACAACAGAGACCTCACTAGAGGATGAATGTGAGCGAAGGCCCATGGAACCAATTCTAGCGTAGAAGTCATAGAACCCAGGACCTGTAAATAATCCCAGACCCTAGGAACCGACAGCTGCATCAGCCGAAGGACCTGATTCTGCAATCTGACTACCCTTTCTGTAGTCAATCACCTTCCCTATCCTGGTATCGAAGCACGCCCCCAAATATTCCAATGACTGTGCCGGCTTCAAATGACTCTTTGCCAGGTTCTTCATGCAGATCAACAAATCCAGGAGTTGCAGGACCCGCTGAACTGAGCGACCATACTCCAATTCCGATTTTCCCTGTAGTAGCCAATCGTCCAGGTACGGGTGCACCAGGATACCTTCCTTCCTGAGTGCCGCCGCCGCCACCACTACCACCATCATTTTGTGAATGTGCGCGATGCTGTCGCTAAACCAAAGGGAAGGGCCTGAAACAGGAAATGTTCCCCCAGAACCTCAAACCTCAGGATCTTCCGGTGTTCGGCTCGAATGAGGATATATAAACAGACTTCTGTCAAGTCCAACAATGCTATAAACTCCCGTTTGTGCACTGCCATCACTGTGCGCAAAGTCTCCATCCGAAACTACAGCACCCGAAGGGTAGCAATGACCCTCTGCAGATTGAGAATGAGCCGAAAGGTCCCCTCTTTCTTTGGCATCACGAAGCAAACGGAGTACCAACCCTGTCTCCTCTCCAGAGGGGGCACTGGAACAATGGCGCGCAGGAACTGTAGCCTTTGCAACATCTTCCGCATTGCCTCTTGCTTGCCTCTGGAGATGCAGCGGGAGATTACAAAGGCATTCCTGAGCAGATGAGAAAATTCTAAGACACAGCCATCCCTCACCACCCTCCAGGACCCACTAGTCCATCGTGATCTTGGTCCACTACTCGTAAAAGAGGGATGGCCTCCCTACAACAGTCTCTGGAGAGGAGTGGACCAACCTGCCTTCACTGACCACTCTTACTTCTGCCTCGCCCTTGGGGTCCACCGTCCCTCGGAGGCCTTCATTGGGCTCAACAGGACTGCTGTCTGCCCAGACTCTCTTTTTGTGCTGCCGGCCCAGGGCTCCTGACAATGTGAAACCTCCTCGCTTCTCGGAATCGAGCTCATGGAGGAAAAAACTTCTTGGGGGTCTTTTTATCCTCAGGCAACTTATTACCCTTCGACTTCTCCACTTGCTTCATGAGCTGCTCGAAATCCTGTCCAAACAGCTTCTTTCCCTTGAAGGGGAGGTTAGACAGCTGGGCCTTAGACCACACATCTGCTGACCAATTCCGTAGCCATAGTAGTCTCCTTGCTACTACAGCTGAGACCATACTTCTGATAGAAGTCCGGATTATGTCATACAGTGCATTCAACACATAGGCTATTCCCACTTCCAAGCAGGCAGCCTGAGCTGCCTCCATGGTCATTTCTGACCACTTATCATGCACCTTCTGCACCCAGCACAAGCAGGCCCTCTATATCAGACTTCCACAGACCGCCGCACGAAGGCTCAGAGCCAAAACTTCAAACAGCCTCTTAAGGAGGATTTCCAGTTTACGATCCTGGATATCTTTCAAAGCAGCAGCACCTGCCACCGGGATGGTCGTCTTTTTGGTAACCGCGGAAATCACAGCATGCACCTTGAGAATCTTCCGAGACTCCAACGTCTGTTCTGGCAAGGGATATAATTTAGCCATAGCCCTGGCTACTTAAAAGCCCGCTTCGGGAGATTACCACTCAATCCACCAATGTCTTCACCATCTTAGGCAATAGAAAAGCCTTAGGTGACCCCTGTAATACCTCCAAGGACTGAGTTTACCCCTTCATTATCTGAATCTTCCTGAGTGACCTTAATCCCCAGCTCCTCCAGAACCTAGGGAATTAGCGGGCCCAACTCATCCCTAAGAACAGGCAGACCACCCGAGGATCATCCCCATCTGTCGTGATCGGTACCTTGTCCGGGGTCCTGCATTGGATCCCCCAAGGCAGTAAACAGAATCCTGGTCTAGATCCTGCAACGTATGCACCAAGGTGCTCACAGGGTCCCTGCCCGGATCTACCGGTCCTCTCTGTATCTGATCCGGATCATCCATCTCCTCTGACATGTCTTCTTCTTCCACTGTGGACCTCTTGAGACCCAAGAACCGCAAGCTCCCTCCGGACTCCACCTGCCTCGGCTTCTTGGCTGCCCAGAACATCCTGGGTAAAGGTCTCTTGCTCCCGCTCCCTTCCTAGCCAAATAGGCCTTATGGGGCAGCAGGAAAAAAATCCACTGAAAAAGCTTCTGGATCGGAAGAAGAAGGGTCTGGGTACCCCTGCGCCTGTTCCCTTTCCCTGCCATCAGCAGGGTCCTGTTTCAATGGGAAACAACATAGAAGGGGAGTCCCGAGGCTCTGAAACAGCAGCCTGGCTCCCAGCAAGTGCAGAGAAAATGGCCACCAGCTCATCTAATCCCGGGGCCTCCGGAGCCAACTCAGTCGACCTCGTGCTCCTGCCACCCCCTGGAGATCCTGCGGAGGTCCCAGCCCCCTCAGAGACACATTCACGGCAAAACGAGGCCGAATCGAGGCTCCCCCCATGAAAACCACAGCCGCAACAAACTTAGCCGCACTGCACGGGAGGCGGTATGCTGGTGAGATCTGGCCTAAAAATAGCCCCCGATGTGAGGAGAAAATTGGTGTTGTCTGGTGCTGAAACCCACTCCTGGGCCCGACTAAGAAGCAAATTTGCCCCCCCCCCCCGGTACCCTTACCTGCTTCCTGGCAGAGAAAACTCAGCAACTCACACTGCCTCAGGCTTGCTCCATTTAACTTTTTTTTTTTTTTCAACAAAACTTAAAAACAAAAAACACACACACACGGCCAAGGAAGGGAAGAAAACTTAAATGCTTCCCTGCTTCTGAAGGAAGCCGAATGCTGAGAGTGCCAGGGGGACTCAGAGGAGGTGAAGGAACCAGGACCCCTGGCTTTCACTTCCCCCTAACAACAAGGGCTGAGCTCAACCAGGGATTTCCAACCCTCTGCTCACCCTGCTCTACCCGAGGGATGGCCCACAAAGGAACCTAACACCTCGGGGAGCTGAATTCTTCCTTTTTTTTTTTTTTCCTCGAAAACTCCAGATTGCATGTTTGCACCTCTACCATCTGCTGAAGACAGCAAAATACTGAGGGACTGTAGGTGGCACTCTCGCTTATGTAGCAGCACCTCAAAGTTTTGTTCTCTGCCTTCATCTGCTGGAAGGGATGAATAAACCCACTTGTCTGGACTGATCCGGGTTTGAACAGGAATGTAATTTATCTGGACTATCTTTATCTATAAAATCTCTGTTTTGCTCAAGATGAACTGCAGTGAATTGCTATCAAACCAGTTTTCAGTGATTGCCAGACAATTCACCAGCCTATGTGAAACAGGTTTATGATCATGGTCCAGGGAGATGTACACTTGTCAGCTGTCAACATACAGGTAATATCTAATGTTATATTTCCTAATTAACTGGCTTAGTGGCAACAAATATAGATGAAAAAGATGCAGGGAGACTGAAAAGCCATAGGGAATTCACAAAGTCACCAGAACTAAATGAGAATGAAAAGAGTCCATTGAAACAAACTGCATATAATTGGACAAAAAGCACAGGAACCTGTCAAAGACAGTGCCTCCTATACATAGATATTTCAATCATTCAAGCATTGAAACCTGATCATCCAGAGCCAAGTGAAGTAGGGTGTGCGTTGTGTATGCATGTCTGAAGTATACTTGCCAAAACTGCTAATTGCCCGACTTGCTAAGGGTAACAGAAACCTGGGAGGCCAAAAGAAACATTATAAAGATATGCTAAAGGCATACCTTAAGAGAAGTAGCATGAATTACATGCATTGGGAGATGGTGGTTCAAGACAGGTGTAGCTGGCAAAAATCAATTTTAGAAAACTATATTTCCATGAACATACACAAAAAAAAAACAACCCACCAGGAAAGGAAAGATACACAATTGCTATGCAGCAACTGTGGTTCAACCTTTCCCTATAGCAGCATTTGCAATGTCTGTCTATGAGTTTGTGATTTAAGCATTGGACTTTTCAGTTACTTGAGAACTCACACAAAAACTTTTTTTTTCTGCCTCTATTCTTTCAGAGGTACAGCCTCCAGAACTGGATAGAGTACTTAAGGAGGAGGCTCACCAATGACCTGTACAGAAGTATTATCGCCTTCTCCTTTCTACTGATTATGCCTTATTTTTTGTACCTTAAGCATTCTTATAGCTCTGGCCACTACCTTGTTGCACTGTTTCACCATTTTCAGATCAGACATGATGATCACCCTAAGACTTCTCTCCAGTTAGGCACATATCAGTGTCTTATCCCAAATACATGATTGTTTTTTTTTGTTTTTTGTTTTTTTAACCGAAACTCAGCTGTCATGCATTCAACCACTTTTCAAGCTTTCTTGATTGCTCTTCATTTTGACTGCTTCCTCTGGGGTGTCTACTCTATAGAATATTTTAGTGTCTTCTGCAAAAAGACAACTTTTTCCTTTTAACATTTATACAATATCAATCTCAAAGATATTGAACAGAATCAGCCCTAGGACAGAGCCCTGAAGAACTCCACTAATCAACCTTCTTTCTTCAGAGTTCATGCCATTTACTACTTCCCTCTCTGTTATCTATTAATCACCATTTTCCAAGCTCAGTCTGTTTATGAGCAACCTATACAAGACAGTATCAGAAACTTTGCTGACATGCAAGTATTCCACATCTAGTGAACAACCCTGCTCTATGTACCTGACACAAGACTCAGTGTATCTCATGCTCTGCTGTCCCCCACATCCACTGTACTTCTTTCCCCCTTTTGCCTCTTCTTCCTGTGCCTTGTCACCAATTTTCACCTTCCTGTGCCTTGTCCTCTACTGCATACCCTTCTTAACAGTATCTGGCCTGGTCCACCTTAAAAGTTAGTAGAGGAGCAAATGCTGCACTCCAACTATAATATCCAAATCACCAGGGAGATGCAGAAACAAAGTCAGTCCCAAACTTCAAGATTTGTGCGAACAATTCTTTAATTCATTATACCGGCAACTCCATTGCTTAGAAGACGCAAAAGTTTATCAACACGGCGTCCCCCGACACGGACCTGTGTTTCGCCAAACGCGGCTGCGTCGGGGGGGGGGGGGGGGAACAGTAATTTTTTAGCAGTATTCAAAGCTATAAATGAAACAAAAACAAAAATAATTTAGATAAATATATAAGGGACCTGATACACAACAGAGGATCCCGTGGTTCTTAGCAATTTCAATATATAATGTAACTATAATATAAAACAAAATATTCTATATTACTTAATCCACGGAGAGGGACAAAACACAGTGCTTACAGATCGCAGCAAACAATATAGAGAAAATCAGGAGTCAGATAAAATACAAACTGAATAAGAGTTGTGTGGGCCGTACATAAATATTATCAAATCCCTATATCTTAGTGGCGTTGGGGATATTAAAAAATTATTCAAAAATTAAATTATTAATAACAACCATTTTGACAAGTCATCAAGCTCAAAAAAGAGCAGATTTAAAAATAACATTCATGACATCTTTAAATCAATAATATTAGTCGGGTGGGTGCAAATGAAAACACATTTAAAATTCTTTTTTAAACTACGTGAACATTAAATGTACTTAAATCACCTAAATAATATCATGAGGAATGTTTTAGAAAAGGTTCATGACAAATATTACTTTGTACCCTGATCGCACCTCTAACAAAGTAACTGTAAAACGATTCCTTTAAATCTTAGCGTCTCGGCGGCATTTCGTGCAAGGAGAGCATAGGACGCCAGCATTACTCGACATTTAAAGAGACACCCGATTTGGCGCCTAAAACCGGCCAATCAGGTCATGTTGTTATAGGGACTCTTAACCAATCAGAAGCAAGCCTAAGGGGACAGCTAATGTTAGAAACCTGCAGAAGTCACTAGAGGAAATACTGCCACTCTATCTTGTTGTTGAGACCGTCAGGTGTGAGACTATTCAATTTGAAAATCCATTTCTGTTCTCTACGTGCCAATATGTCAGAAAAACAACCACCCCCAAGGTGGTAGAGGAACTACATCAATTATATAAAATTTAATATCAGATTCTGTATGCCCCATAGATATCCAATGAGTTACTAAAGGAGCTGTTTCCCTGCCCTTTTTAATATTGAACGATGTTCAATGATGCAAATTCGGATGGGACGGGAGGTCTTCCCCACATACAATTTGGCACAAGGGCATATAATTACATAAACCACTCCTTTAGTTTGACATGTCGCAGTGAAGTTTAATTTATACTTAACATGAGACATTGGATGTTCAAAGACAGTCAAAGTGGACGTCAAGGAGCACACCGAACAGTGTCCACACGGACTATGTTTTTGTTTCATTTATAGCTTTGAATACCGCTAAAAAATTTACTGTTCCCCCCGACACAGCCACGTTTGGCGAAACACGGGTCCGTGTCGGGGGACGCCGTGTTGATAAACATTTGTGTCTTCTATGCAATGGAGTTGCCGGTATAATGAATTAAAGAATTGTTCGCACAAATCTTGAAGTTTGGGACTGACTTTATGTTTCTGCAACCACCTTAAAAGTTAGACATGAAAGTATCTCTGTGGGTGGGTCCCCTGAGAGCAGGAATAAGGGCATAGGCTCAGAGGGGAACAGACAGGTCTTGGTTTCCAGGAGAAAGCAGCTCCTGACACATCTCTGTCCTGAAGGTGAACCTTGAATGTAAATGCTGAAGGTAAATGCTAATTGTGACTACTGCTGAAAGTAAGCAGTTTATGTGGAACTTGGAGACAGAGAGAATTGTGTTATAGGGCTGGACTGCAAATAGCTTTTAAAAGGCTACTACCGGCCAAGAAGAGTAGCTCCGTCTGTGAGAGGAAGATAAAAAAAAATGTGAGTCAGAGCTGGACAAGCAGGGGTTTTGTTTTTGGCTTTTCTTCCCAGAAACAAAAAAAAAAGAGAGAGAGGCAGATTCATTTGTTGGGGTTTGAATAGGGCAGGACCCTTGACAGAAAAGTTGTGGTCACAATGTATTTTTGTGTGGTAGCAATTTGTTCCTCCCGAGAGCAGGAGTGCTAGGAGAACTAGAGTTAACCCAATCCAAAGGAGGGACAGCAAAAAGCTGAGGAAATGATTCAGTCAGAAAAGCTGGCCAGTGGAGAGAAGCTGGAGAATGTAACCTCAGAAGGGCAGACCAAGCAGAGGAGTGAAGGACTGCAGCTGGTAGCGGAGGTACAAAAGATTGCCACAGAAGTAGCCCAGGTGGAGAGTGAGGTGATACAACACACCAGCGAGGTCACCACATTAAAGAAGGATGGCTTGGTCAAGATCAACCAGGATTATCCCAGAGAGTGGCCTAAGGATGGCGCTATGAGGAAGCCTAGCAAAACACCAGTGAAGCCAGTGAAGACACTGATGGAGCAGACATCAGAAGTAAATACAGAACTACAAGGACCAGCAAGGATGAATTACGGAGAAAAAAGGTGGAAGCAAGGTGAAGAAACCTATAGTGACCATGCTTCATATACAAGAAAGCCCACAGTGGATGCTTGTGGTTTGTGTCTCATTGAAAAGAGGTGAGAGACAGATCCACCCTGAAGAGTCGTAAATTCAAAGTGTGGAGATAAAAGCGATGGAGGGAAAGCTTGACCAAGAGTCAGAACAAACACGGGGGTCCTCCTCCCCCGTTAGCCAGACTAGCCTTGGTACTCAGGAAAAGGAGCTGTTTCAGGGTAAAGCAGAGGCTGCAGAGAGACCTACTAGAGGCGTTGTAAAGAAGTCTGAAGAGACTGTGATAAAGACTGGAACAGAAGTAGAATCTGTAATAGTAGAACATGAAGAACTAGAAGTCACAGAACAAGAGAAAAAGAAATTGCAACCCAGGAATCCTACAAAAAGATTGAGATTTTCCCTGGGACAGCAGCAACTTCCCAAGGAGTACGAGCGAGTTCTCTTGAAAGGGGGTCCCAGAAATAATCTGCCTCTAGGAGGAGAACTGAAACTTGGATCTTCGGTTAGACTCATGTAAAATAAAATATGGGAACATTGGGCAAAGAGCACAGTGGGCAGAGGTGAAATTTTGGGCACTTTTAAGGGTATCCCTAGTGGGAGGGGAAAGCGGGGCTCGCTATCTGTAACTGTTACTCAGGGTTTTGTGGGCAAGAGGTCCAGAGAATTTCATAGAAAACAAAAATCTGAGGGTAATGTCAGATGCCGAAGGTCTTGCTTCATTTTGGCCCTCCAATGGGAGAGATGGGTCACCTCCCTGGAAGGTATCCAGGGTGGGTAAGAACACTCGTCCTAATAAGTCCAAGCTGAGGGAGAGGGTATGTGAAGGACTATCCTTAAAAACCCTCAAACCTTAAAAGTTAGACACACAAATAGCTCTGTGGGCTCTCTAGCCCGAGAGCAGGAAGAGGGGCATAGGCCTAGAGAGGAACAGACAGGCCCCAGGTCTCCAGCAGAAGGCGGGTCCTGACACATCTCTGTCCTGTAGGTGTACCCTGAATGTAAATGCTGATTGTGACTACTGTTGAAGGTAAGCAGTTTATGTGGAACTCGCTTGTGGAAAATTAAATTTTATCTAACAAGAGTCAGAGTCCCATGTTGGTCTGATTTCTAGGCATTTAAAAGAAGGCTCAACTCGAAGGACCTAACCACCTATGTAAACACATGCCACTTCCACACAAACCTAGAATGCCATTAACAGGTGGATGCCATCCATACAGCAACTTTTGAATAATAATAACACTACTATTTTGAGATTCGAATGCTAGACTTTTCACTGAAATTCACTACACATTATATTTGACTCTGAATTCAAAGGTTAAACTGATAATTTTAATGATAGGAATAAAAATATTTTTTTTTTCACAAAGCATTTTCAAAATTCATATTTTAGAATTTTAAAAGACAATTTTGTCCTTGGATGAGAATTTAAAGATGCAATATTTATAAACATACCTGTACAAATATGTAGAGAAAGGCCAGGGGTATTATGACCACTGCAAAGATTGGTGTACTGACTAAAATCACAATCATGGTTGATACTGAGGTGAAAAAGGTCCCTAGAAACATTAAGAAGGTAGGTGGAATCACTTCATCAATTACATAAATGTCCTTGGAGAAACGATTGATGATTCGGCCTATAGGAGTTGTGTCAAAGAAAGATTGTGGGGTGTGAAATTTATTTTCCAACAAGGCAGCATGAAGTGTGCGGGCTGCGCCAATCCCAGCCATTGCCAAGGTGAAGGATGAGATCATTACAAATAAACCTGCATCAAAACAAAACAGATTACAGCAGATTAGCAACTTCTACTAGCCCACAGTCAGCATTCCTCCTGCTTGCTTTTTAGGGAGTTTTGTTGTGCTTCAGTGAGGAAAGACTAAGGCCCTGATTTACTAAGGCTTTTTTCTAAGTCTGTGTGTGACACTGCCACAGAAGTGGACCCTTGTGGCTGCGGCATGGTTAGCACCATCTAGTGCGTAATCTCACTAGGCCGATTCCAGCAGCTGAAAGAGAAGCCCATAGGCAAGACCAGTTGGAGCTTCACCTATACCAGCCATCTCCTCCGAGGGTTGAGCCCTTGGGTTCTGGTGGCCAGTAGTATTTAGGTGGGTCTCTGCGGCTAAGTGAGTGAGAGTCCGATCTGAGCAAGGGTGGTGGCAGGCAGCAGAACAGGTAACAGACCAAAGGTTGAGGTAGGCAGCAGACAGCAGAACAGGTAATAGGACAGAGATCAGAATAGGCAGCAGACAGAGGAAGGTCAGGGGCTAGGCCAGGGTCAGGATCCAAGTAGTCAGTGCAAGACAAATAGGACAAACAAGACCAACAGGACAAGAAAGGTAGGAAAACAAGCAGGGCCAGGAGCAAGGGCAGAAAGGCAAGGAACCAGGTAAGGAAAAGAGCATGGGGAAGGCAGGACAACACAAGGAAATAAAAAGGAACACAGAACAAGGGACAAAGAAAGAACAAGACAAGGCTAGCCTCACACACTGGACCACAAGGGCAGCAGAAGACCTGATGCTGAGGTACTGGCTGGTTGCAAGAGACTTCTTGCAACCAGCAACTTGCAAGTGAGTTCCAGAGTGAAGGGCCCAGCGGGCCCTTCACTCTGGAACTCACTTCCCACAGACCTTCGCCTTGAACCATGCCACTCCACATTTAAAAAGAAACTTAAGACTTGGTTATTTAAACAAGCATTCCCGCAGAGCTAAGAGCAGGTCACATATCATCCATTTACCCCAGCATATTTCACATAACTTGTTATCTTATTTACTGTTAGTTTTCATGGATGTTTACTGTTAGTTAGTTATTTTTTTATTTTTATTTTATTTTTTTTTTCATTTATTTATTATTAGTTATTTATTAATTGTTATTTTATCTATTTATTATTTACTTCTTAATTGTTAACATTATTATATATTTTTTCCTGTTATTTTGGATTAACCATGTTCATTGTAAACTGCTAACTTGAAGCGATAGTTACTGTTCATTGTAAAACGGGTGATATGTATATTATACAGGAACCCCGGTATATAAATCCTTAAATAAATAAATAAATATTCCTGGAGGATGTGACATCAGCAGCCAGTGCCACAGAAGTCCCAGCTAGGGGACCTATAAAGACAGTCCAGAGTTAGAGGAAGTTCTATCCCGGGTTCTTGAAAGAGCATGCTGCTGGAGGCTATGCCGGAGTTGCTTTGGATCAGAGGTGAGGGGCTTAACAGTATGTTTATGGTGAAAAAAAGCTTAGTAAATCAAGTCCCAAGTTAGAACAGTTTAGGGTTTTATCTATAGCAATGTATTTCAACACCAGATACTTCTCATCAGAAAATGTTTTACATACTAGAATAATCAAATTGGAAAAAAGTTTATCATGCCCCTGCTGAAGAATTATTATGAATGGCAATGCAAATGCCCAACTATTTAGCACATTTGGTTATGTGAAAATATTTTCATGAAGAGACTGTACTGCTATTTTCCAACTGTATAAGAACATAGTGTTGTGTATTAAGCAGTATGGATAGTGCAAGATTCTGTCATTAGGCTTCCTGATGGGCAGTTTTTGCCTCATCAATAGAGGACCTCGGTTGGTCCATTAAATTGCCAGAACTTGGTCCTACATTTCATGTTCCTATTTATTCCTAGACTGCTTCATGTAACCAGTGTTCCCATTTGGTCCTAGACTGTTTTGTGTATCCAGTGTCCCTGTTTAGTCATAATTTGCTTTGTTTATCCAGTGGTCCTACACTGCTTCTGTGGGCCACCTTCGTGTCTCCAGGTTTTCCTGCAATGGTCCCGTGTTGATTCTGTGGGTGCCTTCATTTCTCCAGGTTTGGGTTCTATATTTCTTTAGTAAGTGCTTTGTGGTTCCTGTTTTCCTATCCAATTTCTGCCTGCTGCTAGCATATAAAGGCTTAACCCAAGGAAAAGGTGGCCAATGCAGATAGAAGATGCCTGTCTGCCCACCACAGTCATCCTGTTTGTGAATTGCCCACTCTTGACTTTGGGATCATACTTCCAAATGACTACGTTGCCATATCAAGCTCTGGACAAATGGACCCAATGGAGCGTGGCCTGATTTGTTTTGGCTTCAACCAATGCCTGTCCAGGTATTTGTCAGATCAAAGTTTTACAACTCTGAATCATGTCAGAACAATAAGACTTCTGTTACTGGGAGCCTCAGCTTTATAAAGTCTCCTGGGAAACCAGGACAGTGCTTCATAAGAAACACTGGGCCTGATACTGAAAGCACTTTCAGTGCTTGATAGCCAGATAAGTAGGACTGATCCGGCTATTTTCATTTATTTCATTTTATTTTTCATTTATTAAAATTTATTGCTTAACACTTAAGGCCTAAGCGATGTACAAAATAAAGCATTAACATAAAATAACATATAAATACAAAAAATTAGAAATAATCATCAAAAATGTGGACGTCAACTAGAGTCACAGCTTCTGGAGGCATAGTTTATTGAAACCATACGAGGGGGCACAAGAATTGCTGACTTATTGCATGAGAGGAAACACTGCAAATGCCCTATCCAAAAACCTGTTTTAGCAGAAAACTTTTCAGGAAAAATCTGAACTTCTTTAAACAGTCATTCATTCTAAGCTCTATTGGTACAATATTCCAGAGAGAAGGCGCTGCTATAGAAAAAGTGGATTCTCATATTGGTATGAGGCAAGCACATTAAGCAGCTGCGAGGACCTTAACTGATAAGAAGGTTGATACATTTTCAAGAAAGCATTAGCCCATGGGCACGAGTTTGAACTAATCAGTTTAAATACAGTCATCCTGATTTTATAGATAATTCTCTGCTGTATCGGAAGCCAGTGCAAATAAACAAGTGTAGGAGTAATGTGTTCATAACGCTTGATTCCAGAAAGAGGATGTGCAGTAGAGTTTAAAAGAAGTTGCAAAGAAAGCAATGAAAGATTCAAATAAAGAGAACTGCAATAATCTAACAGTAGGGAGATAGAAGCTTGGACTACTGTGCGAAAATCACAGTGGTGCAGTAAGAATCTTAACCCTGCAAGAAGACGCAACTTGTAGGACACCGATTTAGTTGTACCTTTAATTTGGGTATGAAAAGAAAGATGGGGGTCGATCCAAACCCCAAGGCTTTTGATAGGGTCTTTAATTGAAAAAGTCATATTTTCAAACAAGATAGAATCACAATTGGGACACAAAATGTGGTCTTTGGATCAACAAAAATTGTTTTTGACATACTGATTGTCAATTTGTTATAATATAGCTATTGCTTGATTGAAGACATAGAAATATGCAAAAATTCTAGAAAGGTGCAACCGAATGAAGAATTAGAGACCATCAGCATATATTTTATAGTTGTTGCAAACACTCGCTAACAATTTCATAATTGAGGATAAATAGATATTAAATAAAACTGCCAACAAGGTGCATCCCTGAGGTACTCCTGACTTCATAATGGACCACTGCGATTCGTCATTCCCAAGTTTTACCTATTGGGAATGACTGGTGAAATATTCTGTGAACCAAGCATATTTCCTGCAATGCCACATTCTTGCAGATTGTATCGGAGAATGGCATTGTCAACAGTGTCGAATGCAGCTGAAATATCTAATGAGACAAGAAGGAATTGGTGCCCACTGTCCAAGCCTTGTCTAAAAGTATCAATGAAGGATAGTAGAAGAAGTTCTGTACTCATTGAACATCTGAAGCCAAACTGGCTATCAGCTGGCTAGAAAGTGAGCTGATCAGAGCGGTGCTATTTAGCCGGATAACTTATCCAGCTAAGTAGTGATATTTAGTCATATCCGGCTAAGTTACTTTAAACGGCCAGCTATCAATTTTGGGTACACTGCTGCTGTTTGTGTGGTTTTCCATCATACTTGTCCAAATACAAATAGCACTGTAAAACCTGCTACTCATTCTTTTTCATTTATTAGACAGTTTTGGGATTGTAAGTTATGCATTGTGAGAAATGAAACCACAGCAAACTGTGTTTCTTGTCATACTCTGGCTCCAATCCTTACACCGGTGATTCCAATTCCAGATATCTCCGCAGTTTCAGTTCCAGTTCTGCACTGGTAACTTCAGTCAGCAGTTTCCACAGCTCTGCTCTGGGTCATTCCAGCTCCAGCTGTTCTAGCAATTCTATCTCCATTCTTAACTACTCTGGTTCCAGAAGCCCTAGTCCCTGCATTGGCGAATCTGCTTCCCGCTTTCTCAGCAGCTTTAATTCCAGATCGGGCACTAGGGATTTCAGCTTCAGCACTGGTGAATCCAGTGCCTGCTATCTTTAAAGCTCCAGTTTCTACACTCGTGAATCTGGCTCCAGCCATCCATAACATTTTAGATACAGTTTTTGCATGGTGAATCCTGCTCCAGCTATCTGTACAGCTACAGCTCTGCCAAGTTCAGGATTGCAGAGGTGAAACCATCCTCCTCTACCTGCTCACAGCCAATGTATTAGAGGATTCCACTGCAGGATTTATCATTCCATTATAAACATAGCAGAATGATGAGCCATGGCCAGAAAAGGGGCGGGGGCATTAGTGTGCAACTAGCGCATCATGCTGTTGTCCCATAGCACCACTGCAAAAGGTGTTATTTCTGATGCTACTGCCGGCAAAAATGTGTAAAACATTATTGACCACAGCGGTACTAGCATAAAAATTTTTTTTATCCCTCCCAAACCCAGCCCCTTTCCCTCATTTAAATGTTAAAGTCGCAATGCAGTTGTTATCGTGTGCATTAGGGCATTATCGCGTGCGCACATGATAACGGCCCATAGTGATTTGAAAAATGACCCCCTAAATGAGGTGATTTCATAGATGTACCAGAATAATTTATTAGTAAATGTTAAAAAAAAAAAAAAAATGAGGGTGGACAGCACATGATCCAAGATGGCGACATAGCATATAGCCTAGGCATCCGTCTTTTCCCTTGTCAGATTTTTCCTTTTGGATTAATGCTTCATTCGGCCAGCAAGCGAAGGGCGAGGGAGCGTCTAGCTCCAGAGATATCCGCTCCACAAACCTTGGCTGGGCCAATGGACACACATGTATTTCGGGTCCTTGGAAATACGGAGGCGGGCTCGCTGGGAGGAGAGCAGGGGGAACAAGTGCCCGCAACCTCCCCTGAGCTGATGACAACACAATCTCCTGTAGAGAGATTGTCGCCTGAGAATCCAGCGGAGGCTCGAACCCAGTACCAGCGGAGGGACTTGGAGGGTTTGGAAGTCGGCGCCTGAGGTGAGTCCTTCCTGCGGTGCTGGAGAGAGAGAGGCACCTACATTTCCGGGTGAAACTGCAGATCAAGTTGCCTAGTCCCATGGATATGGGAAGGAACCTAAATATCCTCCATTTCAAATAACAGAGCTGGTGAGACCTCAGCAGATTAGCCTTGAAACGATATGGGAAGCCATTTATATTTTGAATACTAATGTTTCACTTCAAATTAATAATATTTCTAAAGCAGTTCAAGATGTGGACAGAAGACTGGAATTGGTTGAAAATGATTTGGGAGATAATAAAAAGATTCTGGACCTACATAGTACTAAAATTGAAAGTCTTACTCTTTCTCAGCAAGAGATGATTAAGGAAAACACCTCTTTCAGTTTTAAGTTGGAAAATGTATCACGTGCAAAGAATATTCGAGGTATAAACTGCCTGAAAATCCCATAAGCGTCACTTAAAGATATCTGGAAAAGGTATCTAATTGAGATATTGAAAATTCCAGAAGAGACACTTCCCATAATAGCTGAATTGTATTATATATCACAAATAAAGAAGAGTCTAATTCAAGAAGAGAAAGATATTCAAGCTAAAGATACACTTAAGATGAATATTTCAGATATTTTGGAACATTCGGATGAAGATGTGGCTGTAGCATCTACATTGATCGTTATGTTTCTTCTTGATTCAGACAAGTATGGTTTTACTATTATAACTGATGTTTACGTTTCTTGATTTTATTTGTTTTATGAGGAACGGTGGTTCTGTTTTTCCATTGTTAATACACAGAGTCTGGCTTCTGGGGGTTTCCATTTCAGTTTTTGTCTAATTTGTGCTCCTTTATTTTGTATTCTGTATTTGGTGAGGGTCTGTCTCTGCTCTGTGTGTGTGATCATGATGAGAGATTCTGCTAGCATAGGGATCTATAGCAATCTGGTTTGTTTTGTTTCCTCAGCAGGTGGTGTATTGGTATTCTAGGACCCAGTGTAATATTTACCCTTGCTTTTTCACAGGTAGGGTTATTGTTGTTTGAGACCTTGGTGTTATTACTGTTGTGTTACAATGGGATTGCAGTATAGATTTTGAGTGTCTTTTTTGCGAGGTTTTGTGTTAGTTCACAATGTGCCTGGCAGTGGAAGGTGTTTGTGCTGCTGTTACTGTGAGGTGACACCAGAA
This sequence comes from Rhinatrema bivittatum, assembly GCF_901001135.1. NCBI lineage: Eukaryota > Metazoa > Chordata > Amphibia > Gymnophiona > Rhinatrematidae > Rhinatrema > Rhinatrema bivittatum. Next base: position 310,512,313 of record NC_042618.1, read on the forward strand.
TTTGAAAATATCTTTTAGTATGATGAGCTGTAAGGGAAACATCCAAGCTCCATTTTTTGGGGGAATTTCAGTGGATGCACAGAGTTACAGAACTGGAGGTGCAGGATTTATATTGACATTCTGTCCCTTCCTATAAATTCCAGACTTCACTCTCAAAGCGATATAGAATTAGTTGAATGAGGCTATCAAATAATTATATAGTGTGAAACTGGCCAGCTCTTTAAAATTACGCAGAAGACCCTTTGGACTTTCTTATTAACACCAAATATTCAAAAGCTGTGTTCATCCCATCAAGCTCATATATCTCATTAAAGAGGTAAATTGAATAACACAATAACTTTGTTTTATTATTGTTATTCATAAATTAGAACAATAACATTAATCTTGGAATATTATATATTTTTAATATAAATGAAAGGTTTTCACAAGATAGTTTGTGTCGTGAAACATTTTATTATGTATATATTTAAGGAAACATACATAAATTGTCAAAATACATTTCGTTCGTTTAACCTTTAACCTCTGGTTTGCTAGTAGACTGAATTACTGTGTCCCGAAATTATGTTTGTCTAAAAAGTGTGTCACCAACATGAAAAGTTTGGAAAGCTCTGTTCTAAGTCAACTTAATTAATAGCAGGTAATGGACTTCTCCTCCAAGAACTTATCCAATCCTTTTTTAAACACAGCTATACTAATTGCACTAACCACATCCTCTGGCAACAAATTCCAGAGTTTAATTGTGCGTTGAGTAAAAAATAACTTTCTCCGATTAGTTTTAAATGTGCCACATGCTAACTTCATGGAGTGCCCCCTAGTCTTTCTACTATCCGAAAGAGTAAATAACCGATTCACATCTACCCGTTCTAGACCTCTCATGATTTTAAACATCTCTATCATATCCCCCCTCAGTCGTCTCTTCTCCAAGCTGAAAAGTCCTAACCTCTTTAGTCTTTCCTCATAGGGGAGTTGTTCCATTCCCCTTATTTTGGTAGCCCTTCTCTGTACCTTCTCCATCGCAATTATATCTTTTTTGAGATGCGGCGACCAGAATTGTACACAGTATTCAAGGTGTGGTCTCACCATGGAGCGATACAGAGGCATTATGACATTTTCCGTTTTGTTCACCATTCCCTTTCTAATAATTCCCAACATTCTGTTTGCTTTTTTGACTGCCGCAGCACAATCTGCTTGTGATTTAACTACTCTGAACAATTTTGTATCATCTGCAAATTTGATTATCTCACTCATCGTATTTCTTTCCAGATCATTTATAAATATATTGAAAAGTAAGGGTCCCAATACAGATCCCTGAGGCACTCCACTGCCCACTCCCTTCCACTGAGAAAATTGTCCATTTAATCCTACTCTCTGTTTCCTGTCTTTTAGCCAGTTTGCAATCCACGAAAGGACATCGCCACCTATCCCATGACTGTTTACTTTTCCTAGAAGCCTCTCATGAGGAACTTTGTCAAACACCTTCTGAAAATCCAAGTATACTACATCTTCTGGTTCACCTTTATCCACATGTTTATTAACTCCTTCAAAAAAGTGAAGATTTGTGAGGCAAGACTTGCCTTGGGTAAAGCCATGCTGACTTAGTTCCATTAAACCATGTCTTTCTATATGTTCTGTGATTTTTATGTTTAGAACACTTTCCACTATTTTTCCTGGCACTTAAGTTAGGCTAATCGGTCTGTAGTTTCCCAGATCGCTCCTGGAGCTCTTTTTAGATATTGGGGTTACATTTGCTATCCTCCAGTCTTCAGGTACAATGGATGATTTTAATGATAGGCTACAAATTTTTACTAATAGGTCTGAAATTTCATTTTTTAGTTCCTTCAGAACTCTAGGGTGTATAACATCCAATCCAGGTGATTTACTACTCTTCAGTTTATCAATCAGGTCTTCCACATCTTCTAGGTTCACTAGGATTTGATTCAGTCCCTCTGAATCATTTCCGATGAAAACTTTCTCCAGTATGGGTATCTCCTCTTCAGTAAACACTGAAGCAAAGAAATCATTTAATCTTTCCGCGATGGCCTTATCTTCTGTTGGATCTTTCTTCCAATTTTTGAATGAAGATCTTTTGGCTAAAATAGCTTCTTTCACCTCCCCTTTTAACCATGCTGGTAATCATTTTGCCTTCTTTCCACCTTTCTTAATGTGTGGAATACATCTGGACTGTGCTTCTAGAATGGTATTTTTTAACAATGACCATGCCTCTTGCACACTTTTTACTTTTGTAGCTGCTCCTTTCAGTTTTTTTTCTAACAATTTTTCTCATTTTATCAAAGTTTCCCTTTTGAAAGTTTAGCACGAGAGCCGTGGATTTGCATACTGTTCCTCTTCCAGTCACTATTGCCAAGCGGCTCCACCACCGTTACCTCTCTCACCAAATCCTGTGCTCCACTGAGAATTAGATCTAAAATTGCTCCCTCTCTCGTCAGTTCCTGAACCAACTGCTCCATAAAGCTACCATTTATTCCATCCAGGAACGTAATCTCTCTAGCGTGTCCCGATGATACATTTACCCAGTCAATATTGGGGTAATTGAAGTCTACAATTCAAAATAGAGGAGTCAACAGGTTAACCACAATAACCAAATCCAAATACAATAGTGTGGAACCCAAAACAATGTTGAAATATTAGCCTAAGAAGGTGTCAGCAAGCCTGACGTTGTGTGACTTCAAAACAAGACACCAACCGGTCTTCTATTCACCTTCATCATTCTTTAATGCTTCAAAAATAAATTTTTTGTAATTTTTATATTTTTCTTAAAAATAGTTCTCCATCCTCAAAGAGTGTTAAAGGATAGACTCTTTAAATATAAGCATAATACAGCCCAGTGTTTCACTTAATAGCTTCTTCAGGGGCATGAGAAAATTGTGGACACAGTGTCTTTAACCATTTAAAGTGGAGGAGTCCTCCTCCGCTTCCATGATGTGATGGTCAAGGCGTACTGTCCTCTTTAAATGGTTAAAGACTCTGTGTCCACAATTTTCGCATGCCCCTGAAGAAGCTATTAAGTGAAACACTGGGCTGTATTATGCTTATATTTAAAGAGTCTGAGGATGGAGGACTATTTTTAAGAAAAATATAAAAATTACAAAAAATTTTATTTTTGAAGCATTAAAGAATTATGAAGGTGAATGATTAGAAGACCGGTTGGTATATTGCTTTGAAGTCACACAACGTCAGGCTTGCTGACACCTTCTTAGGCTAATATTTCAACACTGTTTTGGGTTCCACACTATTGTATTTGGTAATTGAAGTCTCCCATTATTACCGCACTACCAATTTGGTTAGCTTCCCTAATTTCTCTTAGCATTTCACTGTCCGTCTCACCATGTTGACCAGGTGGACGGTAGTATACTCCTATCACTATAGTCTTCCCCAACACACAAGGGATTTCTACCCCAAACCAAATGTGCCTGATACTTCACTTTCGATGCATATCCAGCATAGCTCTCTGCTTCAACGGCAGGGGAGAAGAAAAAAACTGATACCTCACGCATATCCAGCATAGCTCCCTGCTTCAACGGCATGGGAGAAGATAAACAACCAATAAGGGCTGTATAACATAATCTGGGTAAAAACAAATAAGCATGGGTGTAGCTTGCTTATTGCGGCGGTTACTACTCCTACTACCTCTAACTAATCAAGCTAGATATTTCACTTGGATGCAGCTCCTCCACCGCTCTCTACATTAATGGCGGGGGTGGAAGGGAATTAGAACCAAGAGCTAAGAGAAACAGATAAGTATGGGAGAAGAAATGAGGGAAGCTTGCTGGGCAGACTGGATGGGCCATTTGGTCTTCTTCTGCCGTCATTTCTATGTTTCTATGTTTCTATAAAGATTCAATTTTGCATTTAGTCTCATGCAGGATATTTATCCTGCATGAGACTATGTATGGCATAGATATGTATGGCATAGATACCATCTATGCCATCCCGGACATAAAGCGCCACACCACCTCCCGGGTGCTCCTCTCTGTCATTGTGATATATCGTCACTAACCTAAACCTTGCCTTCCATTTAACTGGAAGCCAATGGAGATCCCTCAACACTGGAGTAACATGTTCTCGTCTCGAAGTCGAGCAGCAGCATTCTATGCCAGTTGTAAAGTTGATAAATGCTTTACAAGGAACTCTTGACATATGAGGATAATATAAGATATTAAAAAAAAAATGTAAACAATGCATGAACATATATTAATGCGGGTAGCATGAACTATTTAACAATGCGAAGAAAGATAACCTAGACTTAGCTTATGTCTCTTCATACAGAGAATGGAGAGTAGGGAATTACAGCAGAGAAAAGCAGGGGAGATAGAACAGAAAAATGGAAGCAAGAATTGAGAGAGTAAGATCTGCCTGTTTGCATGCATTAGCCTATCAGGTAGACCTACATACAGGGCACCATAATAATTCAAATGGCTCAAGACCAAAGCCTGTAACACCATACAAAAAAAAAGCCGGAGGTAGAAAGCTTTTTAGTGGTCTGACCATCTTAAGTTTGTGTGGGCCTTCCACAGTATTGTTTCAGAGCATTGTAAATACTAATGAATCCTGTGGCCCGGATGATTGCAGGCTGCCCACTGTCTGCCCATATAACTCTGGTGCTGAAGGAACTACATTGGCTCCACATTGAAGCTCTAATTCAATTTAAAATGTTCACATTTGAGCATCAGAATGTATATGGTAAATATCCTATGTATTTAAGAAATCTTGTTCAAGATTATTTTCCTCAATGAAGCCTTCCCTCAGTGAATCAGCCGTTGTTGACTATTCCTGGTGCGAAAGAGACTAGTTTAAAATCAACTTCTTGTCGTGCATTTTCTCAAACTGCTCCTGCCCTAAGGAATTCTATTCTGTTAAGAGATACATACAATTAAGGGGTTACCAATGTTTGAGGAAGAAGTTGAAGGATTATCTTTTATTAATGTTTTTAAGTGATGTATTTTATGATTTTTGACTGTTGTAAACTGCTTTGAACAGTCAACTGCTTTGAACTGCTTTTGACTGTTGTAAACTGCTTTGAACATGATTTTGGTAAGGAATGCGGTATATCAAAATTTGCAACTAAATAAATAAATAAATAAATAAATATCCATGTGTGTTTTTCAAACTTCCTTTTTAAAGCTTTCAGAGTGTCTTAATCAGTCAATTAACTGACAATATCCCTTCACTTACCACCAGAATTGTTTTAGTGATGTTTCTGAAATTTCAAACAAACTTTTGACATGCCTAATTAGCAACCATAAGAAAGAAACTTTTAATGCTAAAGGAACATGTTTCAATTCATGCTTGCCCTATATTCAGTTATTCAGGCTGCAGGGTATAATCATCCCATCACAAGACCAAACAGAGAAACTGAAAACACAAGGGTGGTGGTTTGTGCATATGACAACAAGAGCTCAATATTCAGAAAAGTGGTGAGCGGATAAGTCATCTGACTAAAGTTAGCTAGATAACTTGTCACAGTACACGTTGCCTGCTGAATATACTTGCCTAAAGTTATCTGGGTAAACTTATCCGGATAACTTTAAACCTAATTGGCTATATTTTGAAGATAGCATAGTAACTGGAAAAAAAACAAACCAACAACTTTGGGGCCTTCAGGCCCAATCCCCCAGACCCCTAACCCCTCAAAATACTTTAAGAAATGTACAGGCTAGCATCTGATTGCCCTTCAAACACATTCAACTCCAAATATTAAAAAAAAAGAGAGAGAAAATAGATACGGGCCACACAATATATAAAGCAAAGTCACTGAGCCCCTTCTGCCCCCACCTCACCCTCAGTCACCTGCAACCTCTACTTCACCCTTCCCACCTCCACAAATTCCCCCAGATTCCAGCCTGGAGCATGGTACTATCTTCCCCATTCCTGGCTGCTTCCAACATTGCTCTGATAGCAACGCTGGAAGCATATGCTAATAATGTTGCTGTAAGAGCTGACTGTAATGTACCAGGATAACTTTAGGACTGCTCTTATTCTTATCTGGCTAACTTAACCAGATCATGCTGCATGTTAGCAAAGTCAGGCAGATAACACTGTCCCTGGTCCACCCTAACTTAGCCAGCTGAGTTTTTGGCTGGATAAATACTTAGCCAGATAAGTTAGGGGCATTGAAACCATGAAGATTTTCAAAACTCACTGTATGCCCATCTAAGAGCTGAACTTACTCAGATAAGCTCTTTGAATATGGACCCTAAAGATATACAACAAAGCAAGGGAGTGTTTTCAGATATGATGCATTCTTTTATAATACTGTTTCTTTTACTTATCTTCATTAAGAATACTGTATGTACAGTTAGTAAACGAAATTAATATAAACATTGTTCTTTACCTTGTGCAATTCCCAAGGAAGCATAGACTCCTAGACGCATGGGTGTATTCTCTTGGGTGCCATTTATGATAGGTTCATTAGTCCAGTCACTGAGCCAGACATTTGATCCAATTGCAGCAGCATTCTGACAACAATAAAGGAAACAGATCCAGAGAGAGACGATAAGACCCACAGCCTTAATGTACTGCCAGAATACCGTCATCTTCACCTGCAAACAGAAACTCAGAATCACAGAAGGGCACAGAAGCAACAACATCATGGAGACCATTTAAAAGGGACACCTATTCATTTAGTAACCAGTAAACACATGATGAGACAGACTGCTAACAAGGGAGAGGGCAAATTGGTAGTGTGTGATAGAACAGATACCTAACACATGAGTGGGCTTCTGATACCAAACCCAAACACTATAAATAAAAGGAGACCCTACGGCCAGCACAGTGGCAGTGCTGAGTTCTGCCATGGATAGGATCTGGGGTTTAATTCCAGGGGGGCCGATGCAATATAGTGCACTCACACGAGCACAATGTTTAACCTGCTGTCGGACACAGGTTAAATAGGCACTAATCCACCCCCTAATGCAATAGGGGGATTAGTGCCTATTTAACCCGCATCTAACGCAGAGTGAATGAGATAGCGCTCATCACATGCAAATGCATGTGAATGAGGCTATTACTCATTCACTCCGCATTCAAAAAAATAAATGTGCATCTCAGACGCACATTTATCGCTCAGATATTAACGCCTGCCTGGCACAGGCATTAATAGCTGAGCGCATGTAAAAGAAGCATACATGTATGAAAACCTACTCCTATATTTTGAAGAGATAGGAAGGGCAAATTTCAAAGGGTTTTCCACAGGTAAAAAGTATTAATCACATTTCAGAAAGTTGCTTACCCTGTATGTAGGTAAAGGTTTGTGTAGAGAATCACAACATACCCATATTGTATCACAAGCAAGCATGGGGCCAGGTTAGGTCAGGGGAGAAAACTCCGTGCATAGCTCTGTTTTCAAAATTGTGTGTAGTTTTCATCGGAAATAGTATCTGCAGAAAAAGTAGTACCAAATCTCTGGGAATACATTTTCCTTGAGCAATTTTCAAAGAAAGAGTACCTGTGTATTTTTCAGCTATGTAGGTAGTATGAAAATTACTCCCTAGATCATCTAATCCTATAGTACTTCTTCAGTAAAAAAACAACAACAAAAAAAACAACTTCGGCAGACCGCCGAGTTATGAAGACAGACACCGGTAAACTGGGCATCGGTTTTCATAACCGGCCATTTGACAGTAATGAAAACGGACACCGATAAATTCGGACTTCATAACCGGCAGCTGCCGCGGGGTCGCGTTAGCATGGAGACGTTAAGGTTGCGTAAGCGACCCTAGCGCCTCCTTGCTAGCATGACCCCCCTAATTTGCAAGTCTCACAGATAGCAAGGTGCTTGGACTTGTTCATCCCCGGCGGCTAGCTCTCCTGAACTTCAGTTCTAGGCAGCTTCCTGCATGCACACCAATGCCATCTGGGTGTACACAATGCCCCCCTCCAGGATGCATACAAATACAAACTCCTATAAGCCATGGTCGTACGCACACAAGTAGCTCGCGCTCAAGTTCAGGTTGCAGTCTTATGCACACTAGTACCTGCGCAAATGCGCGCTCAAATCTAGGTCACAGGCGTACCCCACTCAAATCTAGGTCGCGGCCTTATGCACCCAGGTCCCAGCACATGCAAGCACACGCCTTTGCACACGAGAAAAGAACTGCTGCAGTGGCCTACCACATAGCTAAATAAAGCCTGACTGCACCTTCAGTGCGTTTAGGCCAGAACCAGAGACTCCTCCTCCTCTCGCTGAAGCTGCTAGGAAATCGAAAATAGCCGCCGATTCTGCACTGACAGGGAAAAGCCTCAGTGCTAGATCCCGCCACCTGTGAGGCTTATTCTATTGGTGTGGTCATGCTTGACGCATTCCCCCAAATGCTTTTGCTGTATGCACATGCTGTTCCTCCCCGCACCTGTGGCACCACCAGCACCTCAACGGCAAGGAGGGGAACAGTCCCTCAGCGCCATGGAGCCAACACCTGGTCTCCTCTGCAGGCAGAGAATCTGCTGAAAAACCTCATTGCTGTGCTCCCCGTGGAACCTCGTTCCTGCACAGATTCCTCTATCTAGTTCCTTGCTCTCTTCTTTTTTTCTCTCTGAGAACAAATAAAGATTCATAGAAACCAATACTTTCCTTTGGTGTAGAGGTTCAGGTTCCTGGAGAGCAGGCTGCACGTAGATCAGAAAAGAGCCAGACCACTGGCTATATCAATCTCCTTTTGCCAAACTTTAGCGACCCAACCCAGGACAAACCATATAAAAGGGATACTTCCCTGCTCCACTGGGCTTGAGGTGCAGACCTGCCAGCAGATTCCACCGCTGTCTCACAGGGGATGAGGGACCTGGACCACCAGATATCCACGCCATGGACCTCTGGAATGAGCTATCAGAAGGGTCACCAACCCCCTGCTCGTCCACCTCAAACCAGGGGGTATGGCTCCACCAGGACCTCACAACCCCCTGGGTTATGTACAGTGTCAGTGAAACTTTCTCTGTCTCCATCTGCTGGCAGGGAGGCAAAACCCAGGAATCTGGACTGATCTGGGTATGTACAGGGAAGGGTCTTTTTGCTGAAAGAGTGGTGACAGTATGGAATGCTTTTGCCTGCAAAGACAGTCCTGGACACACTATATTCCCAAAATAATTGGTCAAGATTTTAAAGAATTTAGAGTCCAACTTTCAAAGCGACTTACCCTGATAAATTAGCTGTTAAAAATTGCCTAGCTCTTATCCAGCTAAAAGTATATGCGGGAATCAACAATACGCATACTTTTAGCAAGGAAAAAAGTGGGAGATCCATATTCAGCTGCTGGCTGGCTAGTAAAGTTAGCTGGATAAACCTGTATGGCTAACTCTGCAGGGATATTGTGCAGAGTGGCTATGTTAAAGTTAGTCGAACAGGTTTGTCCAGCTAACTTTAGGACCACACATTTTCAAAACTGGTGCAAAGCCTGCAGGTAAAAGCGCCTGTGGACCCTGCATCAGTTTGGGCACTTTTGAAAATTGTGTGACGTTAGAGTGAGACTCTAGAGGAAAGTGCTGATCGCAGCATTTTAAGCTTCCTAAATGCCATACTTGGGGACAGAAAAGATTTTTTTATTTTTGTTGCTGCAGAACTGGTTACAGATGCATATGATGTGATCTTGCCTGCACCTGTGTTATCAAATAGGAAGAGATCTTTGGCAATTAGAAGATGGTTGAGCTCCACAGACATCTGGACTTCTTGTAACTGAACTATGAAAGCATCCTACCCTTCCAGTTTCAGCAGTTTCTGCCTGGATAAGTTTTTCAGTAGCTGCTTTCTTCACAGACAGACCATCCATTGCTTTCTTTTCACTCATTCTCCTTCTAGTTGACATGATGTGTGAGCTTTCGCCATCGGCAGATATTATACTGATTTGTCTGGCAAGACAAAAACATTAATTATATTGGTGATATATACTAATACTTGTACATAATACAATAGACATGCCACATCCTCCTTTTTTTTTTTGGTGACTATCCTCTGTCTGTTATTCACTGAATGTACAATCAAGAAAATACAGAGAAGCAATGTGAAAGAATATGGGGCAAAGAGTGCACTGGAGTAAGGAGAAGAAAATGGGAAAAAAAGACAAAATGTGCAGTGTTAGAAAAACTGCTAAGGGGAAGAGTATGCGGGGGAAAGAAGGTGAGAATACAGGACTAAGTTGAGAAGAATAGGCAGGAAAAAAAGAGCAGGATTCTTAAAACTAATAAGAAGCAAATTGAAAACAAATTGGATAATATTTTTCACTCAATGCACAATCAAACGTTGGACTTTGTTGCCTGAGGATGCAGTCAGAACATCTAGCACAGATAAATTTAAAAGGGGTTTGGAAAAGTTCTTAAAGCAAAGTCCATGCCAGGTAAACTTGGGGAAAGCCACCACTTATCCCTGGGGGTGGGCAACGAGAAACGGATCTACTCTTTGGCATGAGCCAGACACGTCCTAGGGATCCAGACTGACCACTGTCGGAGACGGGATTGTGGATTAATTGGACCCCTGGTCTGACCCAAAATGGCACATCTTTTGTTATTATGTCTAAGAGAAAGAGTGTGCATCAGCTAAGGGAGAAGGAGAGAAGGGAAAGCACTGGGTGAAGGAGGAAGATTATGTGAATAAGGGGAAGAGATGTGGGGAGATATAGTGTACATAATACAAAAGGGCTGGGAAAAGATATAACCTGAGGGGTGGGGGTGGGGGTGGGTGGATGGAGAAGCAGTAGCAGGGAGAGAGCTGAAAGAGTAAAGACATGGAGGTCAGTATTCAGCACCATTTAGCTAAGCGGCAGCATTTCAATATTTGGATGCATTCAGTGGTCACCAGTTAGCCAGCTAAGGGGAGGAGCAAAATGGGGTCAACTCCAGGGCGAAGCTCCTTTTGGCAATAGTGAGAATAAGATAAAGATGTAGTTCAAAGGTCTCAGAAAATAACAGCCTGTATGCAAAGCCTTTGATACTATTTCATATGCACAAGTCTAAGACCTTTTAACCCTAATCACATCAAGAGATTCTATCTAGCTAAGTAACAGGCAGATGAGGCAAGAACAACGAAAGAACAGGAAGTAATACCATATAAGGACAAGGAGGGAATATTGGGGTGAGAACTGTATAAAGCTGTGCTCTACAGCGAAACATCTGGCTGGCATCTTTTTTCTGCTACTTTGCTGCCAGAGACTAGATCCCAGTACCTACAGAACTCTTTGTACTTTATTTGCTTTTAAACAAGACTTCTGTAGTTTTCCCTTTTACCCCTCTCGATAATAAAAGTTCTTTACTTGTAGGAAGACTTCCTAAGTCGTTTATCTAAGAAAAAAACAGATTAACAATAGTCAGCCTGATCTGGCTAAGGTTAGCTGGATAAGTTAGATCTGCTACTGAGCAGGATAAAATTATCTGGGTAGAGTCAGCAGTGCAGCTGCACTATTGAATCTGTTTATTTGGCTAACGTGCTCAGCCGGACAGCAGCTCAATATGGACTTCATGGAAAGCAAGTGCAAGATAGAAGAGAGACCACATTGATATAACACAGAGTGCAAAGAAATGAGACAATGAGAGGAGAGGGTTAAATTGAGACTCAAGGAAGTTCTCTCTCTTCAGTCTACTGTAAAAAAAGATCAAACTACTGATAGTCACTCTACCCTCCAAATCAGACAGATAGACTGAATCAGGCATGGATAAAGATTACAGCTAGAAGGCAAGTAATTCATCAAGCCTGGACCAAAACCTGCAACGAGTGGACTTAATAACGCAGTAACATTTCTATGAGATATTATGATAAATACACATTTTGGGGTAGATTTACAAAAAGGGCGCCCTCGCGTACTTTTGTAGGCGCATCAGGCGCAAACAAAAGTACGCGGGATTTTAGTAGATACGCGCGTAGCCGCGCAAATCCTGGATCGCGTGCGCAAGGCTACAGATTCCGTGTAGCCGGCGCGCACCAAGCCGCGCAGCCTGCCGCCATTCCCTCCGAGGCCGCTCCAAAATCGGAGCGGCCTCGGAGGGAATTCGCTAACGCCCTCCCCTCACCTTCCTCTACCAAACCCCCCCCCTACCTTTGTTGGGGGATTTACGCCTCCCAGAGGGAGAAGTAAATCCCCGCGCGCCAGCGGACCGCTGGCGCGCCTAGACGCAACCCAGGGGCGGTTCCGGAGGGCGCGGCCACGCCCCCGGACCGCCCCGGGCCGAAACCACGCCCCCGGGCCCGCCCCCAAAATGTCGCGTCCCGCCCCGAAAATGGCACGCCGCTCGGCCCCGCCCCCGACACGCCCCCGACATGCCCCCTCGGAAAACCCCGGGACTTACGTGAGTCCCGGGGCTCTGCGCGCGCCGGTAGGCCTATTGAACATAGGCGCACCGGCGCGCAGGGCCCTGCTCGCGTAAATCCGGGCGGATTTACGCGAGCAGGGCTCTTAAAATCCGCCCCTTTATGCTGTACTTAGACTATATGCAGTGAGGGTATTTTTTTTTAAGGGTCTCCTAAGAGTAAAACAGAGTTTTACAGACAGAAATGATCTTTTACAAAATTGCTCACTTGATAGGCAGGTAAATTTATGTGCATATGTCATGTTGCATTTAAGTTTATCTGGACTGAGCGGAAGCAATCCCAATGGTGGGCTTTACATTTATGTGCACACTTTTGCATTTTCAGAAGTATACATATAAAATGTCCACAAAGTTTCCATGCATAGTTTAGAAAGGTGTAACCGTGAGCAGGTAGCTTCAGTTGGATAACTTTCAAAAAGGGAAATCACTTTGAAATTTGGTATAACTTAAGCACATATTTGTCTATTTTACCCCCAATACAGTCACATAATAAAACAGAGTTTTGTTCAATTTGTGAGTAGTATTAAAGGGAGAGAAGAAGGAAAGTGGTGTAGTAGACCTGGGGTAAGGTATGGGCAGAATGAGCCAGAACACAAGGAAATGGAGAAAAGACCTCCCTTGTGAGACCTATGACAGGTCTCAGGCTAATGTCATGTCTCTATGGTAGAACCTAAGATATTATAGTTTGGGCAGGAAAACATGCAAATTTTAATTGGCCCAACCAACCCCATGTTCCCCCCACCTGCCCTCTCAACCCTGTTCTCCCACTACCCTCCTCTACTGTCTCAAGTATGTCCCTCTCTTTCATTTTCTCTACCTGTTATCCATCACCAGACCTTTATCACCATGCTCTTTGTCTGTCCCAAATGTTTTTTTTTTTAATTCCTTCATGGTTCTGGTTGCCCCGACATCTGCTTCGGCTTCAATCATCCTCTCAATAAAAAATCAAGTCTTCTCATATATCCTCTATACCTTCTTCCCTGCAACATTGCATCCTTTGCCCTTAAAATGGTTCCCAGATCAAGTTCTCTGCTCTCCAGGTTGGACAAGGCTGGGGATGCTGCAGAGGTAGTGTCCAAAGCTATTCTAAAATAAGATACCTGGTGGCTGGATTTTACACCCATGGTTACAGAGTTCTGGATGGAGATCTGGTGTAACACTCCAGGGCAAAGACTATCTCAATGATTGGGATGTGAGTTGGAAGGGAAGTCAAAATAAGGGAAACATCCCCACATAGTTGGAAAGGAAGGCTAATGGTGCAAATTCTTAAACACACACACTCCATGAAAGCATTAACCTGGAGTAATCTGATTATCCCCACTCCCATCTGTCCTATATTTCACACTGTCTCATCTCTGCTTGCCTTATTTTCAGCTTTTCATCCCTATGCCCTTCTTCACTTATTCCTTTTCCCAACCTCCTTTCCTTTCATTCATATGTTTGTTTTCCTAACCAGCTGTTATGCGCCCGACTCGCGGAGCTCTGCGGACCGGTCCCCCACCTACCCTGGGGCATCTTGCAGCAGCGGCGGCATCCCTGAGGCCTGGTCGGGCCAGCGAGCTTCTTCGCGGCGTTCCCTTGGCAAGAGAGACGCCGCCGTCTGGGCTGGTCCCGCCCCCTAGGCGTGCGTGCAGGGGCTCTGCTATTTAAAGGGACCAGCGCGGGAAAACCCTGCTCCACCTCTGGATGTGACGTCAGATGCTGCCAGTACTTAAACTGGCTTGACAAGCCTCTCTTTGCCTTGCAATGAGGTTCACTCTTCATAAGAGTTGCTAGTTGCTGTTCCTGACTTCGGCTTTCATCCACTGACTTCTGACTTTCGCCCACTGGCTTCTGACTTCAGCTTTTGTCTACTGGTTCCTAACTTCGGCTTTCGTCCAGGAGGTCTAGCCTAAGTCCATGAGGCTCAGGTCCTCACGAGCTCCTCTCGGGGGGGACCGCGGGCTTCCAGTGGTGAAGTTCCGGTTGGCCTCCTGGCTCCAACTTTACTCTCTTCTATCCTCCGGAACTCCTCCTCCGACACCTGCCCACAGGAGACTGCTCGTAAGTCCAAGCGGCCCGGGTCCTCATGGGCTCCTCCTGAGGGGCCTCGGATTTCCAGTGGTGAAGATCCTCCTGGTCTCCTGCCTGTGCCGCCTCCCAGCTTCGACATCCACTGAGGGCCTCCCACAGTGCGTCATCATCTGTCCTAGTCGGCTCAAGGGTCCACGAAGCCAACACCAGCTCTACCTTCATCCTAATTTACTCCCCATATCCGTCCTCTCATTGTTATGTTTCCTATCCTAAATTCCTATTCTCATCTTTGTTTCTTTCACCAACATTCTTCCTTCATAGGAAGGGCGAGAGAAAAGGAAGTGGTAGAAGGATCAGGGGGAGCTGAATGGGTGAAAAAAAGATGGAGGAGGGCCCTGACAAATAGGTAGCAGGGTAGAAAGGGAAGCGGAGAATCAGACAGAAATAATTAAAGACAAAAAAGATTGACAAAGGGATAGGAAATGGAAATAAAAGCCTATTAAATAAAATTGTTTCAGTGGTCACTAGTGTGAAGTATATGGAGAAGGATGTAACTGATTTGCATTGTTGATGGATGGGTGGGGATAAAGGACATTTGAGATAAAAAGGCCTCAATGTTCCTGGACCCAGCACTATGCTGACCTTGAACTGAAGGATATAGCAGATTTGGTTTGGATTACTTTCTTGGTTATTGGTTTGGATTATTTTCTTTCAAAGGCAGTCATATCTTTGATGATAATCAGATATTATAAATGTTGTTCCAAAGCATTTTCATTGATGCTTTGGCGGCATTGCTCTCTGGACCAAGGGACCATATTCTAGGAAAATGCTGAGCCATTGTTCCTGACTTCAGGAATCAGAAGTTAAAGGTCTCTGTTCCCATAGGGGCGGATTTTCAGAGCCCTGCTCGCGTAAATCCGCCCAAAACTGGGCGGATTTACGCGAGCAGGGCCCTGCGCGCCGGTAAGCCTATTTTACATAGGCCTACCGGCGCGCGCAGAGCCCCGGGACTCGCGTAAGTCCCGGGGTTTTCGGAGGGGGCGTGTCGGGGGGGCGTGTCGGGGGCGGTCCCGGTCGTCGCGGCGTTTTCGGGGCGTGTCAGCAGCGTTTTGGGGGCGGGTACAGGGGCGTGGCTACGGCCCGGGGCGGTCCGGGGGCGTGGCCACACCCTCCGTACCCGCCCCCAGGTCGCGGCCCGGCGCGCAGGAGGCCCACTGGCGCGCGGGGATTTACGCCTCCCTCCAGGAGGCGTAAATCCCCCAACAAAGGTAAGGGGGGGGTATAGACAGGGCCGGGCGGGTGGGTTAGGTAGAGGAAGGGAGGGGAAGGTGAGGGGAGGGTGTTAGAGGATTCCCTCCGAGGCCGCTCCGATTTCGGAGCGGCCTCGGAGGGAACGGGGGTAGGCTGCGCGGCTCGGCGCGCGCCGGCTATACAAAATCCATAGCCTTGCGCGCGCCGATCCAGGTTTTTTAGTAGATACGCGTGGCTCCGCGCGTATCTACTAAAATCCAGCGTACTTTTGTTTGCGCCTGAGCGCAAACAAAAGTAGGCCTATTCGCGCTCCTTTTAAAATCTGCCCCATTGTATCTAAGGAAGTGTGACACAAATAACTGAATGACCACGACAATGTACTAAAGGCCAACGGGATTTCAATTTCAGAGATCTGCTAGCACAGTCCAATTTTACAAAACAAGATCCTCCTCCTACAACTGTTGCTGGGTCATCAAGCATGAGATGCATGTTCTGTATGCAATGTATCTATGCAAACTTTACAGTTATGTTGACATTTTTTCACTTGTCAAACCTTTCAAGTCATCTACACAATAAAGTGCTCTTGTGACAAATTCTATGTATGAAACATTTTGAGACCATATAGGTCAGGATGCTGGAATACAAGAGCTGCATAAAAAATTCTAGGCTCACAGCACCCCCTGATCTCACAATGCATGGAATACAGGCACAGTTTCAATGAATTATGATTTTGCGTCATTGAACTCTTTTGGGTTGGTGAGGAGGAAATAACTAAATTTCTTTTGCAGAAAGAACAACGATGGATTCATCGTCTCTGCACTCTTCATCCTGCAGATCATAACACAGAATTGGACTTATCAGTATTTTTTATAAGTTGGGCTCTGAAATCAGTTTTTGCAGCAGATCATACTGGTCAGGAATGTTTTTGTGTGTTACAATTTATTTGATGAAGTTTGATAAATAAATAAATAAATAAAATAATGTTATTTATAGATTTTATATACCGAGGTTCAGGTAACAGAGTTACTTATCACTTCGGTTTACATTCCAACGGGCAAGCAAACAATGACAAAAATTGTCTTACATTGAACAGGGAGGCGAACAACTTGGATAAACATAACTTGGAAGAACAAGAGTAAAAAAAGAGTAGTAGTAGCTGGACTTGTGGGGTTACAAGCCTGCAGGGGGAGGAGGGATGGCTGAAGGAGGGGTAGAGGGAAAAGTGAAACATTTTGTAACATTTATTACATATTGGCTTCAATAGCACAACTAGCCATATGTATTCATATTTTGTCGGATAAAGCTGTTCGTTATTCATATAATGATGTAGCCGAAAATACATTTCAGATATGGTACCACAATACAGCGTCTTTTTCATTGAAGCATTGGATCCATTTTGCGAACTTGGTGAGATAGGAATGTCTGATCAGAAGAATGCTGACAGATAAGTTTATTCTAACAATTTCCCCCTGATGCAGGAACATACCGAAACAGTGGCTGATGTTGGGGTTTTTTGTTGTACAGTGAGAACGTGTGTTCAACAGGGAGTGTTTCCTAATTTTATGAATCACTTTCAAGATAAGTTTATGTGCAATTTAAAAAAATAAAAATAAAAAATCCCCCTTTTAACAAAAAATATTTTCTTCATTATGTTAGCACTTTCTCCTCACTGAGATGAATGAGAAGACCAGGTTGTCTACTCCAGATCATAATTTGACCTAAGTGTAAGACTTAAAATCATCCTGATTTGTTGACATCCCATATTTAAATTTGACATACATTGTGCTTGATAGTGTGGTGATGTTACCTTCTCTTTTGTTGATTGATTATTTCTAGTGTTTTGCTCCCCTTTATCGTTGCAACATAATCTTGGGCCATGAAGTACTGTGATGAAGGCAAGTTCAGCCTAACAGCTTAAAGTTCTATATACTGGAAGCTTATGTATTATGAGATTCAATTATGCAGTGAATCTGTTGCCAAACTGAAGATGTTACTACTTACCTAATGAACTGTTTACGAGCCTCATTAGCCACAGGCTCATTATCAGTCAGATCAGTGTGGTTACTGAGGGTCTCGTCAGCCAGCAGGACTTCTTCCTCATCTAAAACTGCAAGGAAAAGTCAATTACTCAGCTTCTATGTCGAGAGGCTTCAAAGACTAATACATAGTAACACTATAGATGATGGTTGAAAAAGATCAACCACCTATCCAGTCTGCCCAATTATTCCTGTACATCCCACTGTGACTGCTTGTAAGATATTTCTTCTTAACCAAGACAATCTTTTTCGTCATCTTTATTTGCACTTCACCTCCTTGGATTGATGAATATCTAAGATTCCTAGTTTGTATGCCGCCCCAGCACCCCACCTTTCAAATGTCTAACCACAAAGCTCAGTAATAATCTAAATAATTACCGATACTAGCATGGCCATTATCTGAACTTTGGGACAGGCCTGGCTATAAGAACACCTGTATTTTTGTTAGAATGTCTAATTATTTCAGAACTTGCAGCCTGATAGACAGACCCAGCAACTAGTCCGTTCTATCATGGCACCTGCCACAAAAACCTGGCTGCGTTGTTGTCTGTTTCTGCTGGGGCTTCTAACATTTCATATTAACAACTTTGCCATTCATTCTGGTGGCTCCAACACTCACTGTTTTAACAGTTGAGTATGGCTACTAATGTTTATTGTACTATTGATGTATTATTATATGATGTATATTGATACTGCATATTTATGTATTACTTTATTACATATTGCTATTGTGTTATTTCTATATTTTGTGAACTGCTTTGGGTTGGACTATGTTTAAGGAAGGCAATATACAAATATAATATAACATTTTAAGCACTTAAATATATTACACCACGTTGTATTTTCTGCTATCTCTTTACTTTTAGCAACTGTGTAATCTCTGCATTTTTTCCTTGGTTTCTTAAACTCTATTACTGTTCTATTACCCAGGAGGATGGTTCCATGCATCCACCACCCTATCCATGAAAAAATATTTCCTGATGTTATTCTTTGGAACCTCATCTCATGATCCCTTGTTCTAGATCTTCTTTTCTGCTGAAAACGATTTACTACTTGTGTATTATTAATACCTTTCAGATATTTGAAGGTTCCTATTATATCTCCTCTAACTCTCCTCTTCTCTAGGGTGTACATTAGAGATGTGAATCGTGTGATCGATCGTCTTAACGATCGATTTCGGCTGGGGGGGGGAGGGAATCGGATCGTCACGGTTTTGTTTTTGTAAATATCGTGTAAATCGTAAATCGGGGGAGGGCGGGAAAACCGGCACACTAAAACATCCCTAAAACCCACCCGACCCTTTAAAATAAATCCCCCACCCTCCCGAACCCCCCCAAAATGCCTTAAATTACCTGGGGTCCAGAGCGGGGGTCCCGGTGTGATCTTTTACTCTCGGGCCTGCGGTGCGTTGTAGAAATGGCGCCGGCGCTACCTTTGCCCTGTCATATGACAGGTCAAAAGTAGCACCGGCGCCATTTTGTTTTTTGTCCCCCGACGTCAGGAGCGTAGGAGTTCGCTCCCGGACCCCCGCTGGACCCCCAGGGACTTTTGGCCAGCTTGGGGGGCCTCCTGACCCCCACAAGACTTGCCAAAAGTCCAGCGGGGGTCCGGGAACGACCTCCTGCAGTCGAATCGTGTTGCCGTACGGCCGGCGCCATTTTGCGCAAAATGGCGGCGGCCGTATGGCAACACAATTCGACTGCAGGAGGTCGTTCCCGGACCCCCGCTGGACTTTTGGCAAGTCTTGTGGGGGTCAGGAGGCCCCCCCAAGCTGGCCAAAAGTCCCTGGGGGTCCAGCGGGGGTCCAGGAGCGATCTCCTACGCTCCTGACGTCGGGGGATAAAAAACAAAATGGCGCCGGGGCTACCTTTGTCCTGTCATATGACAGGGCAAAGGTAGCCCCGGCGCCATTTCTACATCGCACCGCAGGCCCGAGAGTAAAAGATCACACCGGGACCCCCGCTCTGGACCCCAGGTAATTTAAGGCATTTTGGGGGGGTTCGGGAGGGTGGGGGATTTATTTTAAAGGGTCGGGGTGGGTTTTAGGGTTGTTTTAGTGTGCCGGTTTTTCTGCCCTCCCCCTTCCCCCGATTTATGATTTTTGATGATAAATCGGAGGAATTCCTATTGTATCGCGCTTCTAACTATTTTTGACGATTTAAAATATATCGGACGATATTTTAAATCGACAAAAAACGATTCACATCCCTAGTGTACATAGGATGTGTTCATGGACACTTGGGCTGAGGCAAGATTGGCTCTGCCTGTAGGGAGAAGCCCAGCAGGTTCTCACTGTCAGCAGGTGGACCCAGCAAAGCAGAGACTGGTCAGGAGCTTCATTTTTACCACATTCCCCTTGGGTTGAGCCTTTGGGTGCCAGGGCTGATAGCACTTACACAAGGGTCTCTGCTGATGATGGAAGCAATGGTCCAAGGCCGGGCTAGGGTCATAGGCTGGCAGCGGGCAGATGAGTCGAGGGTCTAGGGGAGTATCAAGGGCAGGCAGCAGTCAGGCATTTCCAAAGTCCAGGCCAAGGTCAAGGGCAGGCGGCAATCAAACGTATCCAGAGTCCAGGTGGCAATCAGGTATATATCCAGAGTCCAAGCAAGGTCAAGCGAAATGTCCATCCAAGGAAGAGGAGGAGGGATGGAAAGGTTGAGGCAGGCAAGCAAGGCAAGGAAGGCAGGTGAGGACTTGAGCAAGCTGGGAAGACTGGGACAGGCTGGAACCAAGGCAGGAATCTGGCCTGGCCACTGTTGGAAACAGGATACTGGGCTTGATGGACCTTTGGTCTGACCCAGTATGGCAAGTTTTATGTTCTTAATCAGGCTGAGATGAGGGCTGGCAAGAGTCAGGCTGAGAAGTAATACGCACTACCCACAATAGCTGGACCTGTTGCTGAGGTGAGTTGCTTTTGGGGAACTGCCCTTATACAGGGCAGCATTAGTGATATCATCACTAAGGACTGTGCAGACTTTACTTCTGCGGTCCTTTTAAATGCTGGGGAGTGGTGCATGCTCATGCCTAAGGAGAGGTGTAGCACGTGCTGACAGCAGTGCCCTGCTGCATGGTGAGCTGGTGACATTTTCGCCATGTCGGGTAGCAGCATGGTCAGCTCGGGCCCGGAGGTAAGGGCAGTGATGGAGTTAGCCTGCAGACCACCTACCGCAACAGCATATTTAGATCTCTCTAAGTCTCATCTCGCAGGGCTTCTGATGAAGACCATACACCATTTTGGCAATCCTTCTCTGGATCTCATCCACTATTGATATTCTTCCAGAGGCATGGCTGCAAAAACTTGAAACATGTAAGGTCTCACTAATGACCTATACAATGGTATAATCAATAGGGATATGTATTCATTGTGGCTCATGTGTGCTTATCTTGCAATTGGAAGGTACGTGCATTAAACCGATTGTATACGCACATTCAAGAAGGTGCACATATGTGCGGCATACCATCGGTTTTGTGGGTGTACATTTCAATCACAAGATATGCGCATATAGGCTGAAATGAATGGACTAAAAAAACCTGCCTACCCACCCTAGTACCTCTCCACCTGTGGCCACCACTTTGCTACACTGTTTTGCTACATTAAAATTATTGAATATATAATCACCCTGAGGTCTCTTTCCTGCTTCATGGATTTCAGTCTACCACCCCTTTGGATTTCTCTGCCCTGAGACAGTAACTTTAAAATAAGCGTGTGGGCATCCATACATGCCTGGCATACCCTTCCACAAGAGATGGTGAGAAAGAAAACAGTCAATGAACTCAAAATGGCATGGGATAAACACTGTGGTTCCCCTAAAGGCTGAGGATGATAATAAACAAAAGGCTGCATGGGGATAACCTGCATGGAACGGTAGTTACTACCCTTGACCAGAAAGCATGGGGGGGAATACTACCCTTAACCAATTAGACTTGATGATTTAGATACAACTGCTGCAACATTGCTCATTGCTTTGACAGCGGGGCAGGGAAAAAGGATATTGGATTCTGAAGACAGCCAATGCAGGGCCCAACTTTTAGTCTGGGGCACTGATACACTGACACTGGGGATAAAACATCTACGGCCAAGTCCAAAAGCAAAAAATGTTAAGGCAGTATTGTCGGAATTATCATGAAGGCTGCTCACCATGTAAAAATGTTGCAGTAATTTTGTTATGGGTTTGACAGTTGCTTGGTCTTGCGTGTAAATAACTATTCTTAACATAAAGCATGGAGGTAACTTGCAGGGAACTTCCCGCTTCTGGGTCAGGGCTGATGGTTCCCAAAGATACATCCTCCAAATATTCCTCACTAACTCTATGTGCTGGTGGCAGTCCGATGTTCGGACTTAAGGAAGCTTCCTCTGCTAGGCCAGGTGGCTCTCCCTGGCTACTTGGCACATACATCAGTATCACTGGTACCTTTATTCTTTTGTGCAGGGGAGATCATGAAGTAATTTCCTGTTAGGCGAAGGCAACGAAAGGGAGGGAAAAACCCTCACCTTCCCTTTTCGTTTGGGGGGCATTAATTCAATTAAGGAATTTTATATATAGCCTAACAAGGAAAATTAATTTCACTTCAGCCCTTTCTATGCAGTCATATATGCCGCTAGGTAGTAGATGGTATTGAGAGAGAAAAGAAGAGTGAAAAACATCTAGAAGCGTCTTAACTTAAGATTTCTGAACTTCCCCAGAATTTAAATATATGGTTACTCTGACAACGTATAAATCAATCAATCAAATGTATCAAAGAATTTTGTGTAAAAAGTTCAATGTACGCCACTTGATGCAGACACTTTCATGTAAATAGGACGGTCTGTGAGTGAGGCCTCACTTTGATACATTTGATTGATTGATTTATACGTTGTCAGAGTAACCATATATTTAAAGTGACTGCAAGTGATTGAGAAGACCGGGCGCTCTTCAGAGTTTCGGGAGAGACGCCGACTGGCTTGCTGATGCAGTTCACTTTTACATCATATATATTTTTTTCAATCAAACAGTCGTCCCATAATAATATATAAAATAAATATATGAAACACAAAGAACTAAAAATTAAAAAGTTAAAAATTTTTTAAAAATTCACAAGTTTCAAAAATCATCAAGTGAGCAACTGAATGAAAGTTTAGGATTTGCTTCCCCTTTTTGTTCGTCTGTTTTTTCTGACGGGATTGCTTGGCTCTTTTGTTTGTTTTATGTTTTGTTACCACCCATGATACAGAACTTTCTTTACGGAAAACTGATGTTTAGTATCCAGGATGTTAAAGATAGGAATTATTGTTATTTTCTAAATGCTAAGTCCTGCCAAATCTGATAAATAAAGGTCTGCTTTCGAGGAACATGTATGTAGTCTTTTCCCTGACTTAGGATCGTAAGTAAGGTGGGAGGGCAGCTGGCAGTGTCTTGTAGCAGACAGATCCCTGTATCCCCTAAACCTGCCTACAGTATGTAATGGTACAAAGTCAAGGAAATAGAGTATCTTATCTCTTGTAAGGACTATGGTCCGGAAGAGAACTCTTGGGAGCCAGCTTACAACAGCCGGCATGTAATCTTGTAAAGGAGTTTCCTCTTCGTGACAACACACCACCAGTTTGCCTCACGGCTGGATACCACTAACTCTCTGCCACCGTGCCTCCCCCTAGGCACACACACAGCTGATGCCACCAGATTTAGAGAGCCTGCGGCATGGTTTGATGACACAGCCAGGCCTATATAAGCACGCCGGACCTTCATGTCCTTGCCTCAGCAACAGGTCTCCCTGTTATGGTAGCAGTGCATGATGCTCCAGCATCCTGTATCAGTTCCAGCGTTCCTTGTCTTCAGTTCTCCAGTTCCAGTGTCCTTGTCTTCAGTTCTTCCACACCTCCCTTGCTGCCCTGTCTATCTGTCCCACCATTCCCTTCGGATAGCTGATACTGACTTTGCCTGATTCCTGGACACTCTTGATCGCCGCCTGCCCCTGACCATTGCCTGCCACAGATATGCCTCACCTATGTCCACTCTGACCCAGCTACCTTGATGGATCTCTCCGCCATCAACACAGGCCCCCACCTACGACCTGCTAGCCCCAGCACCCAAAGGCTCAACCCAAGAGGAACATGGGCTGTTAAAGGCAAAGCTCCAGCTGCTTCATCTAGGTCCGCCTGCTGACAGAGGGGACCTATAGGGCTTCTCCCTGCAGGCTGCATCAACACTGGCTCAGTCTAAGGGTCTACGAACACAACAGTTATGTATGTGCACGTGAACACACATACACAGGAATTTTAAATTGTACACGCAATTGCGCATGTGCGATTTAAAATACATCCACTGCTTATATGCATGCTCCTAATTTTAAGCAGTTACACCAACAAATGTAGTTTGTGTGTCTTCCTTAATACTTTGTCAGCTTTAATGTATGCATATAAGCAAATTTTAAAGCATGCTTGTGTGAAGGACAATCCCAGTTTTACCAATTAGTCTACCAGTCTGCTCAGCTTAACTCTGACAACCAGACCCCTCTAGTTCTTCAGCCTGCACTCCCCACAGTTTAAACAGATCCCTCACCCTATCATTTAGGCCTAAAAAGAGATTTCTGCAGACTTAAGCCTCATCAAGAGCAGAAGTAAATACACACGGCTAACAGCCAGTCGTGCGCTGCAGCCGTCGGATTTAAAATATGGATTTACGCATGTAATTGTTGGACCTGCCCTGGAACACTCCCCGACATGCCTTAAACTCTGCCCCTTTTTCCCCACACGTTTGGCTGCTTGCACCCATGCATATACGTACATAACTGGGACATTTTAAAATATGAGTTGATCACGCTCAGCCTATATACTCACTTATATGGGTCTTTTAACGTGGCGAACTCTTAAAATTCACCCCAAAATGCATAACTGCATTTTTTTTTAAATTAAAACTTAGCTGCCGAGCAGTTTATTATGCCTCAGTGTTACTTAAATCAATTCTCATTCTGTCTATTCCCTCAGGTGTGTCCACTATGTTGGAGATCTTAGCACATCCTCATAAAGACAAATTTTTCCTCCTAATATGTCTGCAAAATTGCTGACAAAGATAGTGGAGAGGCACTCCACTTATCCTTTCTTTCTTTCTTTCTTCAGAGTGAACTCCATTTAATACCATGATCAGTTGTCTAATACACTTAGGGGTAGATTTTGAAAAACTGCGCGATCGCGTACTTTTGTTTGCGCAGCAGGTGCAAACAAAAGTACGCTGGATTTTATAAGATACGCGCGTAGCCACGCGTATCTTCTAAAATCCTGGATTGGCGTGTGCAAGGCTGCCGATTTTGGGCAGCCAGCGCGCGCCGAGCCGCGCAGCCTGCCTCGGAGGGAACTCTCTTTCGCCCTCCCCTCACCTTCCCCTCCCTTCCTCTACCTAACCCACCCCCCCGGCCCTATCTAAACCCCCCCCTACCTTTATCCATGGATTTATGCCTCCCGGAGGGAGACGTAAATCCACGTGCGCCAGCGGGCTGCTGGCGCGCCGAGACTGGACCCGGGGGTGGTTCCGGAGAGTGCGGCCACGCCCCCGGAACGCCCCGGCCCGAAACCACGCCCCCGAAATGACCCCGAAACGCCGCGCCCCGCCCCTAAAATGCCGTGTCGGTCGGCCACGCCCCCGACACGCCCCCGACACCCCCCCTTCCGAAAACCCCGGGGCCTACACGCGTCCCGGGGTTCTGCGCGCACCGGCGCGCAAGGCCTTGTTCTGTGCGCGCCAGCGCGCAAGGCCCTGCTCGCGTAAATCCGGGCGGATTTACGCGAGCAGGGCTTTGAAAATCCGCCCGTTAGGTCCTACCTCAGACCACTCAGTTTATTTATGAGCTTCCTAATGTTTTGCTGAAATCTATGTACACCACATTCAGCTCTCGTCAATAATCTAATTCTCTGGCCACCTGATCAAAGAAATCAATCAGATTTGTCAGAGACAATCTCACTCTGGTAAAATCATAATGCCTCAGATCCTGAATTTAAGATGTTTTTCTATTTTTTTTCTTTTTCTTTATCTTCAGACTGCAGGTTTTATATCATCTACCATCTGTTGGAGACAGAGAAGTACTGAGGGAATGCAGGTGGCACACTGGGTTATATACAGTGCCACTGCCTCCATCTGCTGGCAGGTATGGACTGATCTGGGTATGTACAGGGAAACAATTTTCCCACTATCAAGGTCAGACTAACAGGCCTATAATCTCCAGCCTCCTCTCTATTATCACCTTTACATCTGTTCTTCTCCAGTTCTATAGAACTATTTCCATCTTCAAAGATCTATTGAACAAGTCCTTCACTGGACCAAACAATCTCTCAAAACTCCTTTACGAGGTAAGTTTTAAACTAAATAGGTTGTTTGTAGGCCCATGATTACTTTAATACCTATGTGCCTGCAAGCAGATTTTCATAGGAAAACTTCCTGCAGAGTTTCCCTTGAAAAATCAGGGGAACACAGGGCATTGTAGGTACTTTGCTAGCTGCATACTTTACTCTCCCAATCCCTTACTGGATTAGCTAAGAGTATGCCACATATATGGGGGGTAATTGTCGAATGACATTGTGTGTAGCATTTCTGCTTTTTTCCTTATTCTCCTCCTCCACATATTTCTCTTTATCTCCTTTTCATATTCAAATTCTACATCTGCTCTTACGCCTTTCACTGGCATATCTGAAAAATGTTTTCTCACCTTGTGTCACCTCTTTAGATCTGTTTTCTAACACTTTTGCCTTTGCCCAGCTCTTTTAGCTTAGCTCTATACTGTTCCCTGTACTCCTCTTTTTGAGATCCTTTGTATGTTTTAAATAGGGATGTGAATCATTTTTCTGACGATTGAAAATATCATACAATATTTTCAAAGTTGTCAAAAATCGGGGGCATCCCGAAACCGATAGGAAAACCCCACGAAATTGTTCGTGGGGTTCTCTTATCGTTTTGGGGGAGGGCGGGACAAATGGCACACAAAAACAACCCCTAAACCCACCCCGACCCTTAAAAACAGCTCCCTTAGCTTCCCCCCCCCCCAAAACATTTGAAAATTACCTGGTGGTCCAGTGGGGGTCCCTGGAGTGATCTCCCGCTCTCGGGCCGTCAGCTGCCACTAATAAAAATGGTGCCAATGGCCCTTTGCCCTTTCCATGTGACAGGGTATCCGTGCCATTGGCCGGCCCCTGTCACATAGTAGGAGTAATGGACGGCCGGCGCCATCTTTAAAAATGGCGCGGGCCATCCAGTGCTTCTACCATGTGACAGGGGCCGGCCAATGGCACGGATACCCTGTCACATGGTAAGGGCAAAGGGCCATCGGCGCCATTTTTATTAGTGGCAGCTGACGGCCCGAGAGCGGGAGATCACTCCCGGGACCCCCACTGGACCACCAGGTAATTTTCAAACGTTTTGGGGGGGGGGGGGGGGAAGCTAAGGGAGCTGTTTTAAAGGGTCAGGGTGGGTTTTTTGTTTATCGGCTCGGGCGCAGCCGATAAAAAAAAAACCTGATCGGTCCGCACCAAAAAAAAATTCACGATGTGAATCGGAATTGGAACCGATTCCGGTTCCGATTCACATCTCTAGTTTTAAATGCTAGCCTTATTGTCATTTTCTCAGCCACGTTTTTGAAAACCATATCACTCTTTTTCCACTTACTTTTATTTAATTTTTTAACATAACTATTACCTACACCTCCTTTTCATCTATCCCACTGTTCTTCCACTTCACCTCTATTCTCCTACCCTAGCAGTGCCTCCTTAACACTACAAAATATGAGGACAGGTTTATCAAACCTCATAGACCTGTTAAGTGTAGACAGAAAAGGTTTATCAGCTGCTGAAGGTAGTGAAATCTTCTGAAAAGCATTCACACAGTAATAGTGGAGTATCGTTGAATATACATCAGAAAATGTGGAAACTGACTAGGACTACAGTGAGATTTTTGAAGGTTACCTCTAAGTTAGCCTTACAGGAAACATATCAATTAAATCAATTCATTATTGATTTTTTTTTAATCATTTTGCAGCTCTGCTTCAAGTAATAAACAGGTCGATACTCTACGGCCGCGGTAGAAAGAGTGCGGCAGTGCCTGGCGCACCCTCGTTCCCCGCACGCACAGTTCTCTTCACCTACCGCTCGATACTCTCTTCTAATTGCATGCAAATGCATGCCGCGTCTGCGAAGTGTTAGGGAAGCGTTAGGCCCGCGCAACCCATTTTACGGTATAGAGCGCCTATACAGTAACCTGGGTGCTCGGGCCTAACGCTTCACGGCCACGCTGGTATCTGTCATTTCAAATGTCATTTGAAATGACAGATACCAGGAAGTCGGGATTGCCGTCCCCTCTCCCCTCCTCCCGAAGCAAAAAAAAAGTGAAAAAAAAGTTGCGAGAGAGAGAGGGGAGAGGACGGCAATCCTACGCTCGGCGACTTACTTTTGCAGCCCCCCTCCGGACATCGTGGCTTCCCCCGTGCCAGTTCCCCTTCCCCTCCTCCCGAAGCAGGGCGCGAAAAGCGCGAAGCGACTTACTTTTGCAGCCCCCTCCGGACATCGGACGACCTCTCCTGCCTCCAGCTGCTCGCGAAGAAGGACGCCTGCACGGCCGCTGAAGACGTGACGTCACGACGTTGGCATCACGGCATGTGACGTCACGTCTTCAGCGGCCGTGCAGGCGTCCATCTTCGCGAGCAGCAGGAGAGGTCGTCCGATGTCCGGAAGGTGCTACAAAAGGTGAGTCGCTTCGTCACTTTACACTGCCAGTCCCTTCTTCCCTCCTCCCGAAGCAGGGCGCGAAAAGCAGCCTTGCTCCGGGAGGAGGGAAGAAAGGACTGGCAGTGTAAAGCGGCGAAGCGACTTACTTTTGCAGCCCCCTCCGGACATCGGACGACCTCTCCTGTCTCCAGCTGCTCGCGAAGATGGACGCCTGCACGGCTGCTGAAGACGTGACGTCACATGCCTGACGCCAAACGTCGTGACGTCATGTCTTCAGCGGCCGTGCAGGCGTCCATCTTCGCGAGCAGCTGGAGGCAGGAGAGGTCGTCCGATGTCCGGAAGGTGCTGCAAAAAGTAAGTCGCTTCGCCGCTTTACACTGCCAGTCCTTTCTTCCCTCCTCCCGGAGCAAGGCTACTTTTCGCGCCCTGCTTCGGGAGGGGGAACTGGCACGGGGGAAGCCACGATGTCCGGAGGAGGGGGGCTGCAAAAGTAAGTCGCCGAGCGTAGGATTGCCGTCCTCTCCCCCTCTCTCTCTCTCGCAACTTTTTTTCGCTTTTTTTTTTCTTCGGGAGGAGGGGGGAGGACTGGGGCTGCCCCGGAGGCCAGCATCCATGGACGCGGCCAGGGCAGGTGAGAGGGGGCTGGGGGAAAGCTTGCCGCCTACCCTTACCCCTGCCTCTAACGCAGGGGTAGGGGTAGGCGGTAAGTTAGCAGGTTAAACGCGGGGCAAAATGGCAGCGATAGTCGGGGCGCGCGTTACAGTATCGGAGGGGAATAGCTAATTCCTTCATTATACAGCTAATTCGTTCATTTACATATCATATACATGCTGCGTGCGGAAAGGGTTATGCGTCTGTTTTAAGAAGCGCTAAGGACGCGTGAAACTGGAGACTGGATCGCTGGATCGCCTTACGCGTCCGAATTGTGCGCTCCCAGCACGTTACAGATGGGAAATCTTCAACCGCACGTTACAGTATCGACCTGAAAGTTTGCCATATAAACAATAATAGAGTTTACTTGTTGGTTCTTCCTCCTCCACATCTTCATCTGGTGCATAATTGCGCAAAAATTCTGCAAAAGCACCATTTTTCTTTAAAAGTTCCTGGTAGGAACCCATCTCTGAGATCTTCCCATCCACAAGAACGATTATATGATCCATCTGTGGCAAGAAGCTGATGCCATGTGTCACCAAAATCCGAGTCTGTAAAGGAAGAAAGGCATTAATACCAATATCTTGGATTTTTCTGCACTGTCTGCAATGTTAGCACACAAATGTTTTTGTAAGCAAAACCATTTTCTGTTTCTTTATTATTTTAGAATGTACAACCCAAAATAATTAAAATGGACTGGGGAACAACAGTGAAAGGAGCGTCTATAATAACTATCATAGTATGTACCTCCTAAGCACAACTGGCACTCTTTGCACACATTGTTCTAAAATGGACTCCAAATCCTTGCTGATAAAGTCTACCTTGAGTCACAGTGTGGCTTTTGAATGGAGTAGTTTACCATCGGCATGATCTTCCTACAGTAGCTGCAGAAGTGGTACAGAGAACAGGTGAAAGCACCTTTATCGATCTCACTAAGTCCTTCAACTTGATGAGCAAAGGCAAATTATTCCAGTTGCTGGAAAAAGTTGGCTGTCTTTCGAAGGTCCTAAGCCTCATTATATCCTTCCATAACAGCATGAGAGAGACTATTCAGCATGATGGCTTAAACTTTGTAAGCCTTCAGCATGTACAGCAGGGTCAAACAGGAAAGTGTGCTTGCCCTTATCCAGTTCGGAAATTTCTTTACACTTCTGTGCCTTTGGGTAAACAGCTGAGAGACTATAAGTACCTACTCACAATATTTGATGGGAAACTGTTCAAACTCTCTTGACAGAACCAAAGCTAAAGTGCATGAAGTTTTCGTTAGAGAACTGTTAAATTTTGATGATGCCGTTATGACAGTAGAAGAGGTTTTGTTATAGTAAACATTTTACTGAACATCCTTTGAAGTATGGAGACTGGTTTTTTTTTTTTTGGTTTTTTTTTTAATTCTTTATTTTCAAAATTTTGAAATTTAACCCAAGACAATTCTTGTACAGAAAATATTTGTTGGCTCTCTCTTAACATCTCTTAATAGGAAATTTAAACAATAGGAAATCAATTTCTATTATCACCAACAAAAAAATTATAAGAAAAGAGGGTGAGAGGCGGAACCGAGCTACACAATTCAAGCAAAATATAAGTAAAAGAAAAAAGGCTACTTGCCTATAGTACAACAGCTCAATTTCTATCATATTACCGAGGCGGTACTTGGGGTTTCTTGGGATAATGACCGTATGAAAACCCTGAGCTGGTCTGGTTCTAAATAAACATAATTAACATTACGATAACGAATACAGCATTTTGATGGATATTTTAATACAAAGCTTGCTCCCAGCTGTAAGACTTCAGGTCTCATTGAAAGAAATTCCTTATGTCTCGTTTGTGTCACTTTAATTACATCTGGATATATCCAGATTGGGTGGCCAAAGAAAGACGTCTGCCTATTTCTTAGGAATAGTCTCAAAATATGATTCCGTTCAGAAAGAAATGCAAATGATATAAGCAGAGGTTTTCTCTGTATAATCTCTGAATCCAACGACGTTTCCAAGAAATTAGTTAAGTCCAAACTTGTAGCTTGAGGCCCAGCTGGGTCTTGTTCTGTTACTTGATCTTTTTGCTGAAGATACTAAGCCTTAACAATGACTGGTGAAGCAGCCTCTGGGATCTTTAGAATCCGTGTCATATATATTTTAAACATATCTAGAGGGGGTGTTAACTGTTAAGACAGGAAAATTTAAGACTCTTAAATTGTGAGCCCTTAATGCGTTCTCCACTCCCTCTAGTCTTTTGTTAATGATCTTTTCAGACAATATTAAATTCTGTTGAATTTTTTCTGTTGAATTTATTCTTACTTCTAGGTCTTCCACTTTTTTATTAAACGATTTTACCAAATTATTATTTGATATTGTCTGTTCTCGGGTGTCTAATGTAATTTGAGACAATGTTTTAATAGACTGATCTATTGATCTCAGTGCTGTCCAAATACCTTCCAAAGTGCCTGTATTCATATTTAAAATTTCAGAGCCTGCAATCATTGTTCTCAAACGGCTTTCTCCCTCCTCCATAGTACCTTCTCCGCACTGCACAGAGCCTTGCAGGGACGCTGTTCCTCCAGCCTGTTGTTGAGCTTGCAGGGGTTGCGATACTGCTTCCTCTGTCGTTGTTCCTTGGAAAGCGTTTCCTCCTCGCAATCCTCCTGGGTCTCTCTCTCCGGCATTAACCCCTGCTCCACCCAGGTATTCCTCCTGGGGAGCCTCTGTTTCTGCCGGGTTACTTGCAGGTTCTTCGCTGTTAGATGCTAGTGCGGGCCGCTTCGGATCTCCGGGGCTCAGAGAGGTGTCTGGAGTCAGGGGTGAGGGCGCACGCTCCAGCGTCTCTCTCCCAGCGACCTGGCTCACCGGTGTAGAAGCAGTTGCACTCCCGAAGAAACCATCGATGCGAAGCTGTGAGGACTCCTGGGGGGGTAAGTTGTCGCTCACCCCTCTCAGTCTCCCCTTTCGTTTAGTATGGGGCATTTTGAAAATGAAGCAAGTAGAAAAGGAACAACACTTCGCAGGCGGTCCTCCCGGGTCCTATTAGGCGGCGGCCATCTTGCCTGTCATTTCTTTATGGAGACTGTTTTTTCTGAGTCCAAATCAGTGCAACCGAAGGGCCTATAAGTGAGGCCTCCTTTCTTCTCAGGAACAAACCCACCCAGTACTTCCCTTCATAGTGAAGACACAGGAGGGAAAAGTCCTCTCCTGATGCCAGGAGCATCTCCAGGCTGCCTAATTTTAAATGACTATATTGTTACAACTGGTTTCATTAATCTGCTAGATTTAGCTGCTCATCAGGTAGAATTTTCACCCTGTGGGATCTAGCCACCTAACCCCATAGTTAGACAGCCAGATCTTGCTGAAAATTGGCCTCTTAATACACTGCATAATATCAGTTAATTTTGTGTGTGCGATAATTTGGGTAAAGTGAGGATGTAGTAGATACTAGAAATGTTTACCACTGTATGCAACAAAATATGAATTCTGATCACAATACGGACACAGGCCTGTATCCCAGCTAAGGGATACAGAGGTGATGAACCTTGACCTGGAGAAGCAATTCATGTCTGAGCTATTTGTTCTGCCAGCAAGCTGTGTATTGAGGCCCTTCTAAAGGACTGTCTTTTTCCATTAAATATGAGCTAAGCCCAGGACAGGGGCAGGTCACAGAGGCAAAAACAACTATCCAAAGGTCAGTTTATATGACAGATCAGCTCAGAGAAAAACACTGGCAGAGCAAGACAGCTCACTAGTCAAGAGATTACCAGACCAGACCAGACCCTGCTCCAGAGTCACCACATAGCAGGAGCAATGACCATCCCCACCCCGATGGGACAGAGCGGCAGCAGTCTGAAATGAAGAAATAATCCCTTTTCGTGCTCTGATTGACAGATGCATATTCATGACCTGACTGTTAGAAGCTGCACTGGGGAGAGACTAAGCGCGGCGACCAGCAGAGAGAGACTCATTACGCCTGAAGACAACACCTGAGCCATTGCTGCCTGCCCCTTCCTACAACCAGCAGACCTGTTTCAGCCTGCCCGAGGTCTCCCCACATGAGAGAAGGTCCTGCCTGCTGTACTGTGGCTGGGACACAGAGACTTCAACCTGTTTTGCCAGTCCAGGGATGTCCTCTGTGAGCCACATTGTCTCCCATGGATCTGCATATTGGACTTCTATATGGGTGAGAACCAATGGTAATCTTCTACCAAGCAAGCTGAGGTCTCTGATATGCTAAGTTTACTAATGATGCAGAGCTTTACTCACTATAAACCTGTCCTGTGTTAGACGTTAGAGGCATGTGTTTATTTTATTCTAACTGCTAAACCTGAAGTATCTGAAAATAAAGCAGTCTGATTCTGAGACAAACAGGTGTCCTTTCTTAGACTTTTTGGATTGCATATAAGGTAATAAGTGGTAAGTTCCTGAAGCATGGTCAGAATCACCACAGAGAGGGAAGGGGAGGGAGAGCAGGCAGTCTGCTCCCGGCTATGTGTACCTTTATATTGCCTACAGGGATTTACAACTGCATGTTCCATTTCATATTTTTGTGTTAGTAGAGCTGAAGTAGTTAGTTGTTGGATGTTAGATAAGGACAATATTTAATAAACCTAAGTTGCTGCTTAAGCTTAACCCTCAATATTACTTACCTAAGTTTTATTTCTTAGATTATCTTTTTGTGACTCCTAATAAATTGGATATTTGGTCATTTCAATACATGGAGCTCCCATTTCTTTAACAAATGCCAACTGTTTGGGAAAAACCTGAGGTCTAAATTAAGGGTAACCAATCAAACAGCAGTTTTTCCCCATCATTTTATTGTGGTATGCACCACAATATTATAATTACCTTAAGTAACTCAAAAATCATTTAACTTACTTTTCCCTTCAGCACACCATCAGGTCCAATGACTTTGTCAAAAATGTGTTTAGCTACATGGGCATCAACGGCTGAAAGAGGATCATCCAACAGGTAAACATCAGCACCACAAAAGACAGCACGTGCCAGACTCACCCTCTGCTTCTGCCCACCTGACAGATTGATTCCCTGCAAAGCAAAGAAGTAGAAAAACAAACTGCATGAAAAGGCCACTTTATCCAGCTAGTGGATTTTTGACTAATTTTTATAGCATTCATTTTATTTATTTATGGCTCACTCTATCTACAAGTCTAGGTGGATTCATGATCTTTCAAATCCTCAGTTAACTTACTATCACATTTCACAACATGGACATCTGTACCAAATGTCTTCTAGGAGGTTTTACAGAAACATTTCCATACGCCATTAATGCTAATCTTTAGGAAATGAAGGTACTGTGAAGGGTAGCAGGTGTGTGAGCCCTTTGTGCTGCGGAATAGTTTACGAAGCCTCGAGGGCAAATCCACGAAGCCTATTGTCAGCGGCTGGCGAATGTGCTCTGTAGCGGGACAGACTGGAGATTCATCTTTACCAGCCGCCTCCCCTGCAGGTTAAGCCCTTGCATTCTGACCACAGGCAGGACTTGGGCAGGGCCCTAGGGCAGTGATGATAACGAACATCCAAAGGCACACCAGGGACAGAGCAGGCAGCAGACTAACAGAGGCAGGAACAGGCCAAGGTTGGGGCAGGCGGCTAACAAGAATGATCAGGTCCAAGCAGGGGGTGAGGTCCGGGCGGCAGGCAATTGTGGACAGGTTCCAAGCATTAAGTCAGAATCCAGAAGTTAGTCCAAGAGTGGATAAAGAAACACAGAAGACACTGGATGAGACAAGGAAGGTTGGATGAGACAAGGCTGGAGAGATAAGGCTAGACAGGGCAAGGCAGAAAGACAAGGGACAGTTTTGTAGGAACCAGGGACACTGGCAACATGCACTGCAATGCAGGAGATCTGTTGCTAAGGCATCTAAGGGACATCTGGAGCGGGCTCATATACTGGTTGTCATTGACATCATCAGGGGGTGGTGGGTCATGATGCCTGCCATGGTTTCTTTAAGTTTGGACACGTGCTATGCATGCACACCTAGAGAGAGGACCAGGAGAGTCAGAATGATGGTGGGGCCTGGACACCTCGTTGGCGTGCGAGCTGTGTGGCATGGCCTGGATAGACGAGCACAGCATTCCTGCCATTTACAGCTTCCAGCGGTGGAGGAGATAAGTGAGGCGACTCCCAGGGCCATGCATCGTATCAATACCCCCTTAAAGCCCCCTACCCAGTCTTCTGGGCTTCAGTTTCCTGGGAGATTTCTGATGGAACTCATGCATGAATTAGGGGGCTTGGAGGATGGAATCTGGCTCCCAGGAATTTTCCTCAGGTCCATAGTTTTTCCAGGAGATCAGTTATTGTAACTGGTTTCTGACCTTTTGGGAATCCAAAATCTCTTGGACCTCAAAATTGGGCATTTTCTTCAGTCACAATTTCAGTGGCCTGGATTTGCCATTTTCCTGGCCAAGACAGAATAGTAGGCTTCAACAGAAAGACATGGAACA
Organism: Rhinatrema bivittatum; assembly: GCF_901001135.1. Taxonomy (NCBI): domain Eukaryota; kingdom Metazoa; phylum Chordata; class Amphibia; order Gymnophiona; family Rhinatrematidae; genus Rhinatrema; species Rhinatrema bivittatum. The sequence continues at coordinate 310,547,691 of NC_042618.1, forward strand.
CATTGTGAATACGTAAAGATGCCAGTAACTGAAGCTTGTAAGTCACTGGGTCCAGTTGTTGCGTGATGGGGAAAGGACCCAAGAATCACGGTGCAAACTTCAGAGATGGCATCTTTAATCATAGATTTTTATGCTAATCCAAACTAAGTTCCCAAGGTGAAGTTGAGGCGAGGGATGGTGTTTCTTGTCAGCATGTTTTCTAAAGCGCTCCATGTGGTGTGTCTTCTACCATAATTCTTGGAAATCCTATCCCACCAGGTTGGATTCTGGGAAAAAAATCAGGAACCGTGTGTATATTTATTGAATAAGGATATTAATCTCCAGGTAGTAGCCGACATTCCCACAAGCCACCCCCATGCCTCTTTTCTTCATTCACATCCTCTAGACTTTATGGATCCACAGTGTTTATCCCACGCCCCTTTGAAATCCTTCACAGTTTTGGTCTTCACCACTTCCTCCAGAAGGGCGTTCCAGGCATCCACCACCCTCTCCGTGAAGAAATACTTCCTGACATTGGTTCTGGGTCTTCCTCCCTGGAGCTTCAAAACGTGACCCCTGGTTCTGCTGATTTTTTTCCCGACGGAAAAGGTTTGTCGTTGTCTTTGGATCATTAAAACCTTTCAAGTATCTGAAAGTCTGTATCATATCACCTCTGCTCCTCCTTTCCTCCAGGGTATACATATTTAGATTCTTCAATCTCTCCTCATAAGTCATTTGATGAAGACCGTCCACCTTTATGGTCGCCCTTCTCTGGACCGCTTCCATCTTGTCTCCGTCTCTTTGGAGATACGGTCTCCAGAACTGAACACAGTACTCCAGGTGAGGCCTCACCAAGGACCTGTACAAGGGAATAATCACTTCCCTTTTCTTACTTGATATTCCTCTCTCTATGCAGTCCAGCATTCTTCTGGCTTTAGCTATCGCCTTGTCACATTGTTTCACCGACTTCAGATCATTAGACACTATCACCCCAAGGTCACTCTCTGCCATATAACATCTCTTGGAGTAACACATTTTCTCTAGTAAACCTTTACCTAAAATCAATAATAATGTGGCTGTCTCACAATCGACTTATATATAATGCTGCAAAAACAGAAATAATATACTTATCAACTATTCCCAATTCAACTTGTGCTACACCTTTGGAATTTACATTTGATAATATCACTATCCCCATTTCTAGACGGGCACATAACCTAGGTGTCATTTTAGACTCCAAACTATCCATGACTGCCAATATTTCATCAGTAACAAAAAAAAATTCCTTCTATAAAATAAATTTGTTAAAAAAAACTAAAAACCCTCCTATATCCTAAAGATTTCCACTCAGTACCACAAGTTTTAATACTGACTGGTTCAGATTATTGCAACACTCTATTTAAGCCTTCCTGACCATACACTACATCCCCTTCAATTAGTCCAGAACACTGCAACCCATTTACTCACCAATACAAACGGTAGAGAATATATTACTCCAGTTTTACAACAACTTCACTGGTTACCCAAACGTCAATGTATTCAATACAAGATACTATCCATCATCCATAATTTAATACACAGTGCATTGACCATATGGCTATGTTTCTCCTTATGTCTATATCAACCTCCATGCCACTTACGATAAATCAACAAACATTATCTGCAGGTTCCAAATATCAAAACAGCCAGGCTAGAACTAACCCAAAAACGTGCCTTTTCCATAGTAGGCCCTATATTATGGAACCCATTACCAAATTCAATTTGACTCCTTACAAATACAAGAGAATTTTAAAAGGTTGTAAAAACTTATCTATGTTCACTAGTGTTTACTGTTCATCGGACATGAAGGCTTTTCCTGTCTTGTTATTTGATTTTTATGCTGTTCTATTGTGTGTTTGTTTTTAATTTTATTTAATAATTACATGTGTTTTTTATTCTATTAATGTTTTTATTTGTTAAAACTTGATTATGTACGTTATATTTTGTAAACTGCTTAGACTACAGGGGCAGATTTTCAAAGGGGTAGGCGTGTAAGATGCGCGCGTAACCCCCGAAAAGCTGCCCCTTCCACCCCCTGCGTGCGCCAAGCCTATGTTGCATAGGCTCGGCGGCGCGCAAGCCCCAGGACGCGTGTAAGTCCCGGGGCTTTCCTGGGGGCGTGTCAGGGCCGGCGCGTCATCGGGGGGCGTTCCGAGGGGCATGGCCACGGCCTCCGGACCAGCCCCCGGACTGGAACATGGTGCGCAGGTCACGCCTGCCTTGGGCAGGCGTAACTTTTGAAATAAAGGTGGGGGGGGGAATTAGTTAAGGCCGGGGGGCGGGTTAGTTAGGGGAAGGAAAGGGAAGGTGGGGGGCGCCGGAAAGAAAGTTCCCTCCGAGGCAGGCTGCGCGGCTCGGTGCGCGCACGCTGCCGATTTTGCGCAGCCTTGCGCGTGCCAACCCCAGATTTTAAAAGATACGCGCCGCTACGCGCGTATCTATTAAAATCCGGCGTACTCTTGTTTGCGCCGGGTGCACATACTTTTTTAAAATCTGCCCCACAATTTGTATAGGCGGTATAGAAAAGCTATTAAATAAGTAAATATCCTTTTTGAGGATGGATACCTCAAAATTACACTCATATGTCAACCATAGGCTATCAAAGATCTTATACAGTGGACAGATGACACTTATCTCTTGATTCCATCTAATCCATGCCAACACATGCCCAAATATGGCTACATTTTCTTGGCTTTGCACATTCATTTCCAGCTTTTTATTACCTAGTATACACAGGTCTGTTTCCTGGTTAGTGTTAGCAAGTACTGTTCTGTTCAAAGTATATTGCACCTATTTTCTTATGCTCCAAATGCATTACCTTATGCTTGTGCACATTAAATCTTCTCTGCTGTTTTGTTTAGAGTATCTATATCTATTGGTACATAAAAAAATGGTTGAAAGAGTTTGAAATATGAACAATAAGAGGTAGATTTTAAAAACATACGCGCGTGCGAACAAAAGTACACCAGATTTTATAAGATACGTGCGTAGCCACGCTTATCTTATAAAATCCGGGGTCAGCGCGCGCAAGGCTGCGCAAAATCGGTAGCCTGCATGTGCCGAGCCGCGCAGCCTGCCTCAGTTCCCTCCGAGGCCGCAGTGCCGGGGGACTCGGGACCACCCTCCCAGCCCGCCCCCGAACCATCGCCACGCCCCCGGACCCGCCCCGGACCGCTCCCTGCTCCGGACACGCCCCCTCCCGCCCCTTTTACGAAGCCCCGGGACTTATGCGCGTCCCGGGGCTTTGCGCGTGCCGGCGGCCTTTGCAAAATAGGCGCACCAGCGCGCAGGGGTTTTAAAATCAACCCCTAAGGTCAATGCCCAGGCTTCAAGGTGACAAAGTTTGGTGCTTATCAAAGGCCAAACAGAGAAATTCTTGTTGGTCATCAGTAACTTACCTTTTCTCCTATCTCAGTTTGGTCTCCCCCTGGAAGCATTTCAAGATCAGTCAGTAAAGCACAGGCCTCCAGGACATTGTGGTATTTTGGCCCCTTAAATTGCTGTCCAAATAAAATGTTCTCTTTCAGGGTGGAATTCTGGATCCATGCTTGCTGAGATACATAAGCAATAGAACCCTAAAAAATAAATCCACATAAATTTCTTATCACCATATTTTCTCTGATCCAAAAGACAAGGACGCATATCTTAAAACCTAAAGGGTAAATTTTCAAAGCACTGTACGAGCTAAAACCGGGGGATACGCGCATGGCTGGGCCATGTGTGCGCCAAGCACATATTTAAACCAGCTCGGCCACGTGCATATCCCCCGGTACACGCAGGAAGTGCCAGCCTGTCTGAAAGGGGCGGGGATGTGGTCTGGGGGGGCGGGGGACAGCTGGGACAGCGGTCATTAGGCTCTGTCCCGGGGCAGCATGCACCAGCAGCCGGCCGGCACGCATAACTTACTTCTGCTCCGAAGGAGCAGGTAAGTTTAAAACAAAAAAAAAAGGTAGGTAGGGGTTAGGGGTTAGGGAGTAGAGGGGAAAGGTAGGAAGGATAGGTAGGCGTGTAGGGAAGTTCCCACTCAGTCCACTCCTTAACTGAGGCGGACTGGGAGGGAACTGGGCAAAGGCCCAGTCGCATCACTGCATGTACTTTGAAAAATTCATCCCCCCTGCGCGTGCGAGTTGCCACCCAAGCGCGCATGTTATAACATCAGCGCGTCCATGTGCGCGCACCGGGAACAATGTGCACATGGATGCCAGTGCGTTTTTTAAAAAAATCAACCTTTAACTGAGTCCTTCAAACAAAAAGTATTAAACCCTAAAATCATCTCCAGGAAGACTCCCATCTTCACCTAAAACACCCGGAACAAATGTACTGCAATACAAAGAAAGGGAAACCACAGAAGGCGTATCCCTAGTACTAACACACATCCTGGAACTAGAAAAACTGAGAAAAAATAATAAAAGACCTACAGCATTACTCCTAGAAGATGAAAGATTAAATATACCCTGCTCTTTCAATGCTGGCCCTCAATCAACTACCAAACCTGAACCAAAAACTAGTATGAAACAAGCTTCAGAGACTCAGAAAAAAAATGGCACAAATGTCTGTGAGATGCCATGCTGCAAACTACATATCACAGGACCCTAAGTGTTATCAATGTAGGAAAAATAATTCAATCTAAGGGGAGCATATTCATGCTCCTCTTCCAATGCAGCATATATTATTCAATGCAGAAAATGTCATGAGGGATGCTGCATTGGTGATTATACACAAACCAAAGATTATATATCACACGTCAGTGGGAGAACATTTTTCAGGACCAGACCACTGCATCCTGACCTTACGATCAGGATACTAATCCTGATCGTAATTCAGAAATGTAAGACATTTGAAGTTAAAATCATGGAACATAAAAGGACATGGCAGAGACTTGGTGCTTTTAGCTCTCTCTGTCAACTTATCACTCTAACACATCAAACCCCTTCCCCCTTTCATACTATGTAATGTAATTTATGAGTCACTTGCATTTTCTGGCAAGGTCTTCTTTTGTTCTGATCTGTTCATTCTATTTTGACTTGAGGAACGGAGTGTTAACTCCGAAAACAAGTAAAAAAATATACAAAGCTAGCCCAACAACAAGGTATCGCCTTATATAATTTTATCGACCTTTATTACCAGGCAACCCCACTATTTTACCTGTCAGTGGGCTTAAAGGCGTGTTGGGCTCTGCCTTCATGTTAGTGCCTAGTTATGCGCACATTTTTAGGAGTGAATTTTCAAAGGGGCTTTGCATGTAAAAACAGCATGTATATGCGTTTGTGCTATTTTATAAACCTCGGGAATGTGCGCATATTTGCCACATGGCACGTACATTTTGCCAAGAAAAAATGGGGTGGTCTAAAGCATTCTGGGTCGGGGTTCAGAAGAATGTACGCAAGTCACTATTTTGTAAGAGGTAGACGCGCATACATTACCGAACATGTCTGCATATTACTTGCTAATGGACTTGTGGAGTTGAAATCGGGCTTGATTTTTGATCTGCAGGTTTTTTTTTTGGGGGGGGGGGGGGGGAGGAAATCTGGGTGAACATGTGAGGGTTCAGGGTGAAGTGCTAGAGGATCTAGGTGACCTGGAGAAGGACTGGGTGAACTGGTGGAGGTATCGGCAAACTGGTGGTCTAACTACGCATGCAGGCATTTTCAGAATGTATCTAAACAAATCACTGCAAGTGAAGTAAAAAGTAAAACTCCAAACCAATGTACCTCATCAAATATTCATAAGTGCTGAAATCAATTTAAAAAAAGTGCTGAAATCAATTTAAAAAAAAGAGGAAAAGACTTCAGAGGTTTTAACGTGTTCAGACAGAATCACTACAACAAGGACTTCTAATTATTGATCAAAACCTCCAACCATCCTTTTATTTTATCAAAATTAATGTGTTCTTTTTATTTGATCAGAATTATTTTTTCTTATATGATATTTTATATCTTATCGAAAGAAAGAGCTATTGCTTAGATATCTCTGTTGTCTTATAAAATATCAGTTTGCTTGAATTCACCAAGTTTTTGGGAACATAATAATTTCATGGAGGATGACATTTTTAACACTTTAAATTGTTTGAAAAACTTACCACATAGTTTACATATACAAATATTTCATGAACTGTGTGGTGAGTCCCACACAGTATATGAAATATCAAGTATTACTGCCCCAAAAGCTTGCACGTATGTTGTAGTAAATGTGTATATTTTCAATGCCAGAAAATGCTTACGTTCTTTACCTATTTTATAAACATACACATGTATATTTTAGGCACGCAAAAACATAACATCTGCCTAATAACCCTGATTTAAATGCAGAGGCAGGTATACGTTGTGAAAATCTAAAGCCAATGTAATGTACCTCACTAAATATTCATGAGTGCTGAAATCAATCTTATTAAAAAAAAAAAAGGAAGAAAAGACCTCAGATGTAAAAGATATATACATCTTTGTGCGTCCACTTATGCGTGCAAATTGTGTATCAGAGACAGTTTTGAAATTTGGATTCTATAAGGTGAAGTTTGAAAGCCCAGTGCGTGCCAAAACCAGGAGATATGCGCTGAAGTTGGATCGGCATGTGCCAAGTGGATTTTAAAAGCCGACCGAGTACACATGTATCTCCCGCTGCGTACCCAAATAAAATGTTTACAAAAAGGGGTGCGACATGTGCATGGTCTGGGCTGGGTGTGGGCATATTGGGGCAAGGCCAAGAGATGAGCACGTAAATAATTTTGTGCACTGGCGCGTGCTGGGGTCCCCTGCCGAGTAACTTTACTTCTGCTATGGATGACGTGAAAGTTTTAAAACAAAAAGATTTAGGAAAGTCAGTGGGGTTTTAAGGATCGGGGTTAATAGGGGAAGGGAGGCTATTAAACTAGAGGGATTTGGAAGTCCTATCCCTTAACTGGGAATAAACTGGGAAAACCGCAATTGGTGTCAGCACGCGTCCCTTGTAAAATTTCCCCACTTACGCAGTAGATACGGGATTTGCGAGGACACATGTGCATCAATTTAAAATTAAGCACACATGTTCGTGTGTCCAGGCTATTTATATGTGCACATATAAGCGCATATGTTATAAAATGAATGCGTCCCTGGGTGTGAGGGCTGAGTAACTCGTGTACATGTGAGCCCGCACTCCGCTTTCAAAGTTACTGTCCCTATGTGCAAAATTTATTCCTGATTTAATATGGAGTTTTTGGATACCACAAAGCGCATAAACATGTACACAGAAATTAGCACTCTTTCTTCCAAATCCTGTGTTAACAAAAGCTTTACTTATTTTCCCCAAATACAGAGAGTTGTGCTGACTTAACTCGTGTTTGTTGAGCACTGGAAACTTAAAGGTGATTTTTAAAAGCCCGGTACGCGCATTAATTAGTTAAAGCGCAAATAAGTCGGGCTCGCGCGTGCCATCCGTATTTTAAAAAGCGCCCAGACATGCGCATAAAAGCCATGGCATGCACATCCCAAAACCTTTCAAAAAGGGGCGGGCATGGAGGTGGTCATGGGCGTGTCGGGGACTGGCCAAGAGATGCGCACGTAAATAATTACGCGCCCCCGGTGTGCACCAAGCTCCCCTGCCACATAACTTTACTTCTGCTATGGATGATGTGTAAGTTATACAATAAAAGGATTGAGCCATTTCTGAGAGGTTTAAAGGGTCTGGAGTAACTGTGGGGAGTGTAGGCTATCAAACCAGGGGTGGGGGTTTGGAGGTCCTAGATGTTACCTGGGTGAACTGGTGGATGAATTAGTAAACTGATAAAGACGTCAGTGCAGCCTCTTTTAAAATCCCCCAACTTGCCATCTTAAACGTCACCAGACAAAGAGCATTCTCAGTTGCGGGACCTATACTGTGGAACACCTTGCCAGACCCCTTAAGGCAATTTACAATAAAAAAGAATTTAAAAAAGCCCTAAAAACTCATTTTTTCAATGAAGCTTTCAGTAATCTAGATACTGCTTAGACCTTGGATAGGTTAGTCGCCTAGCTGTTGAATTATAATCAAATAAGCTCTGTAAATTGTTTTGTTTTAATTATTTATAATTTAATGTTAAAGTTACGCCTATTTTTATTTTTGTTGGATATTGATCATGATGTTTTAATGTAATTTTGCTTTTGTTTTTTTAGTTTTATCTCATTTGTGTTTTTATTTTTATTTTATTTCTATAAAATTTACGTTATTTTAATTTTCTTTGAAAATATTGTAAACCGCTTCGGTCATCTCTTGTACTTGGTGAAACGGTATATAAATGTATTAAATAAATAAATAAACAAACTTGCGTGTTAGAAGCGGGATTTTTAATTTGGCGCACATGTGTGCGTGGCCAGTGTACTTTATAACATGCGTGCATAAAAAGCTTTTAAATAGCCGTGTCCCTGGACGCAAGCCGACGCATGTGCACAAATGTGTGCCCATGTGCCGGTTTAAAGTTACTATCTTAATGCGTAGTCAGAGGAGAGCTAGTGTTAGTGTGTGGGAAGAAGCAGGAGTTCTGGTGCCGAGGCTTGCACTTGGGGGAATTTATGCACAGAAAGCACGATTTGTTCTCATAAACCATGTTTTCTGTACATAAATAATTTTAAAATGCCCTGCAGAGCGAGCTGCAGTCTCCTTCCCTTCCCCTCTCTTTCTCTCCAGGTCTCCTCAAATGGTCCCACTCCTGTGCGGCTGCCGGTCTCTCTTCGCTGCCATAGCTCCCCGCTCAGTCAATTGGAATCGGTGTCGCCCTCTCCTGCCGCTCCCTTGGGCCTTTGCTGAGGGAGTGCGGTTTCTTCCTCTCTCCTTCCTTCCTTTAAATAATTTTAAAAATTGCCTCCTCTTCCTCTCTCATTGTCAGCACAATCTTCCTCCTAAAAAGGGCAGTGATGAGGGGGGATCCCTATCCAGAAAAGGCCAAGTCATTTGTCTACTTGTCTTTGCCTTTTTTTGGGAGGAAGGAGACTGCAGCCCCATGGGAGCAATTTAATACTATTTAAAGGCAGGAGGGAGGAAAAGAAAAGGAAAATTGACCCCATGATTTGTACTCACAATTTCTGTTTTATGCACACAGAACGTGTGTGTGTGTGTGTGTGAGAGAGTGATAGAGAGAGAGAGCGAGAGAGAGTAAGAGAGAGAGCCTCTGGAAAGGCCTTCATAGTATTCAACTATTTATATGCCTTTAGGAGGGCCAGCTAATAGCTCGAGGTGAGATGGTGGTGGTGGTTTAGGGGCCAGTTTTACAGGCAGAGTGAGACGTGTGAACTGCACAGTACACCACAGGGAAGATCTGACGTCATTTGGAGTGAGGAAATCATCACAAAGATGAGATTTCTACAATGTTCTCTCACCCTAGCTTGATGGACTCTATAACAGGGTTCTACTACCCTAAACACGCCCCTTTCTCTTACCGCGGGCATTATGCATGTCATATTATTGCATTCTGATTAATCTAGGGGCAAGCCCTCTAGTTGACATGTTTTAGATGTTGTGTTGACTTATAACATTAATGTTGCTTTTGTAAACCGTTGTGATCTTCTTTTGGATCGACGGTATCTAAAATGCCCAAATAAATAAATTACAAATAAATAAATACATACATAAAATGTGCCAAAAAGTTGGGATGCACAGCACCAATCTCACATGCAATACCATTCTGGCAAGGCATGGCAAGTAAAAGCATGGACTTTTGGCTTCAAAAAAATATATGCTCTTTAGTTACCTGGCTAGATTGCTCTGAAAATTATCCTCTGGGAAGGTAATAATAGAAGCCATTGCTGCTTTATAAAGGAGGCTTTGATTATTGACCACTCTTACTGCGGGCAAAGTTACCTGCGTAGTTATACAATGCAAGTAATTTTGCCTGTATTGTTAAGAGGTGTTTGCAGGGGTGAAGGAGAGGGCAGGGGATGGAACAATGTGTGCTGTTTTGCATAATCCGACAGAAAAATTACCCGTACAGAAACCAGGCCCAATTTTCTGCAGGCAGATTTTTAGGTGCAATAATGAAATCAAAACTAAGTACCAACCATACTGTTGCTTTCATTATTTCAGCAAACCCCATGGGGATCGCAAGACCTCAGGTAGTTTATTTGTTCCATAATGTTTGATCACCTCAGTAGCTAAAAAAACCTTTCAGTTCAGAGAAGTTAATACACTCTTAATATTTGTATTTAACATTATTTTCCAATTCAAAGCTCTTTTTATCAAATTCAAATTTTCTTTAAGAATATAGGTGCTAAGAGTCTCAGAGGTAACTACTTTCCCCTCAAGAGCTTGGTTTCTTTCAGAATGATCTCCTCTTCTTCCTGTTGCAATTTTGAAAACTGACCTCAAAGTGTCAGCTGCTATGAATGCTCTTCTTCAGCACTTATTTTCAATGCCCTCATGCAGTACAGGTTGCTATGGTAGCCTATGGCATCTCACTAGGGTGCTATGATTAGAACAGACCATATTTTCTTCTGAGATGAAGTACTAAAAACAAATACAGTTTTATCATTTTTTAAGAAATTATCTGTATCTTAGAGCAATATCTTACTGGCAACACATCTGGGAGGAAAAACCTTATTAGGGTTCTGAAACCCTGGAGCATTCAGCAACTAAACAGTATATACTTTTTCTCTTTAGAATGCAGTATTTGTCACTGCCAGGGTGAAGAAAAGAATATAATAAAGTATAAATCCCTTCTTCCTTTCTCTCTCTCTGTGACTAGGTTATTACACAACCCATAAATACAATGTAATATGAAAACAGAGATAAGAAGCATATTAGTTTAGAGGGTTAATGCCTGGTGCTTTAGACTACTGCATTCTGCACATATTGTGGAAACTGTACCATGAAAACTCGGTTTATAGTCATGACTGTGATACTAACATGGACAGAGACGTCCCCTTCCAATTTCTCCATTTCACCCAGCAGAGCTGACACCAACGAAGACTTTCCACAACCAACATGGCCAACGACAGCAACCAAGGAACCACTAGGAACCATCAAGGAGATACTATACAAAAACAATGAAAAGGCAGACATTTATTTTTCAATGAAAATAATTCATATCTTATCAAACATAAATGCAAACATAAAAAGTCAATACTGCATAGGTTTCCTTGCCATACCTCTTTTTATATTCTTGTTGTACCTCTTTTTCCTATTGTAGCATCTCATTTCTGTGTATATTGAACAATGTACGAGAGCTTTTTCTGAAGGTTCAAACGAACGTAAAGAAATGTCTTTTATGCATTTGAAGATCCTACATACAATGGAACTCCATGAGGTGGAAGCAATTTTCATGCCAGCCTGCTTCAAGTTTCAGAAACTACACTTGTTACACTATAAATATTGATGCATAAACCTAGGTAATTAGATATGTAACTGTGTGAGGTCTTTTACTGTATATAACTTGGGCAATTACATAAACAATTTTTTTCAATGCATTCTCTGTGGGTTGGCACATTGCAATTAGTGGGTTTTCTTCCCTTTGGTCTATAATGCTGTACCTCACTCACTGATTGTCTATGGAGTATAGGGATGAAGGAAACTGAGACCGGTCCTGCATAGTATGAGGATGGAGGAAGCTAAACTTAGCAGGGGTGTGAACTACATGGGGGTTCTGACACTCAAGCAATCAAGAAAATACATTTGCAGGTTCCCAGCACTATCTGGCCTGGAGCTTTCTACAGAACCAGACCAGAGGGAGCATGCCACACAGCAGCAGCAATTTCCCCCTGACCTGCCTCCTCTTCCTACAAAGTATTTCCTCTATGTACAGGAAGTGTAAGGGAAGGAGGAAGCTTCTGGCATCAGGAAGAAAAGCAGAAAGCAGCTGGCCAGGTACAACTTGCACCACATGTATTATGAGGTACCCAATCCAGCCCCCCATGGGTGAGGCTCCCAGAATGGCTTTTCATGGGTGCAGAAGCTCCCAGTCCAGCATCCCACAAGTGAAAAGAATACCCTCCCAATCCAGGCCTACTCCAGTGAGGAGGTTAGTCATTGAAGATAAGTCTATGGATCTGCTGTGACAGCAGGCCATTGATGATACAATGCCTATCCCCCATTCCCCCCTGAAGTGGCCACTACTCTGAAAGCAAGCACTTAAGAACATAAAAAATTGCCATGCTGGGTCAGACCAAGGGTCCATCAAGCCCAGCATCCTGTTTCCAACAGATGCCAAACCAGGCCACAAGAACCTGGCAAGTACCCCAAAACTAAGTCTATTCTATGTTACTGTTGCTAGTAATAGCAGTGGCTATTTTCTAAGTCAACTTACCGGTAATTAATAGCAGGTAATTAAATAAATAAATAAATAAATAAATAAATAGCAGCTATTAGCTGGTTAAAAAGATGCTGTGCAGTGATTTGTCCTCTGGCTAGTCTCCTTGCCAACTTATTCCATTGATGTTTGTATTCAACAACTTTTTTGAGTCTAGAAAACTGTAAACAGGTAGATGCTATCCCTCTTCATAAAAACAGAAATAGGGAAGAGGCTGGTAATCGTAGGTCGGTCAGTCTAACTAAGCTTGAAGAGTTTGACAACTAAAAGAGAATGCCAAAAAAGTGTGGATTCATTTATTTTGGGTTCAGAAATCTAAGACATGCGGTAATGCTGTGCACCAATGGGACAAAAATCTCATGGTGATCACATCTAATGACCTCAAGTTATCAAAACAGTATATAGTAAATTTTCAAAGGGGTTTTGCGTGTAAAAATAGAATATCCGCATATAAGTTGGACATATGCATGGATATGCTATTTTATAAACACTGAGAGTGTATGTTCGCATTTTGCATTTCATGTTTACATTTTATCGTTCGAAAAAAAGGGGCAGGCTAGGGGCATTCCGGTGTATGATTCAGAAGTATGTGTGGCAGGTGCTAATTTGTAAGAACTATACAGATATACATTTCCAAACTTCTTCATACACTTTTACACCTGCTCATTGACTAGTACAAGTGAAATCAGACTTGTCTGTTGGTTACTGTATTTGGGTGGGAGGTCTGGGTGAATTGGTGGGGGTTCATGGTGAAGGGCTGGAAGGTCTAGGTGAACTGGAGATGGACTGGGTGAATTGGGGAAAGTATTGGTGAACTGGTTATTTCAAGTACGCGTACAAGTATTTTCAAAATGGAATACCTGTGTACTTTATAAATTACCTGCCTCTGTATTTAAATCGGGGTTATTACTCATACATGTTATATTTTTTATGCACCTAGAATATAAATGCCTAAAATAGATAGAGAAAGTATGCGCTCTTTAGCATTGTAAATATTTGTGCATACACGTGTATTTCTGGAATAGAATTATGTCATATTCTATAAACCTGCAGAGTTTATAAAATACTAGTATAATTATCTGCACGTCCATATACGCATATAAATGCTCTATTGTGGATAGATTTGAAAGTTAGGCTCCCTGGCAGGGAAATGGAGGGAGAGGTTTTACTGGTAGAAAAAAGGAGGCGACAATGCCTCTGTTGAAGCCATTGAGACTTTATCTGCAGTTCTGTGTCTAATTTTGGTGGTTGTATCACCAAAAAGATGTTAATAGATTAGAGGCAGTCCAAAGAAGGGTTACCAAAATGGGGATGGGGAGAGAGAGAGTACAGAAATGGGCGGTGGGGGATGCTGGAATTTAAATTAGGTATGGAAATGCAGATGCCCATTGACCCATACTAGTAGAGAGACAAAGGGGGAGATGGAAAAGTCCACTGACACAGAGCAATGATATGATTGTGCTAAGTTAACAGAGAAAGGGCTAGGTAGACTGGCACAGAATGGTAGCTTTGCTACGGTTTCAGGTATAATAGTGGAGACTGTCAAGTCACCTAGCATGGCTGGCAGGATACGTTGGCTAAATTCTGCAGTTAATGGCAAAAAGAATAAAAGGAGCTTCTTCCTGCAGCAGTCAATTGTACACATTGCAACTAGGAAATCTCATTAGTGCAGATGATGGTGGCAAGGGCAAGGAAGAGTGATGACCAGAGTAAGAGTTAGCTAGGCAGCTGCAATTAGGTAGCATGGGTGGCCCATATGATCTGCATTTGCCAACATCTTAAATCTAAACTACAAGGTTACTATGAGAAGAAACTTACTCTTGCAGGGTAGGCGGAAGGTCCTTTGCCCAGCTGAATGTACCATTCTGTAGTGTAACAGCGTAACCTGTACAATTAAAAGGTAGATTTTAAAAGCCTTGCGTGCAAAAACAGGAGGGAGAGGGAGAGAGAGAGAGAGACTGTATAGGGCTCAGTCTGATACTCTATATATGGATCATTGTTAGGGGACACTGACTCGGGGTGAGTTTTCAGGAGGTGGACTGGGGTTAGAGGGAGTGTTGTTACAGACATATTCAGAAGTATCTATTGTAAAATTCACATCATTATAAGTGATGAAAATTTCAAAAAGAGGAGTTGATTTGTACACTAGCTGCAATGTACAAACCAACTCCTTTTCATCACTTATAGGGTCATGGATACCTCTAAATTTGTCAGTAACATCACCCCCCTAACACCAACCCACCTCCCGAAAACTCACCCCGAATCAAAGTGCCCCCCCTTACAAAGGTCCATATATAGAGTATCAGACTGGGCCTTCTAAAGCAGGGGTGGGCAAGCCCGGTCCTCGAGGGCTGCAAACCAGTCGGGTTCTCAGGATACCCCCCTAATGCAGGGGTCAGGAACCTATGGCTTGGGAGCCAGATATGGCTCTTTTGATGGCTGCATCTGGCTCGCAGACAAATCTTTAATAAAAAAGTAAAAATCTAACAAAATCCCCCACCCTCCTGATGCCCCCCAAGACCTCCAAAATTAATTTACTACAACCCCCACCCTCCTGACCCCCCCAAGACCAGTCCCTGGTGGTCCAGCGGGGGGTCCAGGAGCGGTCGGGAGCGATCTCCTGGACTTGGGCTGTCGGCTGCCAGTAGTCAAAATGGCGCCGACCGCCCTTTGCCCTCAATATGTCACTGGGGTAGACCAATGGCGGCGGTAGCCCCTGTGACATTGTAAGGGCAAAGGGCCATCGGCTGCCAGTAATCAAAATGGCGTCGATGGCCCTTTGCCCTTACTATGTCACAGGGGCTACCACCGCCATTGGTCGACCCCAGTGACATGGTGAGGGCAAAGGGCCGTCGGCGCCATTTTGACTACTGGCAGCCGACAGCCCAAGTCCAGGAGATCGCTCCCGGACCCCCGCTGTACCACCAGGGACTTTTGGCAGGTCTTGGGGGGCGTCAGGAGGGTGGGGGGTTGTAGTCAATTAATTTGGTAGGTCTTGGGGGAGTCAGGAGGGTGGGGGGTTGTAGTTAGTATGGCTCTCACGGAATTACATTTTAAAATATGTGGCGTTCATGGCTCTCTCAGCCAAAAAGGTTCCTGACCCCTGCCCTAATGGATATGCATGAAATAGATTTGCATACAACTGAGGCAGTGTGTATGCAGGTTTCTCTCATGCATATTCATTAAGGATATCCTGAAAACCCGACTGGTTTGCAGCCCTCGAGGACCAGAATTGCCCACCCCTGTTCTAAAGTCTCTCTCTCTCTCTCTCTTTCCCTCCCTCCTTGCCTAACGGGGAGCTGTAGCAAAGTGGTGCATGTAAGATTTGTGTGCACATGAAGAGCTATTTTATAGCCTACGCGCTTAGGTTATAAAATAGCTCGTGCTTTTGTGCTTGGCAAGATATGCGCGTTTATGGGCGCATATGCGGCCCTTTTAAAATCTACCCTTAAACGAGAAAGAGTTAGGGAGTAATATCTCTCATACAAAAAAATGGATACACATACTTTTTATTTCCTGTGCAATCCATATACCTTTCCTGAGGATATCTTGTATTCTACCTTTACTAGGGCCTCCATATATTATTTTCCATATCTTGAGACTCCTGTATATGCCTCTGTTCCCCCGCAGACTCATATGCCTCCCCAACCTGAGGAATCTTGATGCTACTACTTTCTAGGGACCTTTTACATCATCCTTCTTACCATGTACTATAATAAATTTTGAAATAGAGAAGTGCAATAGTTTCACATAGCAGGATGCCCCTTTTCCCCTGATATCTTCTAAGTTTTCTGCCAATTTGTTTTTTTTAACACCTTTTATTTAAGATTTTCAAAATAGTTTCTTTTTCTCTTAATGGTTATTTCATTACAGGATGCTTTGTATTGGTAAATTTGGAATTTCTCTGTACATTTCACAATAACTTTAGGAAAGGAAAATAAATTTTCATTGAAAATGACCAAAACCATAGAATTTCTTCTATTTTATATATTTTGTGGTTATATTTTTTAGCAAAAGAAATTAGGAAAATATAGCATATTATAAGAAAAACTACAATTAAACCATCTATTACTTTATAAACTATATTCATAATTCATTACTTCATTTCAACTAAAATTAAAAAAAAAAGATTATTTCCATCTCTCTTAATATTTAATCTGCTATGTGCATGTTGATCTTCCTGTCAGTCCCGAAGGGTGAAGAACCTCGCGAAGATTTCTAAATGAAATCTCCATACATACTTTACTGCATCCGCCCTAACCTGGTCCTCAGTGCCACCACTTTTCCTCATGTGGAAAGCACACACCCTGTCTTTCCTACATGGCGGGGGGTGAGTAGTAATCACTTTATCAATAGGTCTCATCATGATTCATTATGTTTCCTTAGGGCATGCTTTCATTATCCATCCAAAAACTGTGCCTGTATAATATTAAGATATCAATAATATAATTAAATAAAAAGTATTTTCTCATCAGGCTAAAGGGTCTTATTTAGGTAAGCATTTTCCTTATAGACAAAATTCAATTATTTAAAATCTTTTCTATACCGTCGTTAAGTTATATACCATCACAACGGTTTACAAAAAGGCACATATAGAAATTTGGTAATTGTATATGTTCATACTATTAATAGGAGGTGCCATTAAGGTCCGGTAACATAGTTTCAAAATAAAGACTATTTGCTGAATGTTTATTAGTATTAATTCCATGTATAACTCTATTAGCAAAATGGGAGAAAAGCTATAGTGAATCAGGCTAAAGAAAGCTATTGGCTAGCCTGGGAGTAACAGGAATTAAATCGATTTCATGGGATCTGCCAGGCACTTGTGATCTGGACAGGCCACTGTCAGAGAGGATGCTGGGCTCGATGGACCTTAGTCTGACTCAGCATGGCAGTTCTTACATTTTTATGCACCAGGAATTGCATGCAGAGATTATATCAGGCAATCTCCAGGCATAGCTCCCCTCCCCTACCTTCCCCACTCTTTTCTTGGCAGGCACAAATATGACATTGAACTTGTGTGTACTTTTATCCACATGGGGTTGAGTGGGTGGCAGTAATCAGACTATATTTGTAGACAGGTAAACACAGATTTACCTGCATAAAACCATCTGATTGTTGCCTCCAAAATGTACTGTAAAGAGAATACTAATTTTAAAAAAAATGAAAAACAGGACAGGAGATTGCTGGGAGTTGTAGTCCCAAGAAAACAGGAAATGGGATGTAGTTGGGAGTTGTAATCTACAGGAAGCTTGAACCTAAAACTAATTGGGGGTGGGCTGTGAAACTCATGGCAGAAGATCCTGACACTAACTGTGGAAATACAAGTGAGGTTAATTAATTTACTTAGAGAGAGCAATCTGGTTTACAGGAGAGACACAGGCCAAGCTAGAAATGACTTTTAGTGATACATAAAGTTTATACTAGCTTGTATTTAAACACCTTGGGGGTCAATATTCAAAAATGTACCTTAGGTTTTAACCAGGCCATTAATCAGCCATTCCAAATTTTTACCCTTTTCCCGACTAAATTTGTGTGGGTGCAATTGCTGCATGCACAAGTTTAGCCAGGTAAGAAAGGGGGTGGGCTGGGGAGTACCTCCAGCAGGCTTATTACATTTAGCCAGGTGGTGCCAAATTCAGCACTACCCGGCGAAATCTGTGAGGACAGCTCATTACTCTTAACCTTAGTTAGAGAAGCAGGAACTTGATGGGCACTCCAACGCAAGATCAAGAGGTCTGGAGTACACTGGGTGCCAACATTATTGATTTATGGACTGCATTTGACGTTGCATTCCCAAAATATTATCCACAAATAAGGGAATCGGTATGTTTGATCAAATACGCTTACGGAGCCATGTGCCATTTGAGCTATCGGTCCAATTAAAGGAAGATTAGGGCAAAAACTGAACAAAATCTGAAAATCAGTTTGCCCAAATTTGGTAGCATCTTATGAGCAAGGCTTTCATTCCCTGCATAAAAATTGTGCAAGCAAACCTTTTTGCAAAACTCATGGTTGGACACTTGCCCGAAAGCCACACATCCAGAAACATGTTTTGCAAAGATTTTGCGTGTCCAGTTCCATGTCAGTGGAATGTTTTTCTGTTGAACAAACAATTTCAAAACTGGGCAAATTGACTTGACAATAATTTATACTTCCCCCCCCCCTTATCCTTAAATCTAGCCCAAAAGCTTTTTCAGTATAAGTGAGAAAGTTGTACCCCTAAAAGCTAAATTGAGTTAAATCCTCAAAGAGTAATGGATAACACAATGATCACGAATTAAGCCACTCCTCACCTGTAGAAATCGCCTTTTTGTCCACACAGTTGGGATCCAACTCATCATGACTCAGGAATGTCTGAATTCTTTTTAGTGAGACACTTGTCTGAAAAAGAAATTGTTATTTTTAAGGCTTATAATGGAGGTCAGTAGCAGTTATAGAGGCTAACTTTCAACACACAACTGAACACGTGATTTAGCTGCTCAGATTTCAGGTAGCCAATTAGGCTCATTTTCCACCTAACCTAGGAGCCTATGTTTGCGACTGAAAAAGAGCTTTAATCTAAATACTTAAAAATCTGAACAGCTAGATTTAAGCCTGCAATTGGCATGCTTTTGGGCACTTAAGTTTGGATACCTAAGCTATGCACCTTGTGCTGAAAATTGTTGCTAGATGTCTAATTTCCCTCACCCAACCAAACTTTACCCCTGGAGCCAGCTACTTTTTCAGCAATTACATTTAGCTCCCTAATGAAGGTTGGTAAATTTATTTGCTGAAAGAAGGAAGATTTTCAAAAGTTGAGGCTGGCTGTAGATGATTAATAGATATACATGTAGTAGGGAGTCTACACTACCAGAGAAACTTTTAATGAACTCAAGATGTAAAGGCTTGTTGTTGCGAGCGGGCTTGAAGCCCTATTGTCAGGAGAGTGTGAGCCTTTGGACCAAGGGCACAACTCTAGGCAAGCGCATCCGGGCATGGGCTAGGCAAGGCTTGAGAGACTTGAAGACTTGGAACACTTGGAGGTTCTGCTGAACATGCACGCACAGGAGTGAGACCCAGCATCGCAATGTTGGGCTCTGGGGTAGCCCTCCAGCCACTCAAAAGCTCTTTCAGACCTGCTGCTTGGGAGTGGCTTGTGCATCAGGAGAGATGGAAGTTGAGAACAGAAGATGATTCTGAAGACAAGGACTTAGACGAAGGCACTGAAGACTTGAACTCAGTTTGGAACAAGGAGCATCACTTGATACGAGGAACATCACTTGGAAGAGAAACATCACTTGGAAGAAGGAACATGAAGATCTTCTGGCTGGACAAGCTCCCCAAGACCGGAACTAGGAAACCGGAGTATCAGAACGAGGATGGCCTCTGAGGACTTGACCCAGTTAAGATAGACTTGGAAGCAGGGCTTGTACTATGAGGTGCCCTTCGTGGGCTGGTCGCGGACTACAACATTGGCACACCTGCGGGAGCTTGGATTCAGGAATTTGAGCAGTGACGTGCCCTACACAGTCGCTGTGGCTGGTACTGCTGCGCTGGCACACGAGGAAACTCAGGCACTAGACTAGACAAAGACAGAGGAGAATTGGCCCCAGGTCCTGGGCAGCAATGAGACCTACACAGCCCACAGTGGGCTGGTCATGGTCCCCGTGCTCGCAGGACTTGGGTACAGGGCTCCGAGGAAGAGGAGAAGACTCAGAAGACTTGGGACTCAGGACTAAGGACACTGAAGCCAGAACCTATGAGAGACCAGGAACAAGGAGTGAAGAACATGGTGGAGCTCCAAATGAAGAACATGAAGATACTGAAGATGTGAGGACTGGAACAGGAACTCCAGGAACAGGCGACTCCTTGCAAAGGCAACAAGGGACAGACAGAGAAGCCCTTTTATAGGGCTGCAGGAATGACATCATCAGAAAAAGCTGTGGAGCTTTTCCCGCCACAGGCCCTTTAAATTATGAACTGGGGCATGTGCACCCTCCTAGGACGATGTCGGATGCAGGAGCAGCAATAAGGACAGGAGCGGCCTGGTGGCAGTGTTTCCTGGCCGCATAAGGGAGTTAGCATCAGCATTATCCAGGCAGCAAAGAACACAGCATCGGTGGCAGCAGTCTTCCACTGCATGATGGCAGAAGCAGTGTCAGAAGAAGCAGCGCTCTAGGTCGTGAAGAGTATTGGCAGCATCCCACAGTCGCGTGAAGGAGAGGTGGCACAGAGACTCAGCTGTGGCTGTTGTGGGACCGCAAAGGCCAGGTAGGGCGGAGTTGGGGGTGAGAGAACTGCGAGCCCGACTGCGAGCTGCAAACACAACACTTGTTATCCAAGATGTATTCCCTTTTATAGATAGCTTTTCATGATATCCTGGACAAATCTCTGAGAGCACAGGAAAACATATGGACTGTAGAACTGAAGGTGCAGATTGGAGTAGACTACACAAAGAAAACTCTACTGGTGCTGAAATGCAGAAAATGGGTATAATGATTCCCAAAATTCCTTATAAAGTTGGAGTTAAGACATCAGAGAAGAGTTGGCATAACTTTGGAGGAAGAGAATCCTTCTATCATATATGGTAGGTCTGCTCGGTTATAGGGCCAGCACCACCGGGTGTGCAACTCTGGACTTTGCACCAATTTTAAAAAGGAAAAATTTCCTTTTGAAAATTTCCTAAGAGAAAGCACCCTCCCAAATCTGCATCTCCTTTTTAGTTTTTTCAGGTAAAAATGTATGTGTATTTTTTAAAAATTCTGTGCATATTTGCAAGGTCCTCCCTATTGCTACCCCCAGAAAAACCTCCTTTAACCATGGGTAAAATTTCCCCGCCCCCCACCCTAAAGCAACCCATGCCAAGCCACATGAAGGACACAGGCTTACCGCCTCCCAGCAGCTCAGCTAAGTCAAAGTATCTGCTTACCTGCGCGATGTTGCTTATAACTTGTGGAAGCATGTTGAGTGGAAATCGTAAGATATTGAATAAAGAGAGAGAGACAAAGGCTTTGTCTGCATCCAGGATATTAGCTTCATCAATTGTGACATATACAGCAAATGTGGTTAGAGCAACCTAAAAGAATTAAAGTAGACATAAGAAAAGATGCAGATTTAATTGCATTCTGATCTAATGATAGAACATAGTAATGTGTAAGTGTATAAATGATGTAAAAAGATAATGAGGCAGAACATATTGACATAGAAAGCACCAAATTTTTATTTATTTTTAAAAAAATCTTATTTGCCACAAATGTCCATACATAAATAACGGTGTTCAGTGTAGCTTACAAATAACGTCCAGAAAATCACATAAAACAAACAATACAATCAATTAACATACACATATGCAATAACCACCACAGTAACATGAATTTTGTCCATCTCCAAATGCCTCCTGGAAAAGCATGGTTTTGATGCATTTTCTAAACATTTAACATCTATCTTCTTCATTATATCTAATGGTAAAGCATTCCACATAGTAGGAGCTACATAAGAAAATGCACATACCCTGGGTTTTTGCAGTTTATAATTCTTTACAGAAGGTATACTCAAAAGACACTTCAGAACAAAGTGACTGGGATGGATGATACCATTTCAGTTTCCTTTGCACCACACAAGGAATAGTTGCATATAAACTTATGAGTTGTTGTCAATGCCCAAAATTTTAACCTTGATAAGAAAGGTAACAAATGAAGATCGTGCATTGCCAAGCTAATGGGATCAGTTTTTGCTAATCCCATTAGTAAATGTGCCGCTGCATGCTGAATCAGATGCAGTACGTGGAACAGTTTCTACTACTACTACTACTTAATATTTCTATAGCGCTACGCAACATACACAACACTGTACAAACATACAAAAAGAAAGACCCTGCTCAATAGAGCTTACAATCTAATAAGACAAATATACAGGACAAGAAACTTGGGGTATTTCATAAAGCAAGACAATGGTTAAAAAAAAGAAAGTTAACAAGACTAAAAGCAGACAATCAGGCAAAAGATTTAAAAGCTGTTTCAAAAAGGTGGGACTTTAGATGGGATTTAAACATGGCAAGAGAGGGAGCATGATGCACCAGTTCAGGAAGACTATTCCAAGCACATGGCACAGCCAGGTGGAAAGCACGGAGTCTGGAATTGGCCGTACAGGAGAAGGGCACAAATAGGAGAAGTCTTGATCGAGTAGATGTGACTCAGTTATTTACAATTTCGAATAATAGAAGGTCTAGGGGGCATTCCATGAAGTTAGCAAGTAACACATTTAAGACTAATCGGAGAAAATTCTTTTTCACTCAACGCACAATAAAGCTCTGGAATTTGTTGCCAGAGGATGTGGTTAGTGCAGTTAGTGTAGCTGGGTTCAAAAAAGGTTTGGATAAGTTCTTGGAGGAGAAGTCCATTAACGGCTATTAATCAAGTTTACTTAGGGAATAGCTACTGCTATTAATTGCATCAGTAGCATGGGATCTTCTTAGCATTTGGGTAATTGCCAGGTTCTTGTGGCCTGGTTTGGCCTCTGTTGGAAACAGGATGCTGGGCTTGATGAACCCTTGGTCTGACCCAGCATGGCAATTTCTTATGTTCTTATGAGCGGAGTACGCAAGGAGGGGTGTAGAGAGAGATAAGAGAGGAGAGGTAGTGAGGTGCTGCAGAGTGAAGGCAGTTGTAGGTGAGAAAGAGGAGCTTGAACAGTATGCAGGAGTGGATAGGGAGTCAATGCAGTGACTTCAGAAGAGAGGTTATATGAGCATAGTGATTTTGGCGAAAGATAAGTCATGCAGCAGAATTTAGGACAGATTACAGTGGAGAGAGACGACTTGCCGGGAGACCTGTGAGGAGCAGACTGCAATAGTCTAAGCAGGAGGAGATGAGAGAGTGAATAAGTGTTCTGGTAGTGTGTTCAAAAAGAAAAGGATGGATTTTGGCAATATTATAAAGAAAGAAACAAACATTTTAGCAGAGTTTGGATATGTGTAGAGAAGAAGTCCAGCATCCTGTTTCCAACAGTAGCCATGCAATGACTTTTAAATATGTAGGAATTCCTTTCTGAGAATACATGTAATCATTCAAGCCTCTTCTTCCTAGTCCTGGAGTGTGCAAGACATGGATAACTAGGCCTCACTTTATGCAGCACACACATAGCAAACAGCACCTCTTCATTTTCCCCTTCCAGCCCTTCTGGCCTCAGACTGAATGTGATGGGGACAATATGTACTGAGCACTGGATGTGACTCATTCTGAGTGCTGGGAGAAGAAGCAGTGGAGGAGTTCTGGCAGCCACATCTAGCAGCCAAGGTAACTAACCAAGCTGGCTGCCCGCACAGCAATGACTTCTCCTGCACTTGTAAATAGAGGGAGCTAGTCCATTGTGATGAATTCATGTTTTGCCCTTCTCTCTCTGTACTTTAAAATTTAAGAGACTCATGGGGTTGTCCGTGCTTCTATAGCTCTTCTTTTGGTGAACTCTCTGTTCTATGGAGGCTCGTGTGCCACACAACAGTTTTGTTAATGCAGGTGTACCTTGGGCTTGAAAAGGTTCAGAGATATTGTCATAGACCCCAGCTGATCTTTTAGCTTTTCCCTCACTTCTTCATAACCAGCAATCATTTGTGCTCATCCTAGGCTTTCATTAATTCTGAGAATCCATTCCATGCATTCACCACTCTTTCTGTGAAGAAATATTTCCTGATGTTGATCATAAGTCTACTCTCTTGGTGCCTCTTATTCTAGAGCATGCTTTCCTTTGAAAGATGCTTCTTGTGCACTGACACCTTTGAGGTATTTTCATATATAAGAATAATGTTACCATCGTGTGTCGGCCTACAGTATGACTATATTGCAAGCTGGTATAATGTTACGACAGGGTGCAGGAGGTAGGCACTACAGCACGTCTGAAATGGTGGCATATACAGCACAGTATTATAAAAAGGAGATGCTGGGGTTACCAGAAATGGAGCACTGATCCATGCGAAGGTAGACACGGCACTTAGGTATGCCGATTTCTTCAGAACTTTCAGCTCATTCTTTCGAATTTCTAGCACTTTCTCCTGAAACGATGTCTCCCACGCATACAGCTTCAAAACCTTGATGCCATTCAGTATCTCATTCATCAGTTTAATGCGAGAGTCTTTATATTGCATTTGTTCCACCTGAGGTCACACAAATAGCAAAGCATTATTTTTGTTTCTTTTAATCAACACTCAAGTGTTGGCATTTTGAAAGGATAATTGATCCTGGCTTTAAGATAGTAACCATTTTAGCCCTTCAACTGTGGGCCCTGAGAAAGCAGAGTTGCTTACCTGTAACAGATGTTCTCCTAGGACAGCAGGATATTAGTCCTCACACAAGGGTGACATCATCAGATGGAGCTCAGCTTGGAAAACTTCTGTCAAAGTTTCTAGAACTTTGACTGGCACAGTGAGCATGCCCAGCATGCCACTATCCATGCGTCCACGCAGGGTTCCTCTTTAGTCTCGTACCATAGAATTTCCAAAAATAAAATACAAACACCAACGAAAACCAACTCTGCGGGGTGATGGGCGGGTTTCATGAGGACTAACATCCTGCTGTCCTAGGAGAACACCTGTTATAGGTAAGCAATTCTGCTTTCTCCTAGGAGAAGCAGGATGGTAGTTCTCACACATGGGTGAATATGTAACTACAGGCTGTTCCCAACTATAAGGAGACAATACTTAACAGATGCCAACGTGCACAATAACCCATGCTGTGACAACCTGAGAGACAGTCTGAATCCAACACAGGGCCCAAGATAGGCAGAGTTGGGTATCACGAGCGAAAAAGATTACGGAGGACTGATCGACCAAAATTACTGTTATGTCGACCATCTTTAACCAGGCAGTAGTGTGTTGCGAAGAGTTGGAGAGAACTTCAGGTTGCAGCCATGCAGATCTCCCCCACCGGCACAGCACACAGGTAGGCTACCGACGCTGCCAAGGCTTGTGCATAGCAGAACAAAATACAATCTGAGTCGATTTTTGTCAAACGAGCTGTCCGGATTGCCTATGGCCAGCTGTACGCTCTAGATAAAAAGTTAGGGTCCTTTTGCAGTCCAGGGTGTGCAGAGCCCGCTCACCCTAGTGAAAATGTGGCTTTGGAAAAAAGGTGGGTAGGACTATAGATTGATTGAGATGGACACCAGATTCAGCACCCGGTCCTGGGGCAAAAAGACCCTGGCTCGGTCCATGTTGAGCCTGGCCCTGATCTCCAATCCTCCATCCATATTTTGGATGGAGGATTGGACCTACGGTCTCCAAAATATGGATGGAGGATTGGAGAAACCGCAAGGCCCCATGCTTGGTGTCACTCTTAATGAGCCAGTCATCCAGGTAGGGTAAGACCTGTACCTGATGCTTTCTGAGGTAGGCACTCACCACAGCTAGGCACTTCATGAAAACGCAGGGTGCGAACACGAGGCCGAAGAGCAGTACCCGATACTGGAAGTGTTTGTCTCCTACCAAGAATCAGAGGTACTGCCGAAGGTTTGGAGAGATGGCAATGTGGGCAAAGGCATCTTTTAAGTCGAGGGAGCAAAGCCAGTCCCCCTTCCGTAGGCGAGGGATCAGGGCCCCCAGTAAAACCGTTTTATGTTTAAACGTTTTTATTAATTTTAACAGCAGTAAATATTACAACGCTCAACAGAAACAAACATCAGGGTATTCCCTTCCCCCCCGCCCCCCCTCCCCTGACCCCACAGGTGACAGGTGAGTTACAAGCCATCAAAATCAATATAATCCATCAAATACATTCCGCACTACCGAACCGGGTGATTAATCATCAAGCACGAGACTACGGATGCGATGTGGGAGTGACTGAAGGTAAGCCTGCCAGGTAGTAAGAAAGTGCCTTCTATAGCATGGTGATTGTCGAGAGGCCAGGCATTCCATTGACATCATAGCATGCAAACAGTTTCTCCAAGCCCAAAAGGATGGGACATCAGAGGATCGCAAAACTGAGAGAATTACCTTTATGCCCACAAGACAAGCTTTACGCAAAAACATGTGTGAACCAGGATCTCTGATCTGAATGGGGGATATACACCCAAATAGCAGCCATAACGGTGTCACTGGGAAAGCGACATCCAATAAATCTGCCAGGTAGTCCGCCATGCGGCGCCAAAAGTGCAATATGGGAGGGCAGGACCAAAAGACATGAGACAGAGTACCCATTGGATATCCACAATGGGTGCAACCCGCCGACTGGGCTATGGTTAAATGAAATGCCACTTGATGTGACACATACGCCCAGCTCAAAAATTTAAATTGTAATTCTCTATAATAAATATTGACCGAGATCTTGGTTATGTGCTGAAAACAAACCTTTAAAATATTCTGAGTAACAACGAAGTCGCTATCTCTATTCCAATGAGATTCTAGTGTGGAGCACATATCTCCTTCAGAGCGTTTTCGTATATATTTATAATAGATTGACAAGGATGGGGCTTTAGGCTTTTCAAAACAAAACATCTGATCCAGGGTATGGTACACTGTGGGGTTTTTATGGGCGTCAGAGATGGCCTGGATATAATGTCCAATTTGTAGGTACGAGAAAGTGTGAGTGACCTCCAACCCATATATTGCCTGGACAGTAAAACCATTTTGAACTGTTCCCTTGCAAGGAATCTGTTCAAAGTCCTCAGGTCCAGGATAGGACAGAGGCCTCCTATTTTCCTGAGAATCAGAAAATATCTGGAGTAGAGCCCGGTGCCTTGCTAATTTAGCAGTACGGGCTCGACAGCTCGAGCTGTTATAAGGGTGGAGAGCTATACACGCAATATCTGCTGATTCACTGAAAACCCCCATGAGGGGCACGGAGGGCATTTCGGGCGGACTCTTTGGAAGTTTAGTCTGTACCCCGAGGAATGATGGATAGGACCCACTGGTTCGATGAACTTGCCCGCCAGCAGTATGCAAAAATCCGCAGGCAGCCTCCAACCAGAGGGTTGTTCCTTGCAGGGACAGGCTGCTGGCTTAAACTCCCTCCCAACCAGTCAAAACCCCTTGGTGGGACTTTGCTGCAGGGCTAGTTGTGGCCAAGGGGCACATGGCTATTGCATGCGTGTCCTAAGCGCAGTATGCTGAGACCTTGCTCTACCCGCTGGAGGATAATATTTCTACGGGCGATAAAAGGGCCATCTCAAACCTTGCCTTAATGGCTTCTTGCCAGAAGACTGAGGGTTGGAGGTGCTGGCTGACAGGTGCTGGAGGGTTTCGTGATAATTCAACTGCGCCACTGCTTCCTTGATTTTATCTCCGAAGAGATTTTCACCAGTACAAGGGAGGTCTGCAATGCCCTCCTGCACTTCTGGCCAGAGATCCAAGGCCCGAAGCCAGGCCAGGTGGGGGGGCGCCTATACCTGCAGCTGCTACCCTCGCCGCCATTTCGAAGACATCATAAGCAGATTGGACCTTGTGCTTGTCACACTTCAATCCTTGCCGAATCACCTTTAGGAAATCTTCCTGAATCTACTGTTGGAGGCGTTCCCACCAGATCGTGAACCTATTTCCAGAGGTTCCTGGAGTACTGACCCTTATACAACTGGTAACACACTATCCAGGCCACCAGCATGGACCCCTGGAAGACTTTCTGATCTAGGGCATCCAGGGACCTGTGATTGTGACCTGGAGGAGCCGAAGCATTGGGTCCGTTCCCTCTTGAGAGCAGATTCCACCACCATGAACTGATGTGGAAGATGGCGGTGCTCAAACACTGTGGTAGGTTGCACCAAGTAAACTGCATTGGTCTTTCAGTTCACTGGGGGGACCGAAATGGGGTGCTCCCACAAGTGGACGAACAGATCCTTGAAGATGTTGTGCACTGGCACCACTATGACTTCCTTAGGGGCATTCACAAATTGTAGGATCTCCAGAATTTTGTGTCTGGGGTCCTGTTCAGTAAAAAGTTGGAAGGGCACGGACACTGACATAGCCCTCATAACACCGGCAAATTCAGGTCTTCCAGTGGAGACTTACGTCTTTCCTCCAGAGGAGAAGGCTCAGAGGGAAGGTCCTTGGAGTCTTCTGAGGAAGACGGGGATACCACCCCCTCCCAATGCTTCGTCCTCACTTAAAGCACCCAAGGACACCAGAGGCGGGACCCCTACGCAAGGTCTAGGCCTAGACCCCGAAGGCACAGGGAGCCCCCAAAGGTATGGGTGCCGGCACAGGTGGCACAGCGGGCACTGAGGAGTGTGCTAGAGTCAATGACCCTGTGGGAACCGGAAGCACCAAGGGAATCGACACCGAACCTGATGGTCCTTCCTCATCGGAGGAAACAGCCACCGGAATAGCTTCCAGTAGAGGCTGCTTTGGTGCCCCATGCAGCATCGAGGCGGCTGAGGTACCAGGATAGGCTGCGTCGGTAAGGCTCCGAACAGCAAATCCAGATGCTCAAGCAAGGGAGCGAGCATCAATGGAGCCAGTTCTGGCAGCGATTGGCGGTCCCAAAGGAACCAGTGGTTCGATGCCTTGTAGGGCTCTACCGACTGACAACAGTGCATGGCGCTCCAACTTCTTCTCAAATGCTGAAGATGAGAGGACAGCTTGAGGAGGAGGAGGAGGAGGTGGAACCGAATCCCAGTCGAAGCCCCGTGGGGGATCGGTGATCACCACTGAAGCCGGTTAGCATTGCCTTGGGCCTTCGATCTCAAGGGAGAGTGGAGCCTCCTTGGACCAGGGTGGCTTCAGGGGTAACTTGGACAGTGCCGATGCCTTCTTGAGCTTGGAGTCATGGGAAGATGGCAATTGATGGTGATGTTTCCTTGATTTCTCCCAATGCTCGACCCAGTCCTTCCCCGGAGCCGAGGGCGATGGCGAAGATCCAGACCTGGAACGAGAGGAAACAGAGAGTGGATGATCCTCCATGCCCAGTTCCATCAGTCAACTTGGTGGTGGAGAAGACAATACAGGAGTAGGGGCGTTGACGCCCCTGATGCAGATATCGAGGGTTCTGATATTTTAGCGCGAAAAGTTTATACATCTTATCAAGACGCACGTGATGGCCCTTTGGAGTCATCTTGGCACAGAAGGTACATCCTCGGACGTCGTGCAATGCTCCCAGGCACAAAATACAGACCTCGTAGGCGTCAGTGATGGACATGGTCCGAGGGCACTGGGGGCATCGGTGAAAACCGGACGACTCCATGGGAAAAAGAATCCGGCACGCGGTCCTTGGCCGGCAGATACCAGTAATCGACCGCTAACAACGTGAAAAGGCTTACTGCGATGCCTAGCCATGAACTCCAGGAGAGAGAGGGACCGGCATGACCAGGAAGGAGGAAAAAGAAATAGTTTTGCATGAAAAGAACCATGAACTCAACAACAGCGTTGCGAATGCCTCACGGAAAAAGAAAGAATGAAGAGGGACCCCGCGTGGATGCATGGATAGTGGCATGCTCAGTGTGTGCCAGTAAAGTTCTAGAAACTTTGACAGAAGCTTTCCGTGCCAGGCTCTATCTGATGATGTCACCTATGTGTGAGGACTACCATCCTGCTTGTCCTAGGAGAAAGTAACTTCTCCAAGCCCCAAAGAAATGCCTACCCTGGGCTCCGGGGAGTGGCAACTCCAGATTTTGAGTAGGTGGCCACTCTAGCCCAAGGTATTGTTCAAGTCCCAAAGGAATGAACATTATGGATCTTGAGAGAGTAGCAGCTTTGATGCTAGGGGAGTGATTGCTTTGGGCCCAGTTACAGTGACTTTACTGTGTCATCAAGCACCGACTGCACGGGATCCAGAGAGCTTCATTACACCCTTAGGCAGGGCTTGGAGGATCCCCCTCTGAATTTTTGGTGGCATGGGGGGGTGTACACCACTGAAAATTAAAGCTCACTTACATTTGGCATTCCCATAAGGTCAGGGCCTTTAGCCCTTAGGCATGTGTCTACCTTACTTAGAAATCCATGCCTGAATGCACCGTGCTCTAAAGGACTATGTATCAATATTATGCATATTACTGCTGTGTGATACCTTTACTCACACACTGTGAACTCCTACCGCCTCTACCTACAGCCTTTACTCATACACTGAGCCCATACTACCTGTGTGCCACCTGCGCTTACACTGAAATGATGCCCTCTGTGTGTCCTTTACTGATATTCTGAGCCCCTACCTATCCTCTCCCTTGTCCCACTTTTATCCCCTGTATGAAGTTGTGTGTCTGCCTTACTCACACTGTAAGCCTCTGCCACTTGTGCATGTTACCTTTCCTCTCACCCTGAGCCACTGCCAACTCTACATGCTTCCTTTATTTACAAGAGCTGCTGACACTTTTGTGTGCCATCTTTACTCTTACCTAAAGAAGCTATTGCCTCTCTATATGCCTGTTTCTACGACAAGAGGAAATAAATCAGAAACTTGCACGTCATACTGTAGAAATTGCACTTGTGTATTGCCAAGGCTCTTAAAGAAGATGGATGTACACATAATAAGCAGTGCTAGAGAAAATATTTCAACACAGTTATTTATAAGAAACTAAACATAACACATCCTACCAGTTTCAGTCCTAATTACAGGAATTTTAGGTTCTTAATAAATGTAATTTTATTTTATAGAATTTGGAACAGTTGTCCACTACTTATAATTTGTTAGCATTGTTTGGTAGCTTGTGTGGTTTCATTTTGTAGGAGTTCCCTTCTGAATGCATCATTTTTGCTTTTCAACTTTAATCATTTCCTTCATCCTTATCTAATTTTTCTTTATATTTATAAAGAATACCCTTATCATGAATCATTTTTTGCAATCCTGTTCTAGCTCAGAAAACTCCGACTATAGCCCTACTTTACTAATAAAGGGGTACATTTTCTAAAAAACGCTCAGTGGGCAAAATAACCAACTAGGTTTTCAGCTGAAAATTTGGCTAAAATTAGTCAGTCAAAATTTGATTGGCTGGATTTGGTAAACTTAAGGCCAACTGATTCATCTAGTTTGCCCAGTTAACTCTGTCCACACTGATAAGGATATATGCCAGCAACAGAGAATGATCACTTGTAAGATGTCACTCTTCATCCAGGAAAAAGGTTTTATTCTCCTTCTCCTTAGCACTCTACCGTCCTAGACAGATCAGCATACAAGATCACCAGTTCAGTTCACAACGAGTATCTCTTCCTTTCCATGACTAACCAGAAAGCTTTTGCCCAAACATCTGGTCTGCCAGATTCCCTGCCAGATAGGCCCGACTACGAGAGTGCCTGTGTTTCCACTAGCGCTTCTCATTACTGCCAGACAGACCAAACTGCTAGTGCAATTCTATAACCACAGCCTATGACCACGTTTCATGATTGTTTCTCTAAATAAGTTTGTGTCCCCTCCTCCCCAATTTACCTTTTTTCTTCCTGCCTTCATCTTTTTCCTGCCCACTTCGATGATATCTGATGAGACGATCATAGCTTACGGGAATAAAGCTGTTATCCAGGTCTTCCACAATTCATTATTATGAGCTCGACTCAGAATGAGATGCAAGAGATTATTTCTCCCCTTGCACATTAAGGGGCCGATGCAATAAAATGCCTGTTAACACAGGCGCTCGTATTGAGCACCTGCTTTCTTAACGCGCACCCACCCACATCCCCTGGGTACCCGATGCAATATTAAAATGAGGTGCTGCATTAGAAAAGACGTGGTAGGGAAAAATTGTGCATCCTTAGAGCTCTAATGTATCCGGCACCTAGAATTGCAATGGGCGCACGTCTCTTTCATTCCTCTTCAGACCGATTTCGCTGTTTGCTATTGTGCGTGTATGTTGTGCGTGTATACTGTGGGTGTTCAGTGTATGTGTAAAGTATGCGCCCAGAATTTTTTTTTTTTTTTTACATAAAGTCATTACATTATACCTTTAGTTTTAAACAACGATAGTGTCATAACGATACTAAGTAGGAGAAACCATAGATTACAGTAATTTTTAATTTATCATGAGCCCTTGATTTGCGGATTGACTTAATACCAGCACTGGGGATGGAGTTAAATTTGCTGCGATTTTCTGCATCGGGGGGTAATAGCCTCATCTACATGGAATTTACATGTGATGAGTGCTATCGGCTATGCAGTTGTTTAGGCCTGTATTTTGGATGCGCTAATCTCCTTATTGTATCGGGTGCTAGTCTAGCACGTCCAAAACGCGCATCCAAATGCAAGTAAACCTGTGTGCTAGGCTGAGCGCACTTTATTGCATTAGCCCCTAAATTAGGTATTAATTGATGCTGGAAAGCTCTGACAATGACCCTTCCCTTGCCC
The DNA here is from genome assembly GCF_901001135.1 of Rhinatrema bivittatum. Taxonomy (NCBI): domain Eukaryota; kingdom Metazoa; phylum Chordata; class Amphibia; order Gymnophiona; family Rhinatrematidae; genus Rhinatrema; species Rhinatrema bivittatum. Next base: position 310,580,178 of record NC_042618.1, read on the forward strand.
TTAAAGTCCCAATCATAGCCTTACCTTAACCTAGGAAACTCTGATTATAACCATTTCCTGTCATAGATGTCCTATTGGTGACTTCCCCCTAGTCCAGAAAATCCTGATCATGGGGCTTCACTAGCTCAAAATGCTTTGAGTATAACTTATCTCTATCCTAAATTCTGTGATGGAAGACCTTACTAGATCAAATGGCTCATATTGTGGCTCCTTATAACACAGAAGGTGAGTGATATCATTCCTTAGCCTGGAAATTATGACCATAGCCCCTCTCTAGCCTACAAGGCTATGATCATGACTCCTCTTTAGTCTTGTGAAGGAGTTTATACGAAACTCTCTCAGACCACCTTAAGGGATTGGGCGCATGTCTCGCCCGGTCTTCCTCAAGATCCAGACCTACAAGGAATCCTGGGTGAAGTGAGGAGCTCCTCACCAGTGTACATGAACTCAGGGCTTAGTAGAGTTAGAGAGGCTCCGGGGAGCAGGCAGGAAGCTACTCTACGCTAAAACCTCCTATGTTTGATATGTATACTACCTGAACTTTAAGGTGAGCAACATCATTTGTTTTCTTTGTACTTAAGTTTGTTCACTGTAAGTAAATTGCACAAAAGGAAACAGCCAGAGTCTGCCTTCTGGCTGTTTCCAAGCCGCTATTGCACAAGTTACCACAAGCCTATAAAGATATGATTGTGGATCTCCATGGCTTGGAAATCTATGATCATGGCCCTTATCTAGCCTGGAAGTTGCTGATCATGGCTCCTTTCTAATCTGAAAATCAATTATTATGGTCCCGCCCTAGCCTTGATGTTCCTAATCTTGATTTTCCATAGTCTGAAAGGTTTTGATCATGGCCATCTTTAGCTTGGAAGACTGTGATTGTGGCCTGTCCTTAGTTTTGAAGTATCCAGTTGTGCTCCTTTTTAACCTGGAAGGATTTGGCCATATACCATCCTAGCTCAAAATGCTTAGATCTAGCATCTTCCTTACCTGGAATGCTCTAGTCTTTATGGCAATGGCAGCATTTAATGGGATAAGTAAAATCATCACAGCAAAACCGGCCAAGACAGACGGTCCTAAAGTCTAATCACAATGGAAGAAACATGTTAGATTTGCAAAATGTCTGTTTATATTAAGCAATTAATTTATTATTTACATGCTTTTATTTGTACTTTTCAGATTATTCAATCTAAGAAAGCAGTAGTTTGTAAGAGATGTTTTAGGAAAAGCAGACATTAAGGGGACATATCAGGAAAAAGATTTCGACCATCTTGTAGATGATGATGTTATGTGATATATTTGCACTGTATGATTGTTATATGCACATTAAATTGTATTTGAGGGAGCATCAATGACTAAACATTTTTTGATTAAGTAGAGTAAGTTAGGTTAAGAATTAAAAAAATTCCTGTTTCATCAGAACAACATTAGTTTGTAAGAATATTATGAGGAAAAGCAGCTAAAAAGTGTTAGTCTATGTCTATGAGGCAGTTGCACAGAAATAAAAATGAGAAAACTAAAACAGTAACCACACTACTTTATCTAAGAGGCAATTAGAAGCTACAGTCAGAAAGGAGAAAAAAAATCCCTTCTCGAACAGATATAAAGTAGTAGACATGATGGCAGTAAGAAGTGTAGTAAAAATGCTGTAGAGAGACAACGGTCTTCTGGGATGGGCCAGCTTTGTGGCTCAATGGCACTAACATGTTTAATTCCCACTTCCAGACTAAGAACAGGAATTCAAAAACAAGTTGGGTAGCCCAAAGTTATGTAACCCCCACTTTCACTAGGTGCTACCTTCCCTGCCACTGGGCACCACTCAACTGGGTGAGAGAAACTCACAAAATCACAGTTCTCAGTCCAGCACAGAAGAAAAAGTCTCATAAAATAGTTCAAAGCTAAAAAAAAAATTTAAAAAAATTGAAGTCCACATTCTGCCCAGGAAAACTTCCCCAACTCAGATTTCCTCCTCTTCTACCTCCAGATCCTCTGTAGACCCAGGAACTCTCAAAGTCTCTCTTTAATGCTCTCGCGGGTTTTTTCAAAATCTCAGTTATTCTCAAATGCCAGGATTGGTTCCAGGACAACTCATCTCCTGTCCCTTAGGCAGATGCAGCTTCCTCAGCCTTGTACCAAAACTCCAGTTAGATCCTACTCTTCCTTTGGTCCTGAAGGCCAGATGTTTTCAACCCTGTCCTCGGGGCACACCTAGCTAGTCAGGATTTCAGGGTCTCCACAATGAATATGTATGAGATACATATGCATACAATGGAGACAATGCATGCAAAGCTATCTCATGCATATCAATATCCTGAAAATTTGACTGGCTGATATGCCCCAAGGACTGGATTGAGAACCACTGCTATAGGCCTCCAACACAATTAATTTCAAATCTCCAGCTTCTTCACATCTTTCACTTGTATCAGACTCCTTGAGGACTTGTGGAAGCACCTCAGCTTGTAGCTTAAGTGGCACTTGCTACATCTTTCACATATCTTGCAGTCTCTTCCCATCTCTAGACCCCAAATCTTTGTGGGAAGCATATTTTATACCTTCCCTTAGCACATACTCCCTAATGGCCTAGACCAGCAAACTTAATGGCCCCTCACACCTCTTGTCCTTTTAGTGAACTTCCTTAGCTATGAAATCTCCATTATAAAGAATAGCATAAACTTTTAGAACAGTGGTGGGCAAACTACTGTCCGCAGGCCAAATCTGGCCCATCAAAACCTTTCTTCTGGCCCGCCTATCCCATGCAAATATTGCATTATTTGCAGCCCACTGATGCTCCAATTTGCCTGCCTGAGTGGTTGATGCCATCATCAAAAGCCAAGTTGTCACCTTGATGACGCGTGACATCAAGCACTTGAGCAGGCAAATCAGAATATCAGTGCAAAGGAAGGAAGTGACATGTTCCAAAATGTTACGGCACTGTTTAATGATGCACTGGTGGAATCCCCACCCCCGTCAGGAAGGAAAGGACTCTTTGTGATTGAGCGCTGGCAGAGTTCCCACTTCCCAGCAGCCAGGGGGAGGTCCTGCGCTGCTGTGGGTCCGATGGTAACCTGCCGGCACTTTGAGAACATCATCCTGGGGAGGAGAAATATGGGTTCTAACTAAAAGGGAAAGGGTATGAGTGTAAGGGAATGAAAGAGGGTGTGAGAGTGAGGCATGGGAAGGGACAGAGAGGGTGGTGAGTGACTGAAAGGGAAGGGACGAGAATGAGTAGGAGGGAGAGGGTGAGCGACTGAGAGGGGAGGAAAGAGTGGGGGAAGGAGGTGGTGAGTGACAGAGGGAAGAGCTTGAGTGGGAGAATGAGTGAGGGGGAGAGAAAGGAGTGAATGGGGGTACGAGTGAGTGACTAAAAGGGAAGGGAGAGAATGGTAGGGGAGGGAAATGAAGGCAGTAAATGGGAGGGAAGGAGTAATGGGTAGGACGGGAAAGGGGCGAGTGGGAGTGAGGGGTGAGTGACAGAGGGGGAAGGGAAAAGGGTGAGGGGTTGAATGATGGGCAGCGGATGAATGAGAGGAAGGAATGAAAAACTGAAAGATGAGAGGGAAGGGAAAGGAAGGGGGAGGGAGATTTATGGTTAAATAAGTGTTTAAAGACAATTGTAGGATAACTAAAAACATTCCTCTTAGGCAAGCTTTTCTTTAGAAGTTGTGTACTCTGACTGTTATAAACTTATTTTTCAGTGCATTAGCTGAGCTCTGGCAAATAATTATAATTAATGTAATAATGTGATATATTATGTTGTGTAAGATTTTGAAAATTTGAATGTTTTATGTATATCGCTTAGACCATTCACTTAAAGCAATTAATGCATTTTAATAAATGTAAATGAAGGAAGTAGAAGGGGGGGGTGAGAGGGTGCATGAGTGTGTGTGTGAATGAACGTGTGTATATGAGAGAGAAAGGAGGAAGTTAGTGTGTTCCCTTCCCTTCTTCCCACTACTAATCCACTACAATCTCAGGATGACTGGAAATGAAAAGTTTCCAGGTATGGAGAGGGGGGAAACTTTGTTCTATCCTTATTAGTTTTAATTATTGGGTGTTTGATATACCTGCTGTTTTGAAATATTTGATTGATTTTTGGGAAACGCTTAAAGTTTTTTTTATCTTTATTATTACTATTCTTAATTATTAAATGTTGTTCTATTTGTCATCTGTTTTGAAATATTCTTTTTATTAGTATGGTTTACTCACTGTTATGCTTGATGGTTTATATTTCTTGATTTTGTTTTATGAGGAATGGTGATATTTCTATTCTTGCATTATTGCACTGCATACGAGAGTCTGGCTTTCAGTGGTCTTCCAGTTCAGTTTTTTGTCTACAACTTTCTATTTATATTTTATGGCCTTTTTATTCTTATTTAGTGAGTGTGGTCTGTGTTCTGCATTTGTGACCGTGGTCTGCTAGTCGGAAAAATGCCTTGCACCCCTTGGGTTGAAGTTTTGCTGATTTCGGTACAGGCTGGGATCCATGATTGAAAGAGTTCCTTGAGTGCTAAAAATGATGGTGCTTAAGCCTGCTGGATACTGAAATGCCTGCAGCAAGAGCTAGGGATTTGATTGCTGTAGCCAGGAGCTCCAACAGGGACCCCCTTCTCTCCGGGTCTTTGTTGCGATGGATAACATGTAATGTGGCCCCAGCACAAGAAAGTTTGGCCACCCCTGCTTTAGAAAACCCTTTGCTCTCTCGTTGACTTCCTGCTGCAATAAAACTCTTATGGTTGAACATAGGACCCATTATATTCTAGTACCAGTGCGCCATCTAGTGGCCAGTAGGGCTATATTTGGGTAAACTGAGAAACTAGTTGTGTGAAAGGCAACCAAGGGTGATGGTTAATGGATTTTATTCCACATAGAGGAGGACTGTTAATGAGATGCCATAAAGATCTAAAGCCAATTTTATTCAATGTTTTATAATCCATATTGCAGAGGTGCGAGAAGGAAAATGTCTCTTTGCCCAGTGTTGTAAAGAAATGTAACAGGTTTAACATTTTATGTGGGTTTAAAAATAAAAGGGATTTAGAAACAACTTGGTGAGTAGATAAGAGTATGGCAATTGAGATTCAATTAAAACACATACAGAGTCATGCATTGGGATTTCAGAAGCCCAAAGGAACTGTACATGATGGGAGGAGGGGGTGGTACTGATTATCTTTAGAGAGGAAAAAGATCTAGGAATGATCATTTTTAATGATCTCAACATTGCCAAATATATGAATAGGAAATGGGGAGAGCTAGTGAATATAGGGTGCACAGGAAGCTAGCAGACAAAAAGATGACACCTTAATACAAATTATTGCATCCAGTTCTGAATGTTTAAACTTCAAAAGGAGAATGAGCAGTGACAGACAAAGGAAAAGCTACTAAAATGACAGCAGAGTCTGCACTACATACCTTAGAAAGTGAGCCTTAAAGACCTAAACTTACATACATCTTGGAAGAGAGGAATGGATATAATACGCACATCCACATACCTCAAAGGCAAAACCAATGCACAAGAGGAAAGCATGTTTCAGAGAAAAGAAAGTTAGAGATTAAGTGATCAAGATATGAAGCTGGAAAGGGGTAGACAGAAATAAAATCAGGAAGAATTTATTTGTAGAAAGGGCATTGGATGCACAGAACCATCTCCTGGTGGAGATGGATAGGCAAAAATAGTACTGGAATTTCCTATAACAACGGACTTGTTAAGAGTCTATGCTTTTAAAGGGATATGTATAAACAGTACTCAAGAGCCACAAAAAGATCTGCTTTTCAGAATATCCACTTCACCTCTAGTCTGAAGCACCTCCGGCATCATGCAGCAACTCAAGAACATGGTTGAACTTCCTGCAGTTCCTGAGCCTTCTTAGAGACCCTGCTGTTTGGAATATGCCCTGATGACATCACTTCCTCCCTAGTATAAAAGGAGGCTCAGAACTACCACTTAATGCCTTCGCAACAGGTCTCCTACATCTCTGCAATGCTAGTTGCTGAGTTTTTCTGAGTTCCTGTTTATTCTTGTGTTCCTGCTTGTTTCCTTTTCTCCCACTTGTTCCTCCTCCATTCCTGGTCTTCTTCTGCGAGTCCTTGTTTTATCTTGTTGATGCTCCTTTGTCTATCCTGTCTTGTCTTGGCCCAACCTTTGTCTCCTTGTTGCCTTGACCCCGGATCAGATTTGATCTCACCTTGCTCTTGGACCAGAACTTGACCATGTTTTACCCTCAGCCTGCTTCGACGCCAGATTGGACTTGACCTAGCCTTGCTCTCAGCCTGCCTTAACCTTGGACCGGAACTTGATCTATGTTATAAGCCCTCCCAGCCAACAGGGGGGAGGTGGCTGGCTGGGCGGAAGGTATTTGCTGTGGTGTCTCGGCTGCCGCCTGCCAAGGCCTATTATGTGCTTTCACAAAATAGGTTGTGCCAACTTGACAGCGGCCCAAGGGCTCACCACTTGCTCAGTATGACACCACTATGATTAGAAATACAAAAATAGGTTTACTTATATGCATCTATCAAATACATACAAATATAAAAACATGCACAAAATTATAAATAAATATTAACTAAATTACAAAAAAGAAATAAAAAAATACATCTTTAAACAAACTTCAAAAATACATATTGATATATACTTTTCTAATAAAGTAAAGTCCAAAAACATAAAATTATGTACACAAATGCACAGAACACAAGGGCCCACATACATCCAAACACACAAAAAACAAAACAAACATAAACCCTCACTTAAAAACTCAAATGTAATCTTGGTGGAGATTACATTTGAGTCTTTAGAAAAGGGTTTATGTTTATTGTGCTGTGTGTTTGGATGTATGTGGACCCTTGTTTTGTTCTGTGATTGGTTGTTAATAAAGTTGTATACCATTTAAAATTTGTAATTTGTGCATATTTATAATTTGAAATTTGTATATATAATTTGCTTTTAGAATTTGCTTTATTTGCATTAGAAAAGTATATATGAACATGTATTTCTGAAGTTTAATTAAAGATTTATTTTTTGTTATTCATTTTGTAATTTAGTTTATATTTATTTATAGTTTTGGTTTTTTTTTTGTATCTGCAATGACTATGCATGAGATAAATCTACATACAGTGAAGGCAGTGCATGTAAGTACCAGTATATCATGCATAGTCACTATGGATATGTTGAAAACCAGAAATGTTCATGAGTCTTGATGACCAGTGTTGGGGCATCCTTCTCTTTAAGTCACTGGATAGAATAATCAAACTTACATTATCAAGTACAGAAAAAATGCCTGCTGAAAATATTACAATGCTGTTATCTATAATAAATGTTGCTCTAATGGCATTGATCTATAACTCATGTTATGTCTACATCATATTAATATCCAATTTGGGGATCCTGCTGTAAAGAGATAGTAATGTATTTTGTGCTGAATTATTAATTATACTGATGCAGAAATACTGCATGCTCTGGATGTGAATAAATTTATCAAAGTAAGATTACTGAACATTGAAAAGTATGAGGTCAATATTCAGAGTTATTTAGCTGGATAACTCACAAATTAGATGGCTAAATGCTGACTTTTGAATATATTGGGCACTTATCCTGCTGAATTATAGATGGACAACTCGTTATCCATCTAAAATTTAGCTGGATAACATAAGGGCATTCTGGGAGCATTCTGGGATGGAGTTAAGTTAGAAGGGTAAGTTATTCAGCTAATTCCAATTTTCAGAGTTAGCTGGATAATTTAACGGGCTAACTCTGGTCATGCCAGAGTTCATAAGAACATAAAACGTTGCCAAACTGGGTCAACCAAAGGTCCATCAAGCCCAGCATCCTGTTTCCAACAGTGGCCAATCCAGGATACAAGTACTGGCAAGTACACAAACATTAAATAGATCCCATGCTACTAATGCCAGTAATAAGCAGTGGCTATTCCTAAGTCAACTTGATTAATAGCAGTTTATGGACTTCTCCTCCAGGAACTTGTCCAAACCTTTTTTAAATACAGCTACACTAACTGCCATAACCACATCCTTTGGCAATGAATTCCAGAGCTTAATTGTGCATACAGTGAAAAAGAATTTTCTCCAATTTGCTTTAAATGAGCTACTTGCTATCTTCCTGGATAAAGTTACTGCATGCTAAAGTTATCAGGATAAAGTAATCTGGCTATTTTTAAGATAACCGGCTTTATTTTATAATATGGCTGCACCACTGACTAACCCTCCAAAGTTAGATAAGTTTATCTGACTAACTTTGCAATCCGGCCAGAAACTAAGTATCACCCCCCACTCAAAGAATAGTCACTGTAATGGGCACTAGGCCCATCAACAAGAGATCTATTAGTTATTTACCTAAATAAAATGGTCCTGGGCATTTACCAGGATACACCAGTTTGCCTGCAGTGACATGTATCTTTCCTGGCAAAGCCTACAACTAAGGGTTTATTGATGAGGACCGGAAGGCTCATCTGCATACCATTCCTAGAAGCCCCCAGGAGAGGACTCCAGAGGTCACAGTGAGCGATCCAAGCTTCAAACTCCATAGCCCCAGCTTCCAGAGGCCCTACAACATTGCAGCAGAAGCGGATTGGAAGCACGTGCCGCACTCAAACTTCCTTACTATACTCTATCCATTTACCTAGCTATAGCTTATCTGTTTTCTAGACCTTATCTGTTTTTATTTTACATGGTAATTGTGTTTGGTAAGAGTAATTTGCTGCAGATTTTATACATAAGGATTTAAATTCAAAATAAGAGTCAATAAGTTGGGGAGGAGGAATAGCCTAGTGGTTAGAGCAGTGAGCTATGAACCAGACCAGGGTTCGAGTCCTGCTGTCGCTCCTTGTGACCTTGGGCAAGTCATTTGCCCTCCATTGCCTCAGGTACAAAACTTAGATTGTAAGCCCTCTGGGGATAGAGAAATACCTACACAGTACCTGAATGTAAACCGATGTGATATCTCAGATCGAATGTCGGTATATTAAAGAAAAAAGAGAAGATATATGTAGATTAATTGTAGTTTTTTTTGAGGGTCATTGCCAGACAAATATAATGCCGGGCAATTGGCGCCTAAGACCCACCGGGGTAAGGCCTTTAAATAAATAAATTCACTCACCCCGACGTTCCTTCTGCGCCAACCGCGAGGCAGCCCACGCTGCACCCCCGACCGACCGCAAAGCAGCCCGCACTGCCCGATCGAGCCGGCGAGATCGACCCGCCCCTCTTCCTACAATCACGGGGACCAACCAATCAGGGGCAGCCCTCGCCGGCCTTTAAAACTCAGAGCTGCTAGGCGTCGCACACCGAAGGAGCGCAACAAAGGGGCCTGCCCCTTTGTGCGCCCCTTCATGCAGCCCCTGGTGCATCTCACTAAGCCCATTCTACAAGCAGAGGCTCTTCACTAAGACATAGTTCAGCCTGACTCCTGCCTGCTTGACAATATCGCTGACGCCTTTCACTTAATAGCACCCACCCCTTTACCTGCCAAGTCACCCTACAAACCTCCCTACAAACCTCACTATCGCCAAGAAGATCACCAGATCACGCTGGTTTACAAGCTGTATAGTAGAAGCATAAGAGAGCAGAGAGAAGAAAAAAGAAAGAAAAAAACCCCCCTCCCAGCTCTTTAATCCAAGAGATAAACAGAATCAATGATTGTCCCTCCCCATACCATGATGACTACCTACCACATACCCACCATCAAACACTTTAACACATCTTACAAACCTAAGAGACTCAACCAACACTCACTACTTAACAGAACACTAACTCCCATTATGGCAGTACCTATCACTCAATTGTTAGGTCTGATAACATTCTCGATACTATTAAACACTCAATCGTTGCAAAAAAAGGCCATACTACTGTGTGACATCCTCACAGAAGAAACTCCGGACATTTGTGCGATTACAGAATCATGGCTAAAGGACACCGACATGGCTATAATAAACCAACTACCCACTGATGCATACAATGTCTTTTCCATACCGAGGAACAAAAAGAAAGGAGGCTGCCTCCTCCTTGCTGCTAAAAAGAAATATAACCTCTCCATACAAGCCATTTCTCCCCCTCACAAACTCGAGATTGGCCTATTTAAATCCAAGGCACTTCAAATCTGCCTAATCTACGCTCCCCCAGGCATTCACGAAAACAACCCATCACTACTCACAGAATTCATCACCAAACACATTGAAATCAACTCCCCAGCCATTATTCTGGGGGACTTGAACCTTCACGTCAACCGCCTCCCACCATCCCCAGCCTGCGAAGCATTATTGACCTCACTGAACGCTCTAGGTTTTCAACAAACTGTGGCTAGCCCCACACACAAGGCAGGACATACCCTCAATGTAATATTCACCAACCCACTCGTCCAAACAGACCTACCCCGCTGCACTCCTATCCCCTTGGTCAGACCACTACCGGATCGATACGTGTTGCACAATTAAGCACCCCCCACCTACCTCCCACTGCAAAAAAACAATATACTTCCGAAAATAGTGTCAAATGGAAGACATCATTAATGCTCTATCAGAAGATTTCAAAAAATTAGACCTCACAGACGCCGACACGGCCTCCTCATCCTGGTTTCAAATCACAAGCAACATAGCAGATAAACTCTGTCCCATGCGAACCAAAGACATCAACACAGAGAAGATAAACAAAAAACCATGGTTTACACCTGAACTAAGATCAATGAAAGCTGAGCTCCGCAAATCGGAAAAGAAGTGGCGCAGAAACCAAAATCCAACATTTTATTAAAATTCAAATCATTACTCCACAACTAGCGCCAAGCTTCTGACAAAGCAATGAAAGACTTTTAATCAGCAAAAATCCACCACTTCCAATTCAACCCCCGTGCACTCTTCCAATATGTCAACAGCCTCGTTACTGCACTGGTCAACACAAACTCTAACAATGATGATGATGAATCAAAATGTGAGAAACTAGCTGCTTACTTCAACAAAATAGAATCCATTCTGACACGCTTCAATTCACAAATCCTGCCCAACTCATCATTAACTCCTAGCAGTGCCCACAACAGCAAACTCTCTCTCACAACCACCATCAACCAATCATCACCAGCCACTCACACAAACATCGAAACCAAGCTTACAAACCTTGAGACTACTTTGCCTATAGAAGTCGAGACTATACTGAAAAAAATTAAACCAGCACTACACCCCGCAGACACAATGCCCACTAAAACACTACTCTCAATCCCCACTACTATAGCAAAACCCACTGCAAAGATCCTCAACAAATCAATTTTATCGGGCACAGTTCCTTCTCAGCTCAAACATGCCATCATAAAACCTACCCTTAAAAAACCAAACCTAGATCCAGCTGATCCAGCGAACTATCGCCCAGTTTCGAACCTCCCCTTCCTATCCAAAATTATGGAGAGAATCATCAATAAACAACTCACTGAATACCTTGACGAGCATCAATTACTCTTCCCGTCCCAATATGGATTTAGAAAGTACCACAGCACGGAAACGCTTCTACTATCCCTATCAGAGTTGCTCCTAAAAGCCCTAGACTCTGGCCACTCATACATTCTCGCCCTTCTAGATATATCTGCTGCTTTTCACACTGTCAATCACAACACCCTCATCACCCGCCTCACTGAAATAGGTATCACCGGCACAGCTCTACTCTGGTTCCAATCATACCTGAACAATAGGACCTACAGTGTAAAAAGTGGACGATGTGAATCCAAGCCAAGAAGCCTCGCACAAGGAGTACCCCAAGGATCCTCACTTTCTTCAAACCTGTTTAATATTTATCTCACACCTCTTTGTCGACTACTATCAAAACTGGGTTTTCAACACTTCATTTACGCAGATGATGTGCAGATCCTCATACCTATAAACAGTTCTCTCAAGAATGCCCTGAACACATGGAACGCGGCCCTCACAGAAATAAAAAAAACTACTTACTGACAACTATTTGGCCATTAACACCAACAAAACTGAGCTGCTCATCATCTCACCTCCAAACAACTCCACATCGAACACAACTTTCCTATCCCAAGTCTGCACACCCACTGCACAACAAGTCCGCAGCCTTGGTATCATTATTGACAACAATCTTACGTTTAAAAAATTAATTACTGCCACTGTTAAAAATGGATTTTTCAAGCTCCATACACTAAAGCGTATCAAACCTCTTTTACACCCATATGACTTCTGCACAGTACTACAAGCTACAATCCTGTCAAAGCTTGATTACTGCAACGCATTACTGTTAGGCTTACCAAAAAACACGTTACAACCATTACAAATGCTACAAAATGCAGCTGCCCGCATACTCACCAACACACACCGCCACGATCACATCACTCCTGCTCTTCAGTCTCTTCACTGGCTACCCGTTGCATCCAGGATTATATACAAATCCATGACGCTAATACACAAGGCCATTCATAACCGAAATATGCAATGGTTTTCTGAACACCTGTATTTCAAGAAGACAAACCGACCAACAAGATCGCAGCATCAGGCCAGACTGCCGATCCCCTCTCCTAAACTTACCAAACATGCATCTACAAAAGAACGCTCTCTCACCATAGCAGGAACCACAATATGGAACAGTATGCCCTTTGAACTGCGCCAGGAACCTTGCCACAGAAAATTTAAACAAAACCTAAAAACCTGGCTGTTCATAAAAGCATACCCATGACTGACTGGGCCCATTACAGGCCGCATACGTTGCTGTTTAACCTCCCTCCCGATTCCCCCTCCCATCCTTACCCGCTCTTGTTCCCTAGAAAAGCTCACTACTGTATATTTCTATATGTAGATCAAATTCTTGGTAATCCTTGTTACTCTTACGTCAATGATATTTATTTGCTAAGTTAACTGTTAAACATGCTATTTGTTTTTTGTTTCTTGCTGTTTTTTGCTCCGTTTAATATTTTTATTGTAAAGCCTGTTGCTGCATTACTGTTTGCTGTAAACCGAGGTGATGTGCTGCACGTGCCGCGGTATATATAAAAAAAAATCGCTACATAAAAAATCCATAGACTTTAGGTTAGATGCTCCCCTAGAAATTTTAAATAGATAACAAATAAACAAAATTATGATGCAGCAGTAAGAGAGAGGCTTTCCAGTCTTTTGCAATGAATGCCACATGTATGATTATCTCCCAGCTGGTGAGAGATTGTATGTGTGCACTTAGTGCAAAGAGCTCCAAGCCCTCAGAGAACAAAGTCTGATCCTTGGAGGCTAGAGTGGAAGACCTGGAGGAGCTAAGGGAGACAAAGAGGTATATAGAGGAGACCTTCAGGGACATAGTAGAGAAATCCCCTCTCTAATCTGGTAGCCTCTGTGGTTCTTTGGAGGAGAAAGGTCACCTGGAAGAAGAGCATCAGCTTAATGAGTTAGGAAGCAATCCTGTAGTTAGGATCTGCCCTCAAGGTGATGTAGTATCCTCTCGCACTGAGGACAGGTCTCTAGGGGCACATGTACAGGAGAAAAGGGTTAGGATGGCCATTATAGCTAGTGATTCAATTATTAGGAAGGTTGATAGCTGGATGGCTGAACATGAGGACTGCTTGGTAACTTGCCTGCCTGGTGCGAAGGTGGCGGACCTCACACATCACATAGATAGGATTTTAGATAGTGCTGGGGAGGAGTCAGCTATCTTGGTACATGTGGGTACAAATAACATAGGAAAGTGGAGGAGAGAGGTTCTGGAAGCCAAAGTTAGGGTTATAGGTAGAAAGCTGAAACCCAGAATCTCCAGGGTAGCATTCTCGGAAATGTTTCCTGTTCCACGTCAGGACCCCAGAGGCAGGCAGAGCTCCAGAATCTCAATGCGTATTTGAGACAATAGTGCAGGGAAGCAGATTTTAGATGTGTTAGGACATGGGCTTCATTTTGGGGAAGGCGAGGGGGGCTTTTCCAAAAGGATGGGCTCCACCTTAACCACAGTGGAACCAGTCTGCTAGCACTAACCGTTGAAAAGGAGATAGTGCAGCTTTTAACCTAGAAAATGGGGGAAAGCAGATTGTTGCTCAGAAGCGCATGGTTCAGAATGATGTATCCTTGAAGGATACTACGAGAACAGGGAAAATAGGGCATTCCATTAGAGAGGTTGTAATAAATGCCACAGTGAACCAGATGCCTTTAAGTAAAGTACAGAAGGATTCCAAATTACCCCTGTCAATTGATGAGCCGGTTATTAATACAAACAAAAAAGCATATTTGGAAATGTCTTTTTTAAATGCTAGAAGTCTAAAAAATAAGATGAGAGAGTTAAGAGTGTATAACACTGGATGATGGGACAGATATAATTGGCATCTCAGAGACCTTGTGGAAGAAGGATAAACTAATGGGAAACTGGGATACCAGGGTACAAATTATATTAAAATGACAGAATGGATCAAATTGGTGGAGGGCTGGCACTACGGGCTGGATTTTAAAAGGGTTACGCGCGCCGTGAATATTTTAAAAAGCCCCGGGACGCATGTAAGTCCCGGGGCTTGCAAAAAGGGACAGGGAGGGTGCGGGGCTTGGGTGGTCTGGGGGCGGGCGGGGTCAGCCTCCCGGCACAGTGGCCATATTTGCCGCTGTGCCGGGGGTCACGTGCCGGCAGTCAGCCAGCAGGCGCAAAAGGTAAAATAAAGGTCAGGGGGGTTAGAGTAGGGCTAGGTGGGGAAAGGTTAGGGGAAGGGGTGGGAAGGTCAGGATAGGGGGAAGGGCTTGGAGCGCAAGGTGCACAACTGTGCACCCCTTACACGCACAAGTGCACAACTGTGCACCCCTTACACGCGCCGATCCTGCATTTTATAACTTGCGCACCAAAAATCTGTGCGCGCTCCTTTTAAAATCTACCCCTATATGTACAAGAGAGCATTAAGTCACACAGGATAAAATAGGTGAAAAATCCCAGGTAGTTGTGGATGAAGGTGCCAGGATCCCAGCACTGTGGAGTAGGAGCCTGTGAGGGGCAGGCTCTAGGAAGTAATCTAAGAGGGCAGTGATGAGAGAGTGGATAAGGATTCTGGTAGTGTGTGTTCAGAAAGAAAGGGACAGATTTTTGGTGATACAGAGAAAGGAACAACATTTACATTTTTTACATTAATTGCCTAACACTAAAAATAGGTCTAAGCCTTGTCCAGTAAAACGTGCATAAAATTTAACAATACAAAATAATATAAATAGTTACAATAAAATAAGATAATTTACAATAGAACACACAAATACAGCTGTATAAAATTACATATAGGCTAGTCTAAAAAGAAAAGTCTTTAACAGACCTCTGAATGTTTTGACCGAATCATAAAGCTGGAGTTCTATGGGGAAGAAGTTCCAAAGGATTGGACCAGCAACAGAAAAATAACATTCCCGAATAATATATAACCAGGCCAGTTTAGGTGATGGAAGGTCTAAAAGGACCCTCTGAGAAGACCATACATTTCTGGATGGTTGGTAAAACTTCAAAATAGCATTGGACCAAGGACACGACTGATCATTAATCAATTTAAAAATTGTATATTTAACCCTTTCACTAATAGAGAGCCAGTGTAAATCCATCAAAACCGGAGTAATGTGATCAAAGCGTTACAAACTGGCAATTAACCGAGCTGCAGAGTTTAAAAGTAATTGTTTCGGTTGAAGTGTTGAACAAGAGAGGCCAGCATAAAGACTAGTAGTCAATGATTGGAAAAATAGAAGCTTGTAAGTACAGCATAGAATTCAGTAGCATGCAAAAGCTTTATTTTTTTTTATAATTAATTCTTTATTAAATTCATATTTACAAAAAACATAAAATAAATAGAAATATACAAAAAAAAAACCCCACAATACATCAACTGGTACCATTAAAGAAAAGAGAATACACATTACTTAAATGTAGTCCACATTATTGGAGCTGCCGAATTATACTGAACTGAGACCCAATACCCAACAGATTTATCCAACAAAAAGGATTCCAAATGTAAAGGATCCACGAATACGAACTTATTTCTCTGATAAGTAATAATGCACTTACATGGAAATCTTAAATATAACAGGGCGCCAAGTGAGAGAACACGAGGTTTTAATTGAAGAAATTGCTTCTTTCTGAGCTGTGTCTCTCTAGATATGTCAGGAAATACCAACAACTCTATGATCACAAAATAGAGACTCCTTACATTTGAAGTATTGTTTAAAAAAAACCCTTCTCTATCCGCAGTCCATGCAAAGGAGATAACAAAAGTAGCTCTAGTGGAGAGAAGATCATCAGAAGTCTGCAAAAATGAAGAGAGGTCTGGCCTGGGGTCAGGGAGCAGCACATCTACTTTCCCTGTCCCACTACCAGAAAACCTCTTTTTTTAGGTATATAATAGGAATTATTAATCTAAGTTCTTCTCAGGCAGGAATTGTAATACTTCAACCACATATTTCTTAAAATATTCCTCGCCTGATATCAGGCGGGCAATAGGAAACTTCAACAGATGAAGGTTGTTAGACCTAAGTCTGTTTTCCATTGATTCACATTTAGTATAAAGAAAAATTCTCTCTTTAATTCCTGCAGGTCACACTGACTGTAAGTTGGAAATAATAGAAGACTGGGCGAACATTTCTGAATCTAAAGAGGAGAGCCTGGTATCAATTTCTTTTAATTTACTAATAGTGTCCTGAGAAAACTGACACAACTGAGTAATTGAGTTTGAAAGTTTAGAGTCTATTTCCTCCACGACAAGGGATTAGATGACGCTGTAAAACCTCCAGATAGTGCTTGCACGGGAACCGGGATTGAAACGAGTGGCTTCCTTTCTTTTGTCTGACCCATACTTAAAGCAGATAAACAGTTAGCACCTAATGACTGAGAAGAAATAGAAGCAAAAGTCATTTTAGGATTAACCTCTTTATTGCACTAATGGACCTCCTCAGGATAGGAGGTGGAAGTCTAGCTTCTGGACTCAAGGAGACATTCTCCAGTTCGGTGCAGTGATGAACTGGAAATAACATGATGATCCATGGGGCCACTTACAGGAGTTGAGCTGGAGGCTTAAGATAAATATGGAGGATTCCCTTTCTTAGCCAGAATTAGCCCATTCTTAGCCAGAATTAGATCTTGAAAAAACAGCATAAGGGGCATACTTCTTTGGTGAGCGGCTTTGGAGAGCCAGTGTTCGCGTGCCGCAGGGTGCATCCTTCAGTAGGTCCCCGATGCTCCGGTGACGTCAGTGTCAGGCGGCCACGATGGTTCCTGCTCTTCTCTCTGGGTCTGAGCAGTAAGGCGGGCAGCTCAAGCCTCTCTGACAGGCGCCTCCTTTAGTAGGCGCCCAACGTTCCGATGACGTCAGCATCGAATGGCTGCGATGGTTCCTGCTCCCCTCTATGGGTCTGAGCGGTAAGGCAGGTAGGTCCACAAAAGCATTTTTAGACCAGAAAGCACATGAAATCTGAAAAAGCCTTGTCTAATGACCTGTTTGATCTGTGAAGGAAAAATAAGTGTGCTATCTAACAAAACACCAAGACTTTTAATTTGCTTCTCAATGTGAAAACATGAATTATCCAAAGAAATAGTACTTTCAACAAAAGTGGAATATGGACTATGTATAGCAAGAAACTCTGTTTTAGACATATTGAGAGAGAGTTTGTTGTGGTTGAGCCAAGTTTTAAAGGTAGAAAAACAAATATTTAGATGTTCAACTGTATCTGGCCAAAAGGATTGAACATGCAAAACAAATTGTATATCATCTGCATAGACTTTATAACAATCAGTGAAGTTTAAAAGCACTTGACAGATAGGCACTAGGAAGATGTTAAACAATACGGAAAAGAGAGCAGACCCTTGTGGTATACCAGTTTTAATATGAGATACAGATGATATTTCATATTTATATTTGATGTATTGGGATTGATTAGCAAGGTATGACCGAAAACAAGACCAAGACATGTTTTAGCAGTGTTTTGGACATGTGTAGAAAAGGAGAAAGAGGAGTCAAAGATGACCCCAAGTTATGGGATGAGGGAACTGAATGATGGTGTTATTCATAGAAACAGATAAAGAAGGATGAGGGGAAGTGGGTTTTGGGGGGGGGGGGGGGGGAGATAAGGAGCTCAGTCTTGACCATTTTGAATTTAAGATAACAGTGGAACATCCAGGCATCAATGTCAAACAGGCTAAGATCTGGGACTCGATTCTTGATGAAATTTCTGGTGCAGAGAGTAAATCTGAGAATCATCACTATAAAAAAGGGTATTGAAAGCCATGAGAGAAGATCAGAGTACAAAGGGAATTAATATACAAGGAGAAGAGAAGAGATAAGGCATACCAATTCACAGTGGGATGGCAGTTGAGGAGGATCTGCCAAAGGACATACTAAAACTGTGCTGGGAGATGTAAGAAGAGAGCCAAGACAGGACAGAGTCCCTAAATCCAAGTATCATGGAGGAGGTGGTGAACAACAGCGTCAAAAGCAACAAATAGGTCAAGGAGGATAAGGATTAAGTAAAGGCCTTTGGTTTTAGCCATAAAGAGGTCATTGGAGACTTTGACAAATGCTGTTTCTATGGAATGTTGAGAGCAAAAACTAGACTGGAATGGATCAAGAGTGACTTGATATGAAAGAATGTCAAGACAGCAGAGATGAACAGCACATTCAAGTAGCTGGAATTAAAAGGGAGGAGAGAAATGGAATGATAGGACAGGTAAGGTTCAGTGATTTTTTTTTTTTTTTTTTGGAAGAGTGGTGTTATCAAAGCATGTCTGAAGACAACAGGAACAGTTGCAGTGGAACATGACAGATTGAGGATGAGACAGATGGAAGGGATGACTGCAGAGCTGAGGGACTAGGTGGGAATGGGGTCAGAGGAACAAGTAGTGCACTTGGAGAAGGAGAGAAGATGGGGGAGTTTCCACCACTGTGATTTCAGAAGAGGAGGAGAGGGTGGCAGGGGCCAGGGAAAGGCTGGAGGAATGAAGTAGAGGATGTAGAAGTGACCTGGTTGAGACTAATTTTGTGAACCTTGTCACAGAAGTACTCAGCCATAGTCTGAGCAGAAAGTGAAGGGGGAGAGGGGATAAAAGATGAAGAAAGTTTGAGGAGAGAATTGGCAAAGAGATGGTGAGGTCTGGATGCAAAACTTTGTCAGATGAACATAGTAGTGTTTCTTGGCAAGTGCAAAGCAGACTGGAAAGAGGTCAGCATAAATTTGAAATGCAAGAAGTTGGCATGGGCATGGAATTCTTCAGAACAAGCATAGGTACGTAGGAAGTGAATTCTGGGGGTAAGGCAAGGCTGGGGTTTGGTGTGACTTACAGGATGAGTAAGGGGAGGGGAAAGAGTGTCTAAAGCAGAGGACAATATACTGTTGTAAGAAGAAACTGTTTCTTCAACTGAGTTAGACAATGTAGTGGAGGAGTAGAGACATGAGACAGAAGTGGAGAGGATACAAGAGCCAACAGCCTGGAGATTTATGAAGGTGTTGGTAGTGACTGGATGAGGCTGTAGGGGAGGGTGGTTTAATGTGAAAGTAATCAGATGTTATTCTGAGAGGAGAAGAACTGAGATGGAAAAATCTGAGAGACAGCAGTGGCCATGCTTGTGAACAGGGGCAATAGAGCAGAACTGGAGATCAAATGAGGAGATTAAGATAAGGAGTTTTGAGGCATACAAGTCAAAGAGGCTGTCAGTGTGGTGGTTAAAGTCTCCAAAACTAAGGATAATTCAAGGGAGAAGAAAAAGGAGGAGGGGGATTTATCAGGGCATCAATATATGACAACTTCCAGAGAGGTAGTGGGGTGAAATAGAGAAACAGGAGAAAAGTAGAACTACCATAGAAAGATCAGTATAAATACTGAAGTACTTTTTCCACTAATCAATAGATAGAACCCTGGTCCCAAAAGTGAGATCTCTATTACATATAAAATGTTTGCTTAAGCTCTACTACTTAACATCTATCATTGATTTTTATGGGTAGTGGTTCTGCAATACAAGGTTGTAATTATGTCACACTACCTTTAAGTTAGTGTGGTGTAACTGAATATCGCTAGAGGTCAAAATTCTGGTTTTCAAAAAAGGGGAGTCTAAAAAAGGTGTGTGAGTCTGCCTTTGGAATTCAAGGCAACTGGATCTGCTTCAGTGTTCTACTAATTTCTCAACAGGCCTTCCTGTTCTGCCAATCCAAAAGTGGTATTAACATCTTCCCATGAATGACAGAGTGCAAAGATACTACTCCTAGGTGCTTTAGGAGCCTTAGGAGGAAAATAAACCCATATCTCAGCAATAACAGTTTGCCTACCTGGAATAATCCTTAACTTGATAGAATCAGTGATAATGAACAAGTAATCCATGCGTTATCAGAGGCGACAAGATAGGATGTCTAGTGTTATCAGGATTTAAAGATGTTTCATTTGTGTAGCTGCTAAGAGGTAGAGTTATTTTTATTACATTGGCTGTAGGATATTGTGACTCATTGTTTTGTGGTTTTCCTACTGATTTCTCCGGAAGATGTAAATAAATTGTTTATAAGTTGGGGACACCAAGCTCTGATGTGGACATGAGTTATTGAATTCCGGGGTGTGGGTTAAAGTTCCTGATTCTGACAGGAACGGCCAGATTTACTTTGGACAGGCAATTAAGAGTCACATCCGAGTGCTCATTCCCGCCGAGTCTGGTCCATTTCACCAGCTTTTTGACCAATTTTGAACCCTCTCACCCATGCCAAGGAAGGAAAGCCCCTCAGCACTTGGATTTATTTTATGTAACCTAGCAAGGGTTTCATAAAGATTTTCTTCTGACTCACAGATTCCTAGTACATCAATTGGGTGCGGGAGTTTTATTAACCCAAAGACCCCCTCCCTACTGGGGAGTGTAACAGCTCCTTAAACTCACCGAACTATACTGACTTCGTGAGCCGGGCGAGATCTGTTAAGATCACAGATCCTATATTAATGGCACTCCTGGTCTGTTGAGACCAGTGTGGCCATTACAGTTAAGAGCAACTCCTCTAGTAAAAGGCAAATTTGGGATCCCCCTTACACTTCTGTTCAAGGTTGTAACTGCCCCTCCATGCAGGTTAACCCCACGCCTTCTCAGAAGCACAATGCAGTCTTTTCTCTGCTGGTTTTGGGCTGCCCACTCCATGCAGATTATCCTACCGCTTCGTTAAGATCCTCTTGCCAGTGGGGATCGTCTGTGTTTATTCCACGCCTTTTTTAATCCCGTAACCTATTTTGTTTCCACCACCTCCTGTGGGTGGGCATTCCAGGCATCCATCACCCTCTGCATGAAAAAATAATTTCTTGATGTTCCAGAGCCTACCCCCTTGGGGTTTTACACAGCTTTACAGATTTCTTTCCATAGGAAAAGGTTTGATTCTGGTGCATCATTTATACCTTTTAAGATATTTAAATGCTTCTATCATATCCCCTGTCTCGCTTCTTCTCTAAGGTGTAAAGATTTAGATTCTTCAGTCTCATCTCATTCAGCTTCTGGTGCAAACTCTGCACCATTTTGGTTGCCTTTCTCTGGACCACCTCCAGCATAGGCTCTATCCTTTCTGAGATACAGTCTCCAGAACTTAACCCAGTACTCCAAGTGAGGCCTCACCAATGACCTGTACAGAGGCATTATCACCTCCTTTTTCTGCTGGTTATGCGTCTCCTTACGGACCGCAGCATTTCTTCGGTTCTGGCCATCACCTTGTCATATTATTTTGGTACCTTAACATCATCAGGCACTATCACCCTGAAGTCTCTCATCTGTACACATCAGCCTCTCACTATCTGCCCCCACACCCCCCATCACATCAGCTCCTTTGGATTTTTGCATCCCAAATTCATGACGCTGTACTTTTTTGCAGTGAATCTTAGCTGCCAAGTATTCAACCATTCCTCAAGCTTTCTTAAATCACTTCTCCTTCTGTCTACTGCCTCAGGCGTGCCTGCTTGTTTAACTCTTGCTAATCCCTGAGTTTGGATAGAAATGTTTGTTCACAATGAGGTCTGTGGAAGAAGTCTTATAGTAATACATGCATCCAGAAAAAATGGGAAGCCAATAGTAATGCTTTCAAAATGTTCACATGCGATATTGAAGAATAATTATTAATTAATTGGATGCACCTTATTCTGCCTTATTGCTTTTGTAGTAGAAAGCAGAGTTGCTTACCTGTAACAGGTGTTCTCCAAGGACAGCAGGATGTTAGCCCTCACATATGGGTGACATCATCAGATGGAGCCACAATACGGAAAACTTATGTCAAATTTTCTAGAACTTTGACTTGGCACGCTGAGCATGCCAGCATGCCCTATACCACACATCCACATGGGGTCCCTCTCCTGTCTTATAACACAGAATTAGAGACATAGCAAAAAAAACAGGAGAAACCCAACTCCATGGGGTGGTGGGCAGGTTTTGTGAGTAATAACATCCTGCTGTCCTCAGAGAACACCTGTTATAGGTAAGCAACTCTGCTTTCTCCGAGAAAAGTAACATGGTAGTCCTCACATATGGGTGAATCCCTAGCTACAGGCTGCTCCAACATAAAAGGGGACCAACAGACACTCAAACCAGGTGCCAACGGGCACAACAACAACGGTGCTGTCGCTAACAGAGAGAAAGACAGCCTGAACCCAAACAACAGGCCCTAGGTGGGAGAGAGTTGGGTTCTACACTTCAAACAGATCCCGAAGGACAGATTGGCCAAACCTACTGTCGCATCGGCCATCCCTATTTATTTATTTATTTATTTATTTATAGCTTTTCTATACTGACTTTCCAATAACAGAATTACTGATCAATTCGGTTTACATTTTAAACTTTAACAGTGACAAGTAATTGTCTTACAATGAACAGGAAGAAATAACTTGGAAAAAATATATGGGGAATATAACATAGATACAATATATAAAGCCTAATGTAGGCAAAGGCATAAAAAACATAGGCATAAAAACATAGGCTTGGGTATTGATTTTTTTTTTTTTTTTTTTTTTGGACTGCCAAGGATTTGAAATTGAATTGATGAGTTCTTTGGGGTATTATAGCGAGATATGAATGTGTGGTGAGAACTCCACGTCACAGCCTTGCAGATCTCCTCCATGGAAACTGCTTGCAAATGGGCTACCAACGCTGCCATGGCTCTAACAGAATGAGCCTTGATATGACCCCCAAGATGCAGTCCCGCCTTGGCATAACAGAAGGAGATGCAATCTGCTAACCGACTGAATAGTGTCTGTTTGGCAGCGGCAATGCCCAACCTATTCTTATCAAAAGAAACAAAAATGTGGATGGACTGTCTATGGCTTCTGTCCATTCCAGATAGAAGGCTAAGGCTTGCTTGTAGTCCAAACTGTGCAGTGCTCGCTTGCCTTGGTGCGAATGGGGCCTGGGAAAGAATGTTGGCAGGACGATGGACTGGTTAATATGGAAGTCTGTCACCACCTTAGGCAGGAACTTAGGGTGCGTACGCAAGACCACCCTGTCATGATAAAACTTAGTGTAAGATGGATAAGTCACTAAGGCCTGGTGCTCACTGACCCTGCACACCACCAAAAATATGACTTTTCAGGTTGGGTTACTCCAGGAGCGCAGTGGCTCAAAAGGAGCTTTATCAGCTGAGCTAATACCATGTTAAGGTCCCAAGACACAACAGGAGAGCTTAGGGGAGGTTTCAATTGAAGCAAGCTCCTCATGAAATGTACAACTATAGGCTATACAAAGATGGGCGTACCATCTACATCCTAGTGGTATGCGCAAACTGCACTGAGATGAACTCTATTGGAGTTGGTTTTTAAGCAAGCTTCCAATAGGTGTAGAAGATAATCAAGCAGTTTTTGTGTGGGGCATGAGAACATATCTAAGGCCTTCTGCTTACACTACACAGAAAACCTCCTCCACTTCAGTCCATAGGACTTTCTAGTGGAAGGCTTTCTAGAAGCCACCAAGAGCTGTGAGACATCCTCTGTGAGACTGAGTAGTTACAGAACTAACCTCTCAACATTCAGGCTGTGAGTCACAGGAGATTGGAGATTGGGACGTCACAGCCTACCTCTATATTGCTTGATGAGATCAGGGGCCCCCAAACTGATCAGTCTCCGGATGGACAACTCCCAAAGGAGTGGAAACCAGACTTGTCTATGTGAATCATAGGATCTTTGTCCTCACAAAGCTTCAAAAGAGTCTTTGCCACTTAGAGAATCGGAGGATATGCATACAGAAGACCCTTGCCCCAATGAAGGGCAAGAGTCCAAGGCTGATTTACCGCCTGACTTGTACAGGGAGCAGAACCAAGGCACCTTCCTTTTGCAAGGGGAGTGAAAAGATCTATGTTCGGGCTCCCCCAGAGGCAGAATATCTGATTCGCATCACCTTGGTCCAGAGACCAGGCACCACTCAGTCTGTCTGCTAACACATTGTCCGTCCCAGCCAGGTACATGGCCCCGAGTACCATCCCTTGAGACAGGGCCCACAACCAGATCTGGACTGCTTCCTGACACAGGAGGTACGATCCCACACCTTCCTGCTTGTTGACATACCACATCGCTACCTGGTTACCAGTCTGGATCAGGACAACTTTGTTGGACAGCCTATCTCTGAAAGCCCATAGCTTGTACCTGATTGCCCAAAGCTCCAGGAAGTTGATTTGACAACAGCTTTCCTGAGCAGATCAGAAGCCCTGGATGCAGAACCCATTTACATGAGCTACCCAGCCCAGGGTGAACACATCTGTGATTACGACAATTTGGGTAGGAGGGCTCCGAAAAGAGATCCTCCGTTCCAGATTTGAAAGTACCCACCACCAGGACAATGTCCCCAAGGGGCGAGGTACGTCGGATGCAATCCTGGAGGTTCTGTGAGGCCTGGCACCATTGTGACCTCAGGGTCCATTTAGCTCTGCGCATGTTTAATCAGGCCAAGGGAGTGACATGGACACTTGTGTCCATATGGCCCAACAGCCTCAACATGTGCCAGGCTGACACCTGCTGGCTCTGCTGAATTTCTGCCGCAATGGTCATCAAAGCCCTTTGACGAGTCAGGAAGGCCTTGGCCTCAGCCGTGTCTAGCAAGGCTCCTATGAAGTCCAATTGAGGTGATAGGCTGGGATGGGATTTCGGATGGTTGATGACAAACCCTAGCGACTACAACACCCGGATGGTCAAGCGCATGGATCCGACGGCCCCTGCCTGAGATATGCTCTTGACCAGCCAATCATCCAGATAAGGGAAAACATGCACCTTCAGCCTGTGGAGGTGTGCCACCACCTCAGCCAGGCATTTTGTGGACTCCTGGGGTTGACACTACCCCAAACAGCAACACCCAATACTGGAAGTGCTGTTTTCCCACCACAAATCAGAGATACTTATGGAGACTGGGAAAGTTCTCGATGTGAGTGTATGCGTCATTTAGATCGAGGGAGCATAGCCAGTCCCCTTTTTGCAAAAGGGGTATCCAGGTGCCCAGGGAACCATCCTGAACTTTTCTTTTTTGACAAATTTGTTCAAGGCCCTTAGGGCTAGGATGGGGCAGAGTCCTCCTGTTTTCTTTGGAATCAGGAAGTACCTGGAGTAAAATCCCCACCCTCTTTGCCTTGGTGGAACAGGCTCAAACTCTCTGGCTGTTTAGAAGGAGAGCTCCATTAGAAGTACCTCTTCATGCACTACCAGCCTCCAAAATGGGTTCGGAGGGCAATTTGGCAGGACATCCAACAGGTTCAATTGGTGCCCTTAGCGGACAATGGAGAGAGAACTCATTTATCTGAGGTTATACCGGGCAACTGGTTCATGAAGAACTGCAGCCTGCCCCCAACCAGAAGGTCCACCATCCCACGTAGGGGTGATTGGCCTTTGCTCCCTATGACCCAGTCAAAACCCCATCCCTGGAGTTGACTGAGGCACCGGCTTGGGAGCTCACTGCTGCCTGGGACGGCCATGGGAGCCCTGATGCTATTGATAGGAGCAAAGGGGCAGAGGATAGTACTTCCTCTGGTAAAAGAAAGACTCCTTCTGCCCCGATCTTGCCGACCTCCTAGAGGAGGAGGATAGGTCTGGAGTGCTGGTGGAGAGTTGTTGGAGGGTCTCATGGTGGTCCCTGAGCTGAGCCACCACGTCCCTCACCCTATCTTCAAAGAGATTCTCCCAGGTGCACGGCACATTAGCAAGTCATTCCTGTACCTCTGGTCAGAAATCCAAGGCCCACAGCTATGCCATTCTGTGGGAGCCAATTCCCACTGCAGAGACTCTCAATGCCATTGCGAAAACATCTTAGGGCACTTGGACCTTGTGTTTTCTGCACTCCAGGCCCTTATGCACCAGTGACATGAGAGTGTCCTGCTGCTGTTGAGGCAGCTACTTGGCCACCTCCTGCATCTTCTTTCAGGTGTCCCGAGAGTATTGGCTCATATAGAGCTGATAGGAAGCTATGCGGGCAGTGAGCAAGGCTCCCTGGAACACCTTTCTCCCAAGAGCGTTCATCGCTCTATGGCCCTTCCCCAGGGGCACTGAGGAATGGGTCCGAGAATGCTTGGTTCTCTTGAGAGAGGATTCAACCACCACTGACTGATAGGGCAGCTGATGCTTATCAAATCCGGCAGCCTTCTGATCGAGGTAGACCCAGTTAAGCCTTCTAGTTAACAGAAGGCACTGTGACGGGGGTGTTCCCATATCCTCAGCAGCAACTTCTTAAGGATATCTTGTACCAGGACTGCCATGATCTTCTTAGGAGACTCCACGAACTGGAGGATCTCAAGCATTTTGTGCCTGGCATTCTCCTTCATCAATAACTGAAATGGGATGGCTTCCGTTATCACTCTTACAAACCCAGTGAAGGTTAAGTGCTTAGGCAGAGACTTCCTTCGCTCTACTAAAGGAGAAGGGTCTGAGAGAAGACCCTCAGAAGTGAACACCTTTGTGCCATCTTCCCAGGGATCATAGGGACCCTCATCCTCACTGTAAGCAACAGGGGATGGAGCCCTAGGAACTCAGCCTTCGTCCAGAGGTGCAGGCACCGGCAGAGCTGGATGAGGAGGCAACAGGCCTCGGCATCTCTGCCAGCCTGGATGGAGCTTTCTCTTTCAAGGAACTGGCAAAGACTACCATATCGATAGGGGGAGGCTGCAGTGCCCCAACAGGCATCAATGCCAGCCCAGGAACCAATGTCAGCTGTTGCATTGAGCTTCTCCAGTAGCAGTTCCAGGACAGAAAGTATTGGCTCCAGTGCCATCGGTGCCACAGGACCAATGCCCTTCAGCACCTGTTCTACTACCAGCTGGACTTGCCACTCTAGCTTGAACACTGCCGATGCCAACACTGACTGCAGAAGGACGGGTCCCGCAAAGGGGATCGGTGACTGGCATCAGGACCGGTGGAGACTGTTACAGACCCTCAGCACCGATGGAGGACTGGCACTACTTGCCATGGGGTCACTTTGGGGGCATCACAGTATGTGTCTGTGCATCCATGTCTGGCAACATGCGGTGGGGACCGGTGCCAATGGTTTTTTTGGCTTCCTTCAATGCTCGGTCCAGTCCTTCCCCAGTGCTGAGACCGACGAGGAACCAGATGTCCTTGACATGGAGGTGCTCAACAGTGGTTGGTCTCTGGTGTTCCAATCCTCTGACAACATCGACAGAATCAATGGTCCCGCCGATGTCGATGTTGAGGTGTCCATTGGTGCGGCTCCAAGGACCTTCAATGCCAATGCTGCCGATGGCTCAGTCTTCTTTGACCTGAAGAATTGCTCCATCTTGTCAATCCATAGATGATGTTTCTTCAGGGTCATCTGTGCGCATTTACAGCAACCCTGGATGTCATGCGATGCCCCCAGGCAGAGGACACAAATCTCATGGGGGTCCATAATGGATATTATCCTTGGGCACTGCCAGAAAGCAGACGTGGCCATGACAGGATGAAATAAAAGGGATGCAAAATCAAAATCGATGGTGGCGGGTGGCAATGGTTGGCAGGCACCGAAGAACTGCTGTTGCAGGGGAATCTACAACAAAAGGAAACTTACCGATAAATTACGAAAACCCTGACTAGGAGCACTATCGGGGATGGACTGAAAGGGACCCAAGGTCGAATGTTTCAAGAAAACCGTAAAAAGAAGTGATTAAGAAAAGTTTCTAGACTAGGCCAAAAAGGCCAAGAAGAGCTCTTAACCGCGATGCTGCAGCTCTGCGAAAAAGAGAGATTGGAGAGGGACCCCATGTGGACACGTGATGTAAGGCATGCTGTGCATGCTCAGTGTGCCAAGTCAAAGTTCTAGAAATTTTGACATACTTTTTCCGTGTGGGGGCTCCATCTGATGATGTCATCCATTTGTGAGGACTACCATCCTGCTTGTCCTCGGAGAATTCAAATATTACTACAAAATTAAATCTTCATTTTGGAAAATCTGACCTTTGGCTGCCACTTGTAGTCTTATTAGAAACAAAAGACCTCAAGACACCATACACTGAGTGCATTAGAGAAAGGTGAGATTATTAAAAGGTTTTATCTGAAGATAATATAAAAGATGAGAATATAAAGGCTTTGCTTGAGAGCATATAAAAAGATAAGAATATTAGGGTCTTACCTGAGAGAAAAAGGTCACTGGCCTGGATTAACTGGGGTTTTACCTGCGATAATTAACACTTGGGGTTACATAAGAGGCAGGGTGCTACTGAGGCAAGCATTGTCAGGGGCTGCAATGTGGCATTGTGCTAGGGGTGTGATGGTGCTAAAGATGGAAAGGTAGGATGGATGCAAGTACTTTCAGGGGTTACAGTGCTGTATTAGGGGTGTGCTGGGGCAGGTAGTGGCAGGTCCAAAATTATCATGCTAGCTGTGTGACAGAAGGAATTACAACAGTGTGGCATATGCTGATATGAAGCCTAATCCTCGGTATATAAAAAATGCTAAATAAATAAATAATGACTAGAACACATTCACATCCCACTTACATCACTCAAGCTGACACATATCAGATCCCTCTTTGCAGTAGGAATCTGATAACTATTTGACACACAGAAATAAGCTCTGACATGTTAAGCAGGGCGTCACTGTTAAAGCATAGCAATTAAACATCAGGTATGCAACACTGACAGAAGACACCACGGTTATCCTGTTGCTGTAGTGCTTACAACCCCCAGAGTACTCCAGCACTGTTACCTGCCAAAGGAAATACAAGGCCAAACAGATCTGCAATGGAGCGGACCATAGCAAGTTCAGGAAGGTGGTTAAATCCATGAATCTCTGAGCATCCACTGACATCAAATTAACAATCTCTCCCACTGTAGAGGATCGCTTTGCAGAATTTGTAATCACTAGAGCCTGAAAAACAAGAGACAATTACAGGGTTTATTCTATGAGCAGAATAGTCAGTTTAGGACACTGGTCACTAACTTTGTCAGTAGAATAAAGACAACAGCTGTACTCCACGGTGTGGAGGAAATTTCTAGAAAGCAGAATAAAGACAGCATCTCTATGCCATGCTGTAAAGAGGAGAGCTGTATGCCACAGTGCCTCTTGAATAACAGCACATCAAGCTGCTCTGTGTTCTGTGATTATTAAAGGGTCCATGACCTGTTGTACAAATAATATTAATCCTGCTAATAAGGCTACATTTCAACAAAAGTACATTATGGTATCTGCTGAAAATGCTAATATGAATGTAATTAGGCTCAAAAAAACCTGTCCCTTGTCTGCTCTAGGTCTTTGCTATTAAACACTATACAATACTGAAAAAAAGTGCTATACAGATGCACCAACAAAACTAATTACCAAAACTAAAAGGACTACATGTTTAGTTTTTTTTTATTTCTCTGAAATAGAATATATATGTATGTGTATATATATATATATATATCCATCACAGAAACCTAAAATAGAGTAAGTCACGCCACTAATGTTTTAAATGATTTGAAAGATGATTAATGCTGCAAGCTTTATTACATAATGGCAAAGAATATCAAAACTATTCAAAAATAATTCAAAAGTGCCCGCTAAAGTTTTTGTGGAGCTACATAAGTTGATGGCTCAATTTATCTGGAAAGACAGCGGGGCTCGGGTGAAACTAAGTCAACTGTGGTTGCCTAAGGCACAAGGGGGTATGGCTCTACTGAATTTACAGCTATATTACTGGGCGTACAGAATACGTTGTTTACATGAATGGTTACATGGAGGAGCCACCTCATGACTCATCATGGAGAAACTGCAGGCTGAATTGATTAACTTAGCCGTGTTGCCTTTTCTTCCCCCTGGGTATTGCGGTCCCGGTTGCAAGCCTTGCGACTGGGTTCTTACCTTCAGTCTTCCGGCGATGGGAGGTTCGGGGTTGCTCAGGGTCTCCGGGGCTCCAGCAGCGGGAGGCGAGCCTGGCCGGCCCGGTTCGGGCCTTCTCACGGCGGCGTCTCCATGAGGAAGACGCCGCCGAGTCTCTGAATCCAGCTCCTCCCTCTCTAGGCACGCGCGCGGGGAAGCCCAATTTAAAGGGCTTTTCCCGCCAGACCGTGGCCCGCCCACTTGATTGATGTCAGACGCCGGCTAGTACTTAAGCCGGCATCTGCTTCTTCTCTCTGCCTTGCAATGAGGTTCCTCTTCTAAGAGTGCTAGTTGCTTCGTGTTCCTCGTTCTGCTCTTGATCCTGACGTTCCTGCTCTGGATCCTGACGTTCCTGCTCCTGACCCTGACATTCCTGTTCCTGTTCCAGATCCTGGCGTTCCAGTCCTGCTCCTGGTGTACCAGCTCCAGTTCCTGTCCTCCTGCCTTCTGTGCCTCTGCTTCTGTCCTTCCTGGTTGGACCTCTTGGCTTTTACTCCGGCTTGCTCCTGGTTCCGCTTCTGCCGCCTGCCTCGACCTGTCTCATCGTCTTCCTCGCTCTTGTTCTCCTAAGTCCCAGCGGTCTGGGATCTCACGAGCTCCTCTCAGGGGGTCCTCAGGCTTCCAGGGTGAAATCTCCGCTTGGATTCCAGTTTCTCCTAAGTCCCAGTGGTCTGGGACCTCACGAGCTCCTCTCGGGGGGTCCGCAGGCTTCCAGGGTGAAAACTCTGGATCTTCGTGTGACCTGACACTGCCCGCTAGCCTACTTCTTTTCCGTAGAGTGCCGTCCCCTTCTTCCATCTCGCTCTTCCAGGCCGGTCCAAGGGTCCACTACTACGCTAGTAACAGTTTGCAAGGCCATGGACTCGGCGGACTTGTCAGGGCTCCAGGCCATTCCCGGTATGGCCCAACGTTTACAGCAACAACAGCACTGCTTTGGCAGCTACGATGGAGCGGTTGGCCAATCGGTTGGACGCAGCACCTCCAGAAGTCCCTCAGGTGCCGTTACCCACATCGATGGTAAGCGTCCAGATGCCAACTCAGTTACCAGCACCGTCTCGCTACACTGGAGAGGCCAAGGCCTGTCATGGTTTCCTAAACCAATGTTACATCAGGTTTTCACTATTGCCTAACCAATTCCCGACAGACTCTGTGAAGGTGGCTTACATCCTGTCCTTGCTGGATGGGAAAGCGCTGTCCTGGGCCTCACCCATGTGGGAACGGAACGATCTCCTCCTAAATAATTTGCCGCAGTTCGTAACCAGCTTCAAGCAAGCCTTTGATGAACCAGCACGACTCGCTACCACCACCTTGGAACTCTTACAGCTGAAACAGGGCTCTCGCTCCTTGGCCGACTATGCCATCGACTTCCGAATACTCGCTCTCGAGGTCGGATGGCGAGAGGACAACCTTCGGGGCCTCTTTCTGGAGGGCTTGGTGGCTCAAATTAAGGATGAGCTGGCGGCTCGTGATCTTCCAGATGATCTCAACGAGCTGATAGACTTGGCTGGAAGGATAGATCGTCGTCTGCAACAGCGGGCACGAGAGAGCCGTCCTTTCCGACGAACAGTGCCCCTAGCACCTGCATTTTCTAGACCGATGACGTCTGCATCCAGTCAAGGAACGGCACGTCCGGAGACACCCGCTAAAGAACCCATGCAGTTGGGGCGTACCTCTTTAACGGCGGAGGAACAGCGACGCTGGCACTCTCTGGGTCTTTGTCTCTACTGTGGGGTGAAGGGACACTTTCTGGCCCAGTTTAAGGAGCGCCCGGAAAACGCTCGAGCCTAGGAGGTCCCGAGGAGCTACTCCTAGGTTGTGTTACTTCTGCTCCTCAATGTACCATCCCTATCACTCTAGAGTACCCGGGCGGCTCCTTTGAGACTCTTGCTTTCATTGATTCCGGTGCAGGCGGGAATTTCATTCTGTGTGACCTCGTGCAACAGCTTCGAATCCCTGTTCGTCCTCGTAGGACTCCGTTACGAATAACCTCGATCCGAGGAACAACGCTCCCTGGAAGTATTTCCTCTTCTACGGAACCCCTCACTCTCCATACTGGGGTTCTCCATTCCGAGAAGATTTCCTTCTTGATACTAGAGAAGGCCGTTCACCCAGTAATTCTTGGACTACCGTGGTTGCTGCAACATTCCCCAGTGATTCAGTGGGATACACTACAGATAGCAAGGTGGAGCGCCTATTGCTTCAACAACTGCCTTCACACTCCACAGACGCCCAGCATTCCGCTGCTACACACTTCGATGGAGATTCCTAGGGCATACGCCTACTTTGCTGATGTCTTCTCAAAGAAAAAGGCAGAGGTTCTGCCACAACATTGTCCCTTTGACTGCGCTATTGAACTATTACCGGGAGCCACGCCGCCTCATGGTAGAGTGTATCCACTGTCTCTGCCTGAAACACGAGCCATGTCAGAGTACATAGATGAGAATCTCGCTAGGAGGTTCATTCATCCCTCAAAGCCGCCGGCAGGGGCCGGCTTCTTCTTTGTAGGAAAAAAAGACAGTTCCCTAAGACCCTGCATCGACTACAGAGGTCTGAACGCTATCACTAAGCGTGACCGTTACCCTCTTCTTTTGATCCCCGAGCTGTTGGATCAATTACAGGGGGCTAAAATATTCACTAAACTGGATTTGCGCGGAGCCTACAATTTGGTTCGTACCCATCCCGGTGATGAGTGGAAGATTGCGTTCAACACCAGGGATGGGCATTATGAGTACCTCGTTATGCCTTTCGGCTTATGCAACGCCCCAGCCGTTTTCCAACATTTAATGAACGAAATACGTGAACTACTCTACTCTTCAGTCATAGTATACCTCGATGATGTGCTAATCTTTTCTCACGACTTGGATTCACATCGACAACATGTGAGACAAGTTCTTCAAATCCTCAGAGACAATCACTTATACGCCAAGTTGGAGAAATGTATGTTCGAGCAGGAGTCCCTTCCTTTTCTGGGGTACATAGTTTCTGCAACGGGGTTCCAGATGGATCCCGGCAAAGTCATAGCTATTCGAGACTGGCCGCGTCCTAGAGGGTTGAAAGTCCTACAACGCTTTTTAGGTTTTGCGAACTTCTATAGGCACTTCATCCCTCACTACTCGTCCAAGGTGGCACCTCTGACCGCTCTTACTAAGAAAGGAGCCTACTATAAGATGGGATGTCCGCGTCTACGTTAGTTCCTGTCCCACATGCGCCAGACAGAAGCCTCTGCTGGGAAAGCCGAGGGGGCTGTTACAACCGCTGCCCATACCCACAGAGCCCTGGACGCACATCGCCACGGACTTCGTGGTAGATTTGCCGGCGTCAGAGGGGAACACTGTCATCTGGGTGACAGTGGACCGCTTCTCCAAGATGGCTCATTTTGTCCCTCTTCCCAAGCTACCATCAGCATCGGAACATGCTCAGCTCTTTGCCTCTCATATCTTTCGTATTCATGGCCTCCCGCAAGATATAGTCTCAGATCATGGGCCTCAATTTAAAGCTCGCTATTGGAAAGCCTTGTGTAAGCAATTTGATGTGCAACTTAGTCTGTCATCAGCCTTTCATCCACAGACTAATGGACAAACAGAGCGCACTAATTGCTCTTTAAAGACTTTTCTCCGCTCCTTCGTCAATGATAGGCGAGACAACTGGGTGAGCCTATTACCTCTGGTTGAGTTCTCTTACAACAACCACACCCATTCGGTAACTGGCAAATCCCCGTTCCTGACGGTTTTTGGGAAGCAACACAAACCACAACTGCCCTTGCTAACGTCCAGTATCTCGCCGGCGGCTCAGTTGTCAGTTCAACAAATGCACAATCTCTGGCTCTCCATCCAAGCCAAGCTCGCCAAGGCAGCCAGAACCGCCAAGAGATGGGTAGACCAGCATCGTCAACCCGCACCAGTCTTTCTGCCTGGGGATCGAGTTTGGCTCAGCACCAAAAACATACACCTTTGGGTCCCTTACCGAAGGTTAGCACCACGCTATTGTGGCCCATTCCGAGTGGCAGAGAGAGTGGGGTTAGTCTCCTACCGCTTGCGCCTCCCTTCTTCCATGCGCATTCATAATGTATTTCATGTTTTGCTGTTAAAACCTCTCATTCTCTCAAGATATCACCCTAAGGTTCCTGAGCCCGTGGACTTGGAGGTGCCTGCCGATCCCATCTATCAAGTGTGAGAGGTCCTTGATGTTCGCTTTCACCAACGACGATGGGAGTACCTGTTGGCCTGGGAGGGCTGTGGCCCTGAAGACAACACATGGGAGCCCGCTCGTCACATCCTGGACAAGTCTCTGCTTCATCAATTCCATCTTAGTCACCCTGGTAAGCCCGGCCCTTCCAAGAAGGGGCGTAAAAGGGGGGGAACTGTTGCGGTCCCGGTCGCAAGCCTTGTGACCGGGTCCTTACCTTCCATCTTCCGGCGTCAGCAGGTTCAGGGTTGCTCAGGGTCTCCAGTGGCGGGAGGCGAGCCTGGCCGGCCCAGTTCGGGCCTTCTCGCGGCGGCGTCTCCACAAGGGAGACGCCGCCGAGTCTCTGAATCCGGCTCCTCCCTCTCTAGGCACGCGCACGGGGAAGCCCAATTTAAAGGGCTTTTCCCGCCAGACCGCGGCCTGCCCACTTGAATGACGTCAGACGCCAGCTAGTATTTAAGCCTGCGTCTGCTGCTTCTCTCTGCCTTACAACGAGGTTCCTCTTCTAAGAGTGCTAGTTGCTTCGTGTTCCTCGTTCTGCTCCTGATCCTGACGTTCCTGCTCTGGATCCTGACCCTGACGTTCCTGTTCCAGATCCTGGCGTTCCAGTCCTGCTCTTGCTCCCGGTGTTCCAGCTCCAGTTCCTGTCCTCCTGCCTTCTGTGCCTCCGCTTCTGTCCTTCCTGGTTGGACCTCCTGGCTTTGACTCTGACTTGCTCCTGGTTCCGCTTCTGCCGCCTGCCTCGACCTCAGACTGTCTCATCGTCTTCCTCGCTCTTGTTCTCCTAAGTCCCAGCGGTCTGGGATCTCACGAGCTCCTCTCGGGGGGGTCCTCAGGCTTCCAGGGTGAAAACTCCAGATCTTCATGTGACCTGACACCGCCCGCCGGCCTATTTCTTCTCCGCAGAATGCCGTCCCCTTCTTCCATCTCACTCTGCCAAGCCGGTCCAAGGGTCCACTACTATGCCAGTAACACTGGGTCTTCGGTTACTCAAAGAATCTGTCAACTAAGCCCGATAATAGCTCACACTATATCAGTTTAGGGGAAAGTTTGTAAATTTTTAGAATGTCAGGAATATACTTTCTCCCATAGCCCCTCTATTCGAAAATCCTTTATTCTCAGGTGTTACTTTCTCTTCAGTTTATAAGGACTGGAGAGCCAAGAAGCTACTTTTTATTTCACAAACTAGGAAGATGATATTTTTTTTGCCATTCTCTGCCCTTGTGGAAAAATTTTGTCTGGAAACAAATTCTGAGGCCACTTATCTACAATTAAAGGACATCTTAGCTCGCCACTTTTCCATGGCTCACCCCTTGAGGCCTCTCAAAGGTGTGGAACGTTTTTTGATTGAACCTGGGGCTACCCATAAGGGAAGATCTTTGGTTTATAAGTACCTATTAAAAGATAAATACGGCTCTGTTACAACTCCCCGTCTGATCACACAAGGGAATTTAGATCTGGGTTTAAATTTGGACTCACAGGCTTGGAAGAGCATTTGGTTCTCAGCCCATCATACTACTATGTGTGCACGATGTACAGAGCTCATGGTTAGATTGTTCCACAGAACATACCGTATCCGGTTTATTATTCCCGGTTTCACTCTGGCATGAGCTCTGAGTGCTGGTGCAGTTGCGGACAAGAGGGCACATATAAACATATGTGGTGGTTTTGCCCATTTGTACAGCAGTTTTGGTCACAGGTGACTCAAAAAGTATGCGACATTATTAATCTTATTCACATTACACCTTTGTTGGGTTTACTGGGTAGGTAGACGGGGGTCGCTTATTCCACAGAAATTTCGTAAATTGGTGGAACAACTGTTACTCGCAGCTCGTTTCACTATTGCAACTTTTTGGAAGTTCACCCTACAATGGATCATCGGAAAGCGCAAGTACAGGATGTGGCCAATTTGGAAAAGCTCAGATTTAATCTGACCAGGGAATAATTTCGGTATCAGCAAGTATGGGGGGTTTATCATCAATATTATGGTCATTCAGCATCCTCTGTTTTACAGCTTACTGGCTCTGATATCACTGTTCTTTAAGGTTCATAAGCATGTTATTGATATTGTGTATGGGCTGTGTTGTTTTGGGGTATCTTGTTTGTAATATGTTATACCAACAAATACTTGTAAAAAAAACTTTTCATAAATAAAGAATTAAAAAAATAAAACTGGCACAATAACACACACATGTATTTATCAATTGCCCTAATCAATCATTCCTTATTCACACTGCTTCTAAACTCTCTGTATTGTTATGCATTTATAACATGTTGCTGGAACCTCGACGTGGGATGTTGACTCTTGGCCTGAGTTGGGATTGACGCAACCTGGGAGGACGACCTACCGCAGGTTCCCAACGTCAGGAGGCGAGGCTGGCAGAAGATAGGGGCCGGCTGGAACTTCACCACTACCAACCCTGCTCTTCGCAGGTCGAGTCCTTGGATGCCAGGGCCGGCTGGACATAGCTGGGCCCCTGTGTTGAAGCTCTGATCCTAAGTACTGGGCAGGCGGCAAGCAAACAGCGTGAAGTCCGATCAGAAGTCTTGGGCAGGCAGCAAGCAAATAACATGAAGTCCGATCCGAAGTCTGAAGCCAGGGTGGTCCGTCCGAAGGGAGAAGGTATGAAGCTGGAACAGGACCAGAAAGCAGGAGCAGGAACTGGAAGGATGAAAAACACAGGATCCCAATAAGGAAATGCAGCATGAAGGGAACTCGTTACCAAGTCATGGAGGTGCTGAGGAACCAGGCCTAAATAGGCCAGAGCTGATGACATCATCTGGTGGGACCCGCGGGAGTTCCTGCTGCTTGCTCTTTAAGTCACGGCCTCAGCCGCGTGCACGTACATAGGGGAAGGGTCCGGTCGGCTGGGAAGTTGGTGTCGTCCTGCGCGCCCGGGGGTCCGGCGCAGGAGAAAAGGAGGGCCGAGTAGCTGCGGCGCGTCGGGAAGGACCCAGGAACCGGCAGGCTGGCGGAACGGCGTCGGGAGACGCAAGGAGCTGGTTGGTGAGTGCAACATATGTATAGATATCATTGTGAAAATATATACAAACTGCTTGTAATGAAACAATGACACTTGCAATAGAGCTGGACTTCAAGAAAGATACTTTGTGAATTGGAAATGAGTCACATGGAAAATACCTTCATTAAAAAGGGAATACAGTTGAATCACAGTTCACAAGTCACAGGACTGTTGTTCCAATGATCTTTCTGCATAACAATGTAGAGAGTTTAGAAGCGGTGTGAATGAGGAATGATTGACTAGGGTAAATGATAAATACATGTGTGTGTTATTGTGCAAATTTTATTTTTTTTTAATTCTTTTTTAAATAGTTTTGATATTGTTTGCCATTGTGTAATAAAGCTTGCAACATTAAGCATATTTTCAAATCATTTAAAACATTAGTGGTGTTACTTACCCTATTTTAGGGTTCTCTGACGGATATTCCATTTTAGGAACCCGCACATCATTTTTATTTTATTTAAAACCTAGATCCAATATACTATATATAGGGAGGGTAATTTTCAACAGTGTGTTAAGTCAAAACATATACATACAAGCCGTTAAGCCCGTCACAACGGGCTACATTACATTTTTGTTTTCGGTCCATTTTCGAAAACAGCACCCTCCTACACTTTTTCTCCCTCATTCCCCCTTCCCCTCAGTCACTCACCCCCTTCCCACCCCCTCAGTCTTACTCACTCTCTGTCTCCCACTGCCTCCTTCCCCTCACTCTCACCTCCCTCCCCTTCCCTCAGTCACTCCCACCTCTCTCCCCTTCCCTCAGTCACTCCCCACCCTGTCTCAATCCCATCCCCTCTCCCTCAGCCCTCCTCCACTCCCTTTTTCTCTGCTCCACAACTTCTTACCCTTCCACTTACTCACATCCCTGTCTCTCACCTCTCCCTCATTCTCCTCTCCCCTCACTCTTCCCCACCCCCTCCCTCCCTCTCACTCAGTCCCTCCCTCCCTCTCTCCCTCAGTCCCTCCCTCCCACTCAGTCCCTCCCCCTCACTCAATCCCTCCCTCCCCCTCACTCAGTCCCTCCCTCCCACTCTCTCACTCAGTCCCTCTCCCTCCCTCAGTCCCTCCCTCCCACTCTCTCACTCAGTCCCTCCCCCTCCCTCAGTCCCTCCCTCCCACTCAGTCCCTCCCCCTCACTCAATCCCTCCCTCCCTCTCACTCAGTCCCTCCCTCCCACTCCCTCTCACTCAGTCCCTCCCTCCCTCTCTCTCTCTCTCTCGCTACTGGCCGCCGCTGCTCCTCGTTGTCGTTCGCTGCCGTCGTTGCCGCCGCCGCTCGACGCTGCCGCTGCCACTGCCACCCGACGCCGCCGCTGCCACCCGCCGCCGCCACCGCCGCCACCTGACATCGCCATCGCCGCTGCCACCCGACGCCGCCATCGCCGCTGCCGCTGCCACCCGACGCCGCCGCTGCCGCTGCCACCCGACGCCGCCATGTTTTTTGTTTTTTTTTTTACGCTGGGTAAGACTGACGTCCTTGCCCGCACATGCGCAGTAGAGCTGTGCTCTACTGCGCATTTGTGGGCCATCGGTCATGGCCCATTTATAAGGTAGATAAGCCTGTGCACACAAAGCTATGCCTGTAATTTATAAATGGTGTTGTGAGAGAGCAGTAGAGCTTCTCGAATATGGTGTGTTTCTGCACCAAAATTGCGCACATAGGTTTCAGTACGCACACATTTTTTTTTTAATACACGCTATTGCTTTCTATACCTATTTTATAAAGGTATACACATATATTTTATGTGTAAAATTGTAATGTGTGCATATTTACTCCAGATTGTGCAAGAGGCAGGTATTTTATGAATTACGTGTGTACTCAGATTATGAAAATACTTACCTGTGCAATAACTTTTAATCCCCAGTTTGCTGAAATCTCCACCAGTTCAGCCACATTTCCACCAGTTCACCTAGAGCCTCCAGCGCTTCGCCTTAAGCCCACACCACTTAGCCCAGACCTCTCACCCAAACAATGCAGTCAAAAGAGAAGTGCAATTTGATTTCCGCAATTCAATTAGCAGGTGTTAAGATATGCATATAAATTTGGTAATGTATGCAGGTATGCTGCTTACAAAATAGTAACTTGTATGCAAACTTCCAAATCCCACCCTAGAATGACCCTAAATCATCTCTTTTTAAAAAATGTATATTTACACAAAGCTCTGCTACTAAACACATACTGCAGGTATGCAGGGGAGAGAGAGAGATTTGTGAATACAAATATGCAAAACCTAGCATTCTACATTTGAAAGAGGAGAGGAAGGAAAAGGGGATAAGAAAGACATTTAAATACCATAGAGGTATAAATAATATACGCAGGCACCAAGCATTTTCCATTGGAAAGGAAGTTCTCAACCAAGGGGGTCATGTAATGAGGCTTACAGTAGGTAGACATAAGGCAACAATGCATAAGGAAAGCAGTACCTGGATTCAAGAAGGCATGAGGTGAGCACAGAGGCTTCTTAGTAATGAAGAAGTGAAGCTGAAGCCAGAGATCAAGTGAACTCTCTGTGGCATCACAACAGAAAAGGGAAATGGAGAAACTAGCTTATAGTCTCCCATCAAATTCTATGCTTCTACTGTGTACTTTCTTATTTCTAGACATTTTGTTTTTCTATCCCACTTCTAAAAACAAAGAGGCCGATTTTCAAAGGGTTTAGGGGTTCAACCTTGAGAGTTAGGTTCCTAAATTGGTTCTTTTTAAAATTGACTATGGTTGAGTTACTAAAATCTAGGATCCTAGGCGCCTAAATTTAGGGACCTAAAACATGGGTTCCTATGAGGCAGTGCTGATTTTCAGCACTACATACCTAAGGGGGAGATATACTCAGCAGTGGTATTCCCCCCTTCTCTCCACTGAAGGAAAAATACCATGGGATGTGCTAATCTGCAATGCTCAGCGCAGCTGTTTCTCCAGCTTTCTTTGCAATTCCCTATGGTCAGCAGGTGCAGCACTTCATTAGCATGTCAACTTCTCCTGCATGGATCCAGTTCATGGTTTGAGCTGTGAGATCCTATCATCTTGCAGCTCATACCATGAAACTGACATACTATTAAGCGTCGCACCTCCTGCCAGCCATGTGCCTGGCAGGAAGGGAGTGGAGGCATACACAACCCATCATGTTTTGAGGAGTGCCTATGATCACTACAGCTGCCCAGCCCATCAGCTGACCAGTCCAACAGGCAATGCTGGCAGCCTCCAAGATGCCCCTCTTCTTATGGTACCCCAGACAACCTCCCAGCTTGTCCTACCCAAAAGCGACCCTGCATGGTTAACATAATAAACGATGGCAGATAAAAATCAAAATGGCCCATCCAGTCTATATACTTGAAATTCATCCAGTTTCGGTAGATGCTGATACTATTACTCTTGGAGGTGAAGGTCATCTGGGCTTCTCAGGCATGCTTTCTAAGGAAGGGATGAAGCCAAGACTGCTGGGAGGAAAGGGGGATAAAAGAAAACAAAGAAAAGATGATACTTAGAAAGCTTGGGTGCACTCATCTGTATGCAATTCTTACCTTCCTGTAGATCACACCAGTGATAGCTGTCCTCAACCTCATTCCAGTCACAAAGACATAATGAAAATGCTGATGCAGGACTAAGGTTTGAAGTAAGGAACAGAGAAACATGAACACCGCAATCAGATAACCCCACCAGGTAGGAGCATCCTTGTTCTTAATGAATCCAATTAACAAGCTGTGAATAGCAGGAAGAAAGAGAGTCAGTCATTAGATACACTATAGAGTCCTGCTATCTCTTACATTCGGGCCGATACAGTAAGGAGCAGTAGGAAGAGCTGCGTTAGTGCCGGGCGCACCCACGTTTACCGCACACACAGTCCGGCTCACCTACCACTCGATACTGTATTAAAATCGAATGCAAATTCAAGCTGCGTCCAACACGCGTCCAACGCGCGTCCATGAAGCGCAATCCATTTTACTGTATAGGTGCTTTATACAGCGCCTATACAGTATCCTGGGTGCGCTGGTACCTGTCATTTCAAATGTCATTTGAAATGACAGGCACCAGGAAGTGGATCCCAACTTTAACCAAAGAAAACCTAAAACCTAAAATCCCCTCCTCCCGAAGCGACTCGACATGTAAAATATGTAAAACCTAAAAACCCCTCCTCCCGAAGCGACTCGACATGTAAAATATGTAAAACCTAAAAACCTAAAACCCCCTCCTCCCGAAGCGACTCGACATGTAAAATATGTGAATAAGTGTAACCAACTTAATTTTTGTTTCTTTTTCAGCCCTTTCAGCCTTCTCTGCCGTCCACCGGAGGGGGCAGCCGGCGGCGAAAGCGGCCTCCAGCGGCCTCCGCCGGTGAAGACGGACGAACGCACGCCCGTAGTGCACGGGCGTTCAAGCCAGCGAAAGCACATGGACGGGCGTGCGTGACGTACGCCGTGACGTCGCGCACGCGCGTTCATGTGCTTTCATTGGCTTGAGTGCCCGTCAATTTGGGTGCTCTAGCCAGCGAAGCGCATGACATCACGGCGTACGCTTTGCTGGCTTGAGCGCCCGTGCACTACGGGCGTGTGTTCGTCAGTCTTTGCCGGCGGGGGCCGCTAGAAGCCGCTTTCGCCGCCGGCTGCCCCCGCCAGCTGCCCTCTCCAGAGGATGGCAGAGAAGGCTGAAAGGGCTGAAAAAGAAACAAAAAGTAAGTTGGTTACACTTATTCACATATTTTACATGTCGAGTTGCTTCGGGAGGAGGGGATTTTAGGTTTTACATATTTTACATGTCCAGTCACCGCCTACCCCTACCCCTGCCTCTAACGCAGGGGTAGGGGTAGGCGATAAATTAGCAGGTTAAACGCGCGGCTAAACTGCAGGTTAAAAAGGCGATAGTTGGGGCCCGCGTTACTGAATGGGGGGGAATAGCTAATGTACAGCCTCTGCGGGTCATAATTAATCATAGGTCCAAGTCCATATTTTTTATTGCTAAACACTTTTATCTCCATATCATATAATTTTTTGGTTTATTTTACGATTTTTTCTTTAAAATGAATATGTGGTACTTTCCTTATATGCAGTTTATTCAATTCGGTGCAACCGCACTCCACTCCATTGAATTGGAAGATGATACCGGAATTATTTCCTTATTCCAGGGCGTCCAAGGGCAATTAGCCCCGCTCCAGCCCAACGTAC
The DNA here is from genome assembly GCF_901001135.1 of Rhinatrema bivittatum. Classification (NCBI taxonomy): domain Eukaryota; kingdom Metazoa; phylum Chordata; class Amphibia; order Gymnophiona; family Rhinatrematidae; genus Rhinatrema; species Rhinatrema bivittatum. The sequence goes on from NC_042618.1 coordinate 310,622,767, forward strand.
GTTTCTCTAGATGCTGCTTCAGGGGCTGTTATCAACAGTGCTTTCTTCCGAACTGCTCATTGAAAGGACTGCATGTTCATTTATTCTGCTTCCACTGCTAAAAAGTGTTTAACGGACAATTTTAACACTATTTCGTTAAACATTTTGCCGCACATACTTTCAACAAAAAATAGGCACTTTCTGATGATTTGTCATGGGCAAATATAGCTCCGGTGTCAACTTACCAGACCTTACCGCCTTTTCTTCACTTGTCGGCGTTTTAGGCAAAGCTGTTGCGAGATTTCAAGTACTTTTATATCGTATGTCATTCTGCAGCTGTGTGTGCGTTTTGACTGACGTTGTTCGCTCTGCCTGAGACTGACGTTGTTCGCTCTGCCTGAGACGCTGGATTCTGTTACCTCGTCTCCAGTGCATGGGTACAATTTCCACGATGGCAACATCCAATTTATTTGTGGTATCCCACTTTGTGGCTAAAAATCATTCTTTTGCAGAAATTCGTTGGACCATCTTCATGTGAATCCACTTCATGTGAATCCACTCAGTCAGTCAAAACGCACACACAGCTGCAGAATGACATACGATATAAAAGTACTTGAAATCTCGCAACAGCTTTGCCTAAAACGCCGACAAGTGAAGAAAAGGCGGTAAGGTCTGGTAAGTTGACACCGGAGCTATATTTGCCCATGACAAATCATCAGAAAGTGCCTATTTTTTGTTGAAAGTATGTGCGGCAAAATATTTAACGAAATAGTGTTAAAATTGTCAGTTAAACACTTTTTTAGCAGTGGAAGCAGAATAAATGAACATGCGGTCCTTTCAATGAGCATTTCGGAAGAAAGCACTGTTGATAACAGCCCCTGAAGCAGCATCTAGAGAAACGTATGTCGGGCTGGAGCGGGGCTAATTGCCCTTGGACGCCCTGGAATAAGGAAATAATTCCGGTATCATCTTCCGATTCAAGGGATTGGAGTGCGGTTGCACCGAATTGAATAAACTGCATATAAGGAAGGTACCACACCTCTATTCATTTTAAAGAAAAAATCGTAAAAAACTCAAAAAATTATATGATACGGAGATAAAAGTGTTTAGCAATAAAAAATATGGACTTGGACCTATGATTAATTATGACCCGCAGAGGCTGTACATGATAACAAATGAGTCAGTAAGCCCACGGGTGTTATGATGGTCCTTTACAGTACTAAAAATAATTCTGATACTGCACATATAAAGTAAAAAGTGAGTTTCATAATGTTTTCCATTAGATATTGTACTCATTGTGACAGAAATTAACTGTTTTTTGTTTTGTGGGGAATAGCTAATCCAATCATTTACATCTCATATACATGCCGCGGGCGGAAAGGGGTACCCTTTGATTTAAAGAAGCGGTAAGGATAGGGTAAAAGGGATAGTGAATCGCGGGTTGGGCTATCGCGGCCAAATTGTGAGTAGAAAGCGGGTTAGAAGCAGGGTAACCGTGGCCGCACTTTACTGTATCAGCCTGATTGACATAGAGATAGAAAACTAGACATTGATAAAAAGAAAAAAAGTCATTGCTAACAGAAGTACCTGTGACTATTTTGGACTACATATGGTGTCTTCACTGACCAAGTCCGGATGCTTTCTATTTTAACTTAATGTAAGATGCCTTTACTGTTTGATTGCATCTAGGTTTTTCCTACATGTCAGACTGTTGTAAATTTAGTCTTTTCTGCAAGTGAGATTGACTGTACTTAGGAAAGCATTGGGGCAGAATGTTAGAATTCTCATTTATTTTGAGGGGTATAACCTTCACAGTTCCACTATTCTTGGGCTAAAGTAAAATAAAAGTATTGGCCCAAAAAGTATACAAATAGACCCAAATAATCTACCTTGATTACTATTCCATTATATAACTCCACTATGAAGAAGGTTCAAGTTTCTTCACCTGCTCTAAATCTGAATTCATTAATTCACTAGATCTAAGGTGGCATTGCTGTCTGATCAAATATTAGACAATAACCTAGATAGTAACATAGTAAATGACAGCAGAAAAAGACCAAAAGACACATCTAGTCTGATTCTATGCACATTTACCCAAATCAGTCAAATTCCCACATGGAACCAAACATCAAGAGCTACTGTGTCTTGTGGTAACTTGAGCGATAGCAGCTTGGGAAACAGCCAGTAGGAATAAGGAGGCAGACTCTGACTGTTTCCTTTATGTGCAGTTTATTTACAGAGCAAAGCAAAACAAAACAAAGAATGCAGCTCACCTTCAATTCAGGTAAGTTTGCAAAACAAACATAGCAAGTGTTAGCGAAGGCTGGCCTTCTGCCTGCTCCCTGGGACCTGTTTAACCCTTCTAAGCCTTGAGTTCTTGGACTCTACTGAGAGGCTCCTCCCTTCACCCAAGATGCCTTGTGGATTTGGATCTTAAGGAAGACTGGGCGAGACAGCTGTGCCCGGTCCCTAAAGGTAGTCTAAGGGTGTTTCCTATAGAATACCTCACATATCCTCCCCCCTCAGCTCATCCTTATTCGGATGAGCACCTGCCTTTGCCAGGGATACCTCATGACAGGAAATCTACATTGGTATTTTCCTTTCCTGCTCTATGTTGTATTTTGCTTCTTGGTCTTCCCCAATCCACTTTACAACCCCTACAAATACTACAAAATTCTGCAGCTAGGATACTAGCTGCAGAATTTTGTAGTATTTATCCTAGAATTTATCTTGATTAACATCAAGAGCTAGGTTACTAGCTCTTGATGTTAATCTCTACAGTTGGTATCTTATAATCTCCTGTAAATAACTTCTTCTACTCAGTTATGGTTACTCCTATCTACCTTCTTTGCTGCTTTCTCCTCTTCCTCTCGCTATCTATCCCACCCTCGCCCTGCTCCCTTTTCTCTTGCCTGCTCCCTCCCCCGCTCCCTGTTTTTTGTAATTTTCTCCTAGCTCAAGTTTATTGTGAACCAGCGTGATGTGCCCCACGAACGCCGGTATATTAAAAGCTGTTAAATAAATAAAAATAACTGGCTCACGTAAACATGATCATATTACTCCAATACTAAAAGATTTACATTGGTTACCTATTGAAAAATGGATCCATTATAAAACATTATGTATTCTACATAAAGCGATCCATGGAGATCAAGAGGAATGGCTAAATGCATCCATACGGCTTCACACACCACAGAGAAATTTAAGATCGGCTAATAAAGGGCTTTTATCAATACCTTCATTGTCCTCAGACAAACTGACATTGGTTAGTGAGAGAGCAATATCCCTTACAGGTCCCAAACTATGGAACACACTGCCGACAGAAATAAGGCTCGAAACTAAACTCAATGATTTCAGGAAAATGCTCAAAACTTGGCTTTTGATCCAATCTTTTAATGACGGCAAAGGCTAATCGAATTTTAATCATCTCAACATGCACTTTAAAACAAACACGACAATTTTTTAATTTGGTTTTTGACAATTATTGTTTAATTGTATTGTTCATTGTTTAATTTTCAACATTGTATTAAGAATTAGAGTTTATTCAGATTAATTGTAATTTTTAGTTGTACTGAACTTTTATTTTATTCACTGTTTTTATATGTAATGTAATTGTAAACCGATGTGACTGTATTTTCCAAACACCAGCATAAAAAAACCTGACAAACAAATAAATAAATTAAATAAATGAAGGGATGCAGAGCCAGGAACCATCTCATCACCCTCACACCGGACTCCTTGAGGTCAATAAATCAACCGTTATCCATCTAAATGGCTAATGCGACTCATTCAGCCGCTTATCAGGCTAAATTATAGACAGGCTAATTATATCAGAATATAATTTAGCTGCATAAAAAAGGGGCATTTCAGGGAGTTCTGGGGAGGGGCTGAGGTATCCAGCTAACCTAGCCGAATTTTGAGAATATCCAGCTAGGTTAGCCAAGTAACTTTAGACCTCCTTCTGAATGTGGCCAGGTATCGTGCTACTTATCCAGATATCTTTTCAAGATATCCCGGTAAGTAACGCTGAGAATGTAAGATTTAAAAAGCTGTAAAGGGCTTACAGCTGCTTTAGAACTTTCTCCCTTACTTGCAATAATGCCCTTTTGGGCCATTCACACCAACCCCCTTTCAAATTTTGATAATTCTGGGCAGTCGGCAGGTGGTTCCCCCCTTCCCCCCAGCATCTTTCTCGAAGCATTCAGAAAAGAAAATGAATTTCCTCTTGTCCTTATCCCCTTCTCTCCCTCCCCTTCCACCTTGAGATATGAGCATGACTTCTGCAATCCCCCCCCCGTCACAGTAATCGCTGCTGGCAGCGAGATAGGCACTAACCCGCTCCTGGCATGCTCCAGCATAGCCTCTACCAAAGCTTTGCTGGAAGCATAAACTACACACGGTTCATGCTTTCAGTGCTGGAAGTAGGAACCCCTACTAATGCTGGAAGCTTAAGCAGTGTGCAGTTTACGCATCCAGCGTAGCTTTGGCACAGGCTACGCTGGAGCATGCCGGGAGCGGGTAAGTGCCTATCTCGCTGCCATCAGGGATTTTTCGTGACTCCGGGGTGAAAGGAGGGTCTGGTGGGGGAGGGGGTTTACACAAGTTGTGCTCATATCTCAAGTCAGGGGGGGAACAAGAGGAAAGATATTTTCTTTTTTGAACGTTTCGGGGAAGGGGCTGAGGAAAGAGGAGGACCACCTACCAACCACCCATAATTATATGAAATTTGAAAGGGGGTTGGAGTGACTGATCCAAAAGGGCAATATTGAAGTAAGTGAAGAAAGTTCTAAAGTGGCCATAGGTCCTTTACAACTTTTTAAATCTTACATTCACAGCACTACTTACCCAGATATCTTTTCAAGATATCCGGATAAAAAGTACATTATCCATCCACACAAGGCTGGATAACTTAAAAACCTTACCGGCTATATTCGAACATAGTCAGGTTTTTAAGTTATTCGATTACATGTAGCTGGATAATTTTAAGAAAGTATATTTAGCAAGACGTTTCTCCCAGTGATCATATGGAACAAGTTATCCAGCTAAAACTAGCTGGATAGCTTGTCTACTAGCTATCCTTCTGAATATGAACCTCCTTATTTCTATTTATCCAAAAGAGTAGTTGGTGGTCGATAACGAGCCTGAACTGCAGTCCCAGCAGGTAATAGCATAAGGCCTCTAAGGCCCACTTGACTACCAAGGCCTCTTTCTCGCCTGTTGATTAACGCCTTCCATCTAATGTATGCCACAGAATGTTCTTGGCCATCCTTCTCTTGGACTAAGACTGCTCCCAAGCCTACTTTTGAGGTATTGGTCTGCATCGCAAAGGGTTCGATGAAGTCCGGACTTTTCAGGACAGGTTCGGAGCATAAGGTCACTTTCAGAGCTCACCTTCTCTGCTTCAGCTGATCACTGGTCCTTCTCTAGTACTTTCTTCACCAACAGCCTTGTGAGATGCTCTGCCTTCTCCGACTAACTGGGGATAAATCTTCTATGGTATCCCATGATGCCTAGGAATGCTCTCATTTTCACGTTTGTTTGTGGGACTGGTGCCCAGGTGATCACTTTAATCTTCCGTGTCTGTGGATAAAGTTTGCTCTTTCCCCAGGGTGTAACCAAAATTGTATGTGTCTCTCTACCCCACAATACATGCACATAATTTGGCCTACCTGCAAATACATGCAATGCATTGAAAGAACATACATCAATGCATAGAATGCATGTGCATTTCCTACCTAATTTACAAACAAAAATTAAGTAGAACTTACTCGTGTATATTGGGATTTACGCACATAAATCAGTGTATTTTTAAACATGTGCACATCAAGGAAATTACCAGTTTTATCAATTATTCCACCAGTTTGCCCAGCCTTTCCACACACCATCAAGACCCTTCTAGTTCTTCAGCCTGAACTCCCCCAGTTCACCCAGACCGCCCAGCCAGTCAGTACTACACAATCAACATGTTTAATATCATTTTTGTCATATAATTAGCAGGGATAAAAATACACTAGTAAGCTGGTAAATGTATGCACATAAGTGTCTCAAAATAGCAACTTGTGTTCTTAAGTATGGGCTCTGCCCGGAAACGCCTCTAACCATTCCTTACATGCATATATATGTGCGCGAAAGTGAAAGTACTTACATAGTATTTTACTTTTTACAAAATACGGACTACACGAGTAGATGCTACTTACACATGTATGTGCTAATTTTTCCACACATAACATTTTGAAAACTCACCCCTTTGTTTTTTTGGCATCCTGGTAAGCCTGAAGATTTGCTCCAGAGTGAAAATAAGAAATTGTTAATTCGGAAGTGAAGTAACTGGGGGCAGTCTTATTCTTTTCTTTATTGGATTATTATTAACTTCTTCTGACTACCTGCTGCAAAATAATGGTAGTTCGGTGATCTTTAAAAAAAAAAAAAAAAAAAAGGCAAGCTACCTAGAGTAATTGTGGACATTTTGGTTTTGAGTTATGTTATTGAATATTTGGCATTTGCCTTTTCGGTGTCAAGACCTTTATGTATCTTGCTTATTTCAATTACATTATAAAAAGAAAAAGAAATAAAGGGTATTAGCAGTAAATTTTAGGCAGGTCAGCTCCCTTTACCCCTTCTGGGAGAGTCCCCCCCCCCCTCCCCAACTCCACTCTGACCCCCTCAAGCTGCTCACTGGAGTACCTGGTGTCCTTGGTGTTCCAAAAGTGCACAGGGCTGCAATACATATTTACAGTTCCCAGTGACATCAGCAGTTGCCTGGACAGCACTACTGGTAGCTTAAGCTATCAGTTTGACTGTAGGAGGAGTACTCCTAATGTTAGGTCTGCCGGCCACGGCTCCCCGCGACCGGCCTCCTCCATTCCCCGCTGCTCCTTTGGGACCGGGCACGCTGGCGGCGGCGGCCAGCTGCTCCCGGGTTGCTCCCTTGCGGCTTCTCCTACCGCCGCACCGGTAGGCCCATCTGTTGGGGCCTTCCTGACGTGCAGGCCGTGCTCGGCGCGGTCCCCTCCCCCGCTGTGCCTCTCTAGGCTTGCGCACGCGTCTCTATTCAGAATTGAAAGGGACCGCGGCAGGAAATGGCCACGGCCCCTCCGTGCTGCTCCACCCTCTCCTTTCCTATTTAAAGCAAGGTCTGGCTCGCAGACCTTGCCTTGGCTTCTTGCTTTCTAGGTTCCGTATCCTGTTCCTCCCTGGACGATCTCTTCTGCATTCCTCTTCTGTCTGACATCTTCTGGAATTCGACCCTCGCTTGGAACCCCGACTACTGGCACCTGCCCTGATTCACGCCTGGAACCTCGACTACGAGTTCTGCCGCCTGTCCTGACCCATGCCTGGTATTCCGAATATGAGACCTTTTGCCTGCACTGCCTTTCGCCTATGACTCTACCCTCGAGTCCTCACGCCAGCTCCCGGACCCGGTCCTAGCTTCATCTCCTCGTCTTCCGGAGACCCCACGTAAGCCCAGCTGGCCCTGGTATCCAAGGGCTCAACCTGAGGGGAATGCAGGCTGGTAGTGGTGAAGCTCCAGCGGGGTCTCTGCTCCATCCTGGCCTTCCCTACCGATGGTGGGGACCTGTGGCGGTTTCCTCCACAGGTGGCGCCAACTCCACCTCGGGCAATGGGTCCACCCTCCAAATCGCAACACCTAGTATCGGAGTTAGCCAGTTAAGTTATTCAGCTAACAACACTTCCCTTGAACATCCCCAAAACACCCCTTACTTATCTGGCTTACCATTTAGCTGGGTAACTTGTGAGTTATCTGGCTACATGACTTTGAATATCAACCCACCTGTGACTTTCTCACAGCCTGAGACACTCGAATGCACCCAACCAGCCTCCAAGTACTCACCCATAACTTATACGCCCAGCTTCTGCCATGAACAGTTACATGCAAGCACAGTGTCTGTCAGAAGCAGACACGTGCATATACCTAATCATCTTCTATCACACCCAAATACTCATTGTTGGTCAAACGCACACATTTATACACCCAGCTTATCACAGGTGCAAACCTATATATCCAGGGTGTCTTGCACACTTACACTCATACCCTGCCCTTGTTGCATAAGCACACTCACACACTAAGCCTTAGTCACATGAGAATTCCCTCTTATGAAAGGAAAATGCTATGTACAGAGAGAGAAGAGCAGAAAGTAGATAAATAAATGATTATGAGGACAATTTTTAAAGCCATTTACTTGGGAAAATGGGCCTGTCTGAAAATTGGCCTCAGAACAGCTAGAAAGTATGTGCACCATTTACAACTCGTACACTTTTAGCCACATGAAGAAGAGATGTTCCTGGAGAGGGGTTTGGTCAGGCGAGTAAAGTACACATGCAGAACATTTTCAAATCTGCACACACGCTTTCTCCCCCTTTCTTCCGCTTGCAGAAAAAGGTGGTGCAAAGTCTGCAGGTACTTTTGTTAGTGGGTATCCCCCCTGTAAGTGAATTTTTAAAAGAAAAACTACGCAGACAGATATTTTGGAAAATTGCCTACTGAAAACTGCACTCTACAGGATCAGGGAGAAATTTTGTAAGATTTTAGAAAACAATGGTGTAATTATTTCTAAAATATAGAGAAGTTATCACATTAATAATTGAATGTTGGCAAAACTCCAACATTTAGTTTAATTTCACCAACTTCTTTGATTCCCACACTCAAAAGTTTCAGGGACTGACCATAAATCTAATATTTTACTCTTACCCCATCTTTCAGAACTTGGTGCTAATATGTTTACAATCCAAGATTTTACAGGCTATCACAATTCTGTCTGCACTTCCAGACCTGCTTCTGTGTCTTAACACCAAAATGACTTTCTACATTTAGATGTTCCATATTTTGGCAATCTATCTTTGGAAGGAAATGCTCCATTGTGCCAACTTCTCCAGTCACTGAAGTCAATATATTTCTGTTGGCTATAGCCTCCCATTTCTCTCGGATGCATTGCTAGGTACTTAAATGACTTGGGGCTCGGGTTCATAAAACTCAGTCTAATAGTGCCCCTTCCCATCCTCGGGATTTTGATATGTAACCTTGAACTCTGGAATCCTTTATGAGTCACAGGACAGTCACACTCAATACCAGAGCTAAGTTAGGGTCACAAAAATATTCATGCTCTTTAAGTCCCATCTAGTGGGTTCTTCATAGGGAAAAGATTATCCTTATAGGCCCTGGGTGTTCAGTGTTTCAACCTCCAAGCGCACAAAAACCGGAAGGACACATGAATAGTATTCCAGCATATAGACTTTACTAATACACTTGTTCAACATGAATGATCTGACACTTAATACACAATTTCCTTGGTAAATCCATACTCCAGAAATAAATATTTAAAATAGTAACTGTTTGGTTCCTCTTCTCTGTTACTAGGGTCCACTCCCTCCAATTTAGAGTTCCCTATACATGATACCTGAATGTTTTAGAAGATAGATCCTCTCCTTTGCTTCTGTTTCTCACATTGTTTCTCAGTTGTACCTGTTGGTTACCTCCAACTTTCCTCTGTGTATTGGATGGGAATCTAAAGGGAAAGCACCTTGTGGGTGCCACATTTTCTCCTCGTTCCTGTTTTCCCTGCCTCTACTGGCTACTGATATGAGTGTCTTCTCTTTCACTAAAGTTTTCCCATGTGGGCACTTACTCTCTGGCTGAGAAAATCAGATGGGAATAAACATTTTCTCAAACAAAAAAGGGGAAAGGAAGAGTGGAAACATTTCCTTTCAACAGAAGCTTTAAAATGAACAATCTTCTTTATCCTCAAAGGGTAAATCAATTAGAAGGTCTCAAGTGACCAAAAAATCCAGATCCCACTATATTGGGCTTAAGTTGACAAATGTGGTGAATACAAATGCAAGCTCTAATGCTCACGTCACCCTTTTCTTAAGTCTCTAAGTGTCAACATGCATAGCGTGTTGCTAAACTCAATGAGAGTTTAAAAATATGTTTCAGCTTTCAGTGTTTGTATGAATAGAGGGAACCTACATGGGTGGGGTGCTGTTTATAGAAACAGATACTGTAAGGGGAGCCAAAACAAGCTATCTACCCAAGCCAGACAAAATCACAGAAGACAACGTGATATCAAGGTCAAAAATAAAATATACTGCGTAATATAGCACCAAACCAATTAATTAGATCATAGTAAGGGTGTCATGAAGCCAGACACAGTGAATCCATATGTAGCACTGTCGGTCTTCTCTATCATTCACCCATAAGTCCAGTTTTTCATATTTTTTGATTAATGCATTTAAAATCTCTGAAGATCATAATCAGTAACACTATTAGCAGAATATGTGCACAAACCCCTTACTGCAACAAACTTCTGTTAATATAACTAAAGTCCAAATCCTAGTCCAATGGAACAAACAAAAAATCGTAACCGGACACCAGCCATGGTTTGCCTTTGGACTGCTCCGGGGGGCACAAATACAGTAACGTTGTCAAGGGAACTTATCTGTACTGGTGGTGTTCAAACTTGAACAGGTGCCCGTTTCATCGATTTTGAAAAGTAGTCATCTCACCGACAAGAGGAAGATGCCATATTATAAAGATTCTTCCATTTGTGATGACATATCATATGATCATGAACAAGAACTATCTACTCATCTTTAGAAGATTTGCTTGTTGATAATCATATGATACTGCTACTGGTAATCTGTAATCTATCATTCAAATCTGCCACTGTACCTGAGAACTGGAGGGTAACCAATATAACACCAGTTTTTTAAAAATATTTTTGTTTCAAAATACGTTAAAAAATGTTCAAAATTTATTCTCAAAAATGGTAAAGAGCTCAGAGAAATATATGTGCAAGTAATTCATACATATCCTAATCTCATTGGTCTGAGTTTGCTTATTTAAAAATAAAAAAGCTCAAACCAATGATAGAATAAGAGATATGGGTGAATTTCCCAGACCTATTTTCCTCTGGGGTCTGTATCTTTTTTGAGAATACATTTGGAACAATTTTCCTTATATTTTCAAATAAAAATATTTCAGAAATGTTTTGTTATAATGATTTTGTATTACTTCACTGCATCTTTTCAGTTTCTGATTTAGAAACTATGGATAAACATGTGTAAGGGTACACACAGATTCCTTATGTTATCATGCATCTCCATTAGGTAGCTCATGTGAATAACGTTAGAGGAAGGTGGGTGCCTGAGGTAATAGAGACTCAGAAGGTTCTAGGCCTCTCTTTGAGATGGATCCTAGGTAAAAGGATGGAGCCTGTGGGTCTCGGGCAGAATGTTCCTGTGTTTCCAGTGGAAACACTGAGAGGAGAGGATCACCTTGCTGGTGGCTGAAAGGAATCAGTAAGTTTTTGCTTGGGACATTGACTTTTTTTAAAGTATTGGGGCAAAGTTAACTATTTGGGAATATTATTTAGTGTGTTTGTGTGTTTGTGCCTTTAATAGTCAGAAAGGCAGTGAATAAACAAGTTAGACTGTTTGCATTTTTAAACAGTCAGTCAATAAGGTAGCAGTAGGTAGTGTGTTTATTTTTAAAAGTCTGCAGAACTGAGTGTTCTCCAGACTTTTAAAGAGCTGAGTGTTTGTATTTAATACTGAGTGCATTGTATTGAAAAAAAAAAAACCCACAAAAAAAAAACAAAACCCCACAAAAAAGTAGCCAGAAGCTAGAAATAAGCTAGGAGCAGTATACACCAAAGTAAAAAAGTTGAATAGTTCAGCTCAGTTCCTTACCTTGGAAAGGTGTTGAGGTAGTGTGATTGGGTTTGAATAGGGACCAACATTTGTTAATCAAGGGAGCAGTGAGTCACTCAGGCTGACTAACTAAAGTTAGACTGTTTGTATTTCCCAACCCACCCACCTCTAGCTCATCCCTAAATTTATAGACAGGTGCCACTTTCACAAAAAAAAAAACCAAAAAAAAAAACCATCAACAAAAACTTTATTGAGAATTCGATCAGACCCCGGTAGGCCACTACCAGACACATAGTGAATTCACTAATACATTTAAAGGAAGTTAGACACATTCCTACTCCAATAGCAACCTAAAACTTAACTAGGAACTGATCAAAATTGAGATGAAGGCAGCAGTCCAGCAGCAAGAGGGGGGCTTCCCAGTCTTTTGCATCGAGTGTCACATGTATGATTTTTTACCCACCGGTGAGAAGTTGTACATGTGCATGCGATGCAAAGAGCTCCTGGCTCTCAGAGAACGAGTCCGATCTCTGGAGGCTAGAGTGGCAGACCTGGAGGAGCTGAGGCAGACAGAGAGGTATATAGATGAGACCTTCAGGGACATAGTAGTCAAGTCCCAACTTCAGACTGGCAGCCCTGGTGCTGCCTTGGAGGAAGAAGGTCTCATAATGGGAGAGCACCAACCAGGTGTAGCAGGAAAGGATCCTGTAGCAAGGACCTGCTCTCTAGGTGATGCATTGTCCTTTCGCACTGAGGATATCTCCCCAAGGCCTACTGCCCAGGAGGGAAGGGTTAGGTCGGCCATCATAGTTGGTGATTCGATTATTAGGAATGTAGATAGCTGGGAAAAGTAAAAAGTCATGGGATAGGTGGCGATGTCCTTTCGTGGATTGCAAACTGGCTAAAAGACAGGAAACAGAGAGTAGGATTAAATGGGCAATTTTCTCAGTGGAAGGGAGTGGACAGTGGCGTGCCTCAGGGATCTGTATTGGGACCCTTACTATTCAATATATTTATAAATGATCTGGAAAGAAATACGACGAGTGAGATAATCAAATTTGCAGATGACACAAAATTGTTCAGAGTAGTTAAATCACAAGCAGATTGTGATAAATTGCAGAAAGACCTTGTGAGACTGGAAAATTGGGCATCCAAATGGCAGATGAAATTTAATGTGGATAAGTGCAAGGTGATGCATATAGGGAAAAATAACCCATGCTATAATTACACAATGTTGGGTTCCATATTAGGTGCTACAACCCAAGAAAGATCTAGGTGTCATAGTGGATAACACATTGAAATTGTCTGTGCAGTGTGCTGCGGCAGTCAAAAAAGCAAACAGAATGTTGGGAATTATTAGAAAAGGAATGGTGAATAAAACGGAAAATGTCATAATGTCTCTGTATCGCTCCATGGTGAGACCACACCTTGAATACTGTGTACAATTCTGGTCGCTGCATCTCAAAAAAGATATAATTGTAATGGAGAAGGTACAGAGAAGGGCTACCAAAATGATAAGGGGAATGGAACAACTCCCCTATGAGGAAAGACTAAAAAGGTTAGGACTTTTCAGCTTGGAGAAGAGACGACTGAGGGGGATATGATAGAGGTGTTTAAAATCATGAGAGGTCTAGAACGGGTAGATGTGAATCGGTTATTTACTCTTTCGGATAGTAGAAAGACTAGGGGGCACTCCATGAAGTTAGCATGGGGCACATTTAAAACTAATCGGAGAAAGTTCTTTTTTACTCAACGCACAATTAAACTCTGGAATTTGTTGCCAGAGAATGTGGTTAGTGCAGTTAGTATAGCTGTGTTTAAAAAAGGATTGGATAAGTTCTTGGAGGAGAAGTCCATTACCTGCTATTAAGTTCACTTAGAGAATAGCCACTGCCATTAGCAATGGTTACATGGAATAGACTTAGTTTTTGGGTACTTGCCAGGTTCTTATGGCCTGGATTGGCCACTGTTGGAAACAGGATGCTGGGCTTGATGGACCCTTGGTCTGACCCAGTATGGCATTTTCTTATGTTCTTATGTTCTTAACCTGCGAGAGGCTTCAGAAGAATCTGAAGAGGATTCTTTCGGAGAGGGGGCACAGAAGGTTTCTTGTTCTGCTGGGATTCAACTTCTACAGAGTTCTGAAGAAGTTGGCGAGACATAAAGGAACTGAGAAAGTTCTAGAGTGTCGGCATCTACGGACGTTCTGCTACTATAGGAAAAGTGCATCGGAATCTTCTCCAGTGGTGTTTAAATCAAGAAGGAATAAGGAGAGCCTGAAAACTGGAAGAGAAATCATCTTGTCAAGAGTGTCTAATCCTGCTCAATCTAAAGGTATTCAGGAGAGGAGGAAAGTCAAAAGGAAAAAAAATCAGGTACTAAAAAAGGGAGTACAAGTGAGTCAAGGATAGTTCCCTGGGGTAGTTTGATGGGGTTCCTCAATTCAAGGAAGGTTCTTACATGTTTTTGGATTGTTTAAGTAACTGCTTAACTTTTTTTTATGGATATCACCAGAAAAATAGTAGGCAATGTCCTGTTGGGGATTGGTAACTGACTAACAGAGAAGAAAGAGAGATTAGAACTGGTCATTTCTTTCAATGGAGAAAGGAAAATAGTGAAGGGACTCAGGGATCTGTACTGAGACCAGTCCTTTTTCATACATTTTTAAATGATCTTGAAAAAATAGTGATTATTGAGGTTATCAAATTTGCAGAAGCACAAAATTATTTGAAGTAGTCAAATTATATTCTGATTGTGAGAAATTACCATAGGACCTTGCAAGAGTTGGGGATTGGGCATCTAAACGGCAGATGAAATTTAGTATGGACAACTGCAAAGTGATATAGATAGGGAAGAATAATCCAAACTATAGTTACACAATGATGGGTTCTGTATTCATCACCACCTAGGAGAATGATCTTAGTGTCACTGTGGACAATACTTTGAAATCCTTGGCTCAGTGTGTGGAGATAGTCAACAAAGCAAATAGAATGTTAGATATTATTAGGAAAGGAATAGAAAATAAAATAAAAGATACCATTATTGCCTCCCTTTCAATCCATGGTACAATCCTTTGTGGAATAAGGCCTTGCTTTAGGTTCTCAGATTGGCTCTTTTACCTCTGTCTTAGGGATTGTCTCTCCTTTTTATCTTTGTTCTTTATTATAATTCGTGCTCAAAGCTGAAGTTTTTCCTATTCGTGTTGTGCATGGGAAAGATAGATATGGATCCTTTTTTTCGAGGGTTGCCACCTTAACCACCTCCAGACTTTCCTCTCTTCATACTATAAGGAAGCTATTTCGTAAATCTGATTCCTATAGTAACAAAAGCTGTGAGGCTCTTTCCTGCCTAAATTGCACTGTTAAATGCTCGCTCTATGGTAAAAAAATATCCTCTTATTGTGATATTATACAGATGTATTGTATGCAGTTTTCTCTGTATCATCAAATCTGGCTGAAACCGGGTGACCTATTTTGCTTAAAGCAAGCTTGTCCAAAGAATTTTGTTCATTTTCACCATTCAAGGTCCTATAAAAATAGGTGGCAGAGTAGCAGTGAGTTGTACTGGGCTCATTTAATGCCAAAGAGCTTTCTTTTCAGTCTCAGGCAAACAATGGGTGTTAGTTTTGCTATTGAACTGAAGAAAAACCTTCAATCTTATAATTTCATATCAACCTCCTCCCATTACTAATTCTTCATGATTTACTTGATTTGATTAGAGTGTTTTGTTGAAAAGTTTGCACCTATAAATTATAGGGGATTTTAATATTCACTCAGATGAACCTTCTAAGTCCACTGAAGCCCAGTTCTTTTCAGCCATGGTCAATCTATCCTTTACTTAACGGATCCATGGATCCGCGAATCCACTCACAAAGATGCTCTCCTCAGACAATATCTAATTTTTAGATCATACAGTGAATCATTTTTCATGGACCAACCATTTGCTGATGACTTTTTCTCTGCCAGTTTTGATTCTTCCTTCCAAATATTTTACCTCTCAAATTTCTATTAGAAAGACTAAAGATATTGACCTGGAATCTTTAGTAAAGAGTCTAGTTTTTCCTGAAGACTTTGTTGTATTTTCACTAGTAGAGCAGGTTACATCATTAAAACTGCATAGGACCATGCAGCTCTTTCATGCCATGTCACCAAGAAAATCTTAGATTCGCTTTGGTATCATCGTGGCCTGCACCTTCTTAAACAGACTAGGTATTACAAAAGGCTTTGGAGAAAGAACAAATCAACTTGATTTTACATATATTAAAATCCAGTATTCACTTCTTTCTTTTGGAAGTTAAAGAGGCTAAGAAGGCCTATTTTAAGAAAATTCTTCATACTTCAGAAAATAGATCTCAATAACTTTAAGAACATAAGAAAATGCCATGCAGGGTCAGACCAAGGGTCCATCAAGCCCAGCATCCTGTTTCCAACAGAGGCCAAACCAGGCCACAAGAACCTGGCAAGTACCCAAACACCAAGAAGATCCCATGCTACTGATACAATTAATAGCAGTGGCTATTACCCAAGTAAACTTGATTAATAACAGTTAATGGACTTCTCCTCCAAGAACTTATCCAAACCTTTTTTAAACCAAGCTACACTAACTTCACTAACCACATCCTCTGGCAACAAATTCCAGAGCCTAATTGTGCGTTGAGTGAAAAAGAATTTTCTCCGATTAGTCCTAAATGTGCTACTTGCTAACTTCATGGAATGCCCCCTGGTCCTTCTATTATCCGAAAGTGTAAATAACCGATTCACATCTACTCATTCAAGACCTCTCATGATCTTAAAGACCTCTATCATATTCCCCTCTCAGCTGTCTCTTCTCCAAACTGAACAGTTCTAACCTCTTCAGCCTTTCCTCACAGGGGAGCTGTTCCATTCCCTTTATCATTTTGGTTGCCCTTCTCTGTACCTTCTCCATCGCGTTTTCCGCCCCTTACTGAATAAGGGGTAAGGGAAAACACGTCTCCAAAGACAGGTTAACAGTGTGCACTGTACTGTATCGGCCTGATTGAAATTAAAGAAATCAAATTTCAAGCC
This sequence comes from Rhinatrema bivittatum, assembly GCF_901001135.1. Lineage (NCBI taxonomy): Eukaryota > Metazoa > Chordata > Amphibia > Gymnophiona > Rhinatrematidae > Rhinatrema > Rhinatrema bivittatum. Next base: position 310,639,458 of record NC_042618.1, read on the forward strand.
TATACCTAAAAGCGAAAGGAGTCAGTGATTTTTGAGTATGTCATTTTTGATGGGATAAAATTTTGTCCACTCTTTCTGCCCGAGAGGAGTGAGGAGGAAGGGGATTTCCCCCTCTTTGCAGTCATTTGGAACCTTCACACTGAAAGATCTCTGTGCTATCATGGCAGAATTATGAATAGGAGAAATGAAGGCCAACTGGAAGCCAGATTCAGAAGGAGAGGGTATAAACCACACAAACCAGAGAAGATCTTAAAGCATCAAATAATGCAATAAGAGACCAAGAAAATGTGGCAGAAATAATTCCAATTGTATTGGGTGCCACTAGCCTGATTAAAAAGAATTTCCTGGTGCATTCAGACCAGAGCCATAGCATGCCTATGGTCAATATGGCCACGGACATAGGCGCTGCTACCAAAAGGCACCAAGGTGAGCTGTGCGGCCAGTGTGTCCTCAGAAGAAGAAAAAGCAGTGCAGCTCCAACGAAATTGACAGCAAGATTGGCATGGCTTTAGTAACTGGAAAAGCAGCATGGCCCTACTGGCAATGCTGCCGATTCTGGAGGGGCCATGCTGCTTTTCCATTTACTAAGGAAACGCTTATGACGCCATCGATTTCAGTGGGGCCATGCTTCTTCTTCTTCTGAGGAACATGGCCTGCCAGAAGTAGTCCAATGCCCCGTGGCCAGAAGTCATTCCCTTGGCTAAGGGGGTTGAAGGAGGTTGCTGCTGCCTGCTTAGTCAAGGGAAGTGAGAGAGAGCATGTGTGCTTGTGTGTGGGAAAGTGAAAGATTATGTGTGCTTGTGTGTAGGAAAGTGAGACACAGTATGTGTGTATATATGTGGGTAAGTGAAAGAAAGCATGTGTGTGTATGAGAGGGAGCATGTATGTGTACAACTATCCCAGTTACTCTCTGCCTGCTAATCTATGACAATTTCAGGGCATCTGGAAATCAAAAGTTCCAAGATATGGATAACAGGGAATTTTTTAAAACCCATATTTTAATTGCTGGGTGTTATTTGATGTCTGTTTTGAAATATTTTATTGATGTTTGGAAGATTTTTATACGAGTTTTTAATTATTGAATATTATTCTATTCATTAATTGTTTTGAATTATTCTTTTTATTGGTATGGTTATACTAATTTTGTTTTATAAGGAACAGCAATGTTTTTCTTTTTTACATTGTTGCAGTGCATAAAGAATTTGGCTTGTTGCAGTTTCCAGTTCAGTTTTTGTCTGTACAGTACTATTTATACTGTATGGTCTCTTTATTCTGTATTTGAGAGTTTATCTGTGTTGCGCGACCCGTCCACGCTTGGGCCTGCTCACCTTGCTCCTGCGCTAGCGGGTCCCGGGCCTTCCTCTCCTGCTGCAGCTGCCAGCACTGCCCATCCACGGCGTCCTGCGGCGGCGTCTCCTAGGCCCTCCACGCTGGGGCGCAGCGTCCTCTTCGGCGCCAGCCCTGCCCCTAGGTGCGCATGCGGACCGCCTGGCCCTTTAAAGGGCCATGGGCGGGAACCAGCTCCGCGATGCAGCCCGATGACGTCACCTAACTTCAGTATAAAAGCAAGGCCCTATTCCCCAGGACCTCACCTTAGCAAACGGGTCTACACTTCGGTGTCTCAAGTTTGCTGCGTTCCTGTATTCCTGCTTGTCTTCGTGTTCCTGCTTGTTCCTGCGTTACTGCGTCTCCGTGTGTTCCAGTGTTCCTACTCAGGTAGTACCTTCTCGGACTGATCTCTTGGTACTGACCTCAGCCTGCCTGACTACTCTCTTTGTCTGCTGCCTGGAACTGACCCTCGCTTTCCTTGACTACGCTCAGACTGACCCTGGTATTGACCTCTGCTTTGGCTGACCCCAGGAGGGAGCTATACTCGATTTAGTGCTCACTAATGGAGATAATGTCTCTAATGTTCAGGTGGGTGCCCACCTCAGCCCCAGTGATCAAACGGTATAGTTTCATATTACTAATACGATACAGAGAAGTCGCACAAAGACCCGGGTTTTGAGTTTCAAAAACATGACTTTGTTGAAATGGGGAAGTACCTGGAGGAAGAACTAGAAGGCTGGGAGAAAACGAGAGATGTGGAAAAACAGTGGGCCAAACTAAAAGGAGCAATTACTGATGCAACTAATATATATGTTAGAAAAGTAAAGAAAAGCAAGAAAAGAATGAAACCTATCTGGTTCACAAAGGAGGTGGCTGACAAAATAAAAGATAAAAGAACAGCGTTTAAGAAATATAAAGGATCTCAAAGGGAGGATCACAAGGTAGAATATCTGGTAAAACTGAGGGAGATGAAGAAAGAAATCAAGAAAGTGAAAAGTCAAGCGGAAGAAAGGATTGCCAAAGAGGGGTGGAAACAGATGAAGAAATGGCAGAAATATTAAATGAAAACTTCAGTTTGGTGTTCACTCAAGAAGACCCCGGAGAAGGACCATCGCTAGTAAACAAGAAACTGGAGGGGAATGGAATGGATGAAAGTCCGTTCATGGAAGAGAATGTATAGGAAGAGCTAGGAAAACTGAAAGTGGACAAAGCCATGGGACCTGACGAGGTTCATCCTAGGATACAGAGGGAGCGCAGAGATGTGCTGGCGGCTCCACTGTGTGACCTGTTCAATAGATCCCTGGAAACGGGCGCGGTGCCGAGTGACTGGAGAAGAGTGGCGGTGGTTCCTCTTCACAAAAGTGGGAGCAGAGAGGAGGCTGGAAACTACAGACCGGTTAGCCTCACCTCTGTGTTGGGAAAAGTATTGGAATCGCTGCTGAAAGAAAGAATAGTGAACTATCTACAAGCAGCAGAATTGCTGGACCAGAGGCAGCATGGTTTCACCAAGGGAAGGTCCTGTCAGACGAACCTGATCAACTTTTTTGATTGGGTGACTAAGGAATTGGATCAAGGAAGAGCGTTCGATGTCATCTACTGGATTTTAGCAAAGCTTTTGATACGGTCCTGCACAGGAGGCTTGTGAATAAAATGAGAAGCTTGGGAGTGAATGCCAAGGTGGTGGCCTGGATAGCAAACTGGTGAAGGACAGAAGATATGTGTGATGGTAAATGGAACTTACATAGAAGAGAGAGTGGTGATGAGCGGCGTGCCGCAAAGCTCGGTATTGGGACCAGTCCTGTTCAATATCTTTGTGAGCGACATCGCGGACAGCATAGAAGGTAAGGTTTGTCTGTTTGCGAATGATACTAAGATCTGCAACAGAGTGGACACGCCGGAAGGAGTGGAGAGAATGAGACAGGATTTAAAGAAGCTGGAAGACTGGTCGAAGATATGGCAGCTGAGATTCAATGCCAAGAAGTGCAGAGTCATGCATATGGGGTGTGGAAATCTGAAAGAAATGTATTCGATGAGGGGTGAAGGGCTGATGTGCACGGAGCAGGAGAGAGACCTTGGGGTGATAGTGTCTAACAATCTGAAGTTGGCGAACAATGTGACAAGGCAATAGCTAAAGTCAGAAGAATGCTGGGCTGCATAGAGAGAGGAATATCGAGTAACAAAAGGGAAGTGATTATCCCTTTGTACAGGTCCTTGGTGAGGCCTCACCTGGAGTACTGTGCTCAGTTCTGGAGACCGTATCTCTGAAAGGACATAGACAGGATGGAGGCGGTCCAGAGAAGGGCGACCAAAAAGGTGGATGACCTTCATCGAATGATTTATGAGGAGAGATTGAAGAACCTAAATATGTATACCCTGGAGGAAAGGAGGAGCAGGGGTGATATGATACAGACTTCAGATACTTGAAAGGTTTTAATGATCCAAAGTCAATGACAAACCTTTTCCGTCGGAAAAAAATCAGCAGAACCGGGGGGGGGGGGGGGGGGGGGGGGTTGTCCACATTTTAAAACTCCAGGGAGGAAGACTCAGAACCAATGTCAGGAAGTATTTCTTCACAGAGAGGGGGTTGGACACCTGAAACGCCCTTCCAGAGGAAGTGGTGAACACCAAAACTGTGGGATTTCAAAGGGGCGTGGGATAAATATTTTGGATCCATAAAATCTAGAGGATGTGAATGAGAAGAGGCATGGAGGTGGCTTGCGGGAATGACGGCTACAACCTGGTGATTAATACCTTATTCAATAAACATACACACAGTTAATGCGACTCCAACATTGCTCTATGCTTCAACGGTGTTATGATATTGAGGTGTTTGGTGGATTCTCAGGGGCAACAGTGATGGTATCTCCTACGGGGAGGAGCACCGAGCTAGACTCAGATGCACAAAAACAGAGAATATATCTTTTATTATACAGCTAGTGTGGTCCAGAAGTGGCAGTAGAGAGTAGATTTGATAGCAACAGTCTGTGATCCTTGGCATAGGAGACCCGTCCCACAATGGTGGTGTAAGGTCCCGATGCAGATGTCCAATAAGGCACTGTAGGAGAGACAGACTGGCAGATGTTATAACACTCCCTGTTACCTGAGTAGATAGAGTTCTCAATGAGCAGTAGAGAGAGGATTAACAGTCTGTAATCCTCGGCAGAGGAGACCCGTTCCACAAAGATGGTGTAGGGCCCGATGCAGATAGGCAGTGAGGAGCTGTAGATGGACAGACTGGGAGAAGTTGTACTCACTCTCTGTAGCTGATAGGTAGTGTTCCAGCAGGATGAAGACACACAGTCCCTTGAGGAGCGAGTACCTGTATTTAGGATAGGCACCTGGAAATAAGCAAAGGGGCCCCAAGGAGCGGGTACCCAGGTTAGTAGAACCCCAGAGGGTGAAGGTGGCTTCCAGCACAGTAGAAGTGGCAGAGCAGCTTCTGACTGGAGCGAATCCAATCTGTTGCTAACTCGGTGAGAGTCAGCAAATGAGCAACCTTTTGAATACGGAAGCAGTGATGTCACTCGAGGGAGACGCCCCCGAGGTTCATGCCAACACTGCTACAAGATGTGAGGCGTGCGCGCCCCCTAGGAGGCCTCAGGTCAACATGGCGGGACGCCGCGCCAGAGCCGCTCCGGGGAAGCTGGAGGGGTGCGGCAAGGAGACACTACAGACGCCATTCTCCCGAGGCTGGTGGAGAAGGCTAAAATAGAGGTGAGGCATGTCGGGCGAAGCCATCTGAGACCGAAGGACACAACAAACGGCAAGAGGAAATGTGGAAAAAAGGATTTGCATTCACAAATAAGCGGGGGAGTAGCTTGCTTGCTGCGGCGGTTACTACCCCAAACTAAATAAACCTGATTCTTCTCTTGGAATACATATCCAGCGCAGCTCTCTGCTTCAACGGTGGGGGGAATGAAGATAAGAGGATTTACATTGACAACAACCAACAAGGACTGAATTGCATAGTCTGGGTAAACAAATAGGATTGGGAGTAGCTTGCTTGCGGCGGCTGTTACTACCCCGAATCAATTAAGCCTGATACTTCACTTGGAATACATATCCAGCACAGTTCACTGCTTCGGCAGGGGGGGATGAAGAAAAGAGAATTTATATTCAGACAACAACCAACAAGGACTGAATTGCACAGGCTGGGTAAACAAATAGGAATGGGAGTAGCTTGCATATTGCGGTGGTTACTACCCCTAACCAATTAAGCTGGATACTTTACTTTGATGCAGCTCCAGGACTGCTCTCTGCATCAATGGCAGGGGGGAAGGAAATTAAAACCAAAAGGTTACCAATAAGAGCCAAGAGTAACAGGTAAGTATAAGAGTGAAAGCTTGCTGGGCAGACTGGATGGGCCATTTGGTCTTCTTCTGCCGTCATTTCTATGTTTCACTTCTGGACAGATACTCTGGTTTTGACCCTTGCGCTTCACTCGGACACTCTCTTCTGGGCTTCCGTGACTACTAGACCGACCTGCTTGGATTCTACACGCGGCCTTCACCCGACTAGACCCGCAGGCGCTGCCTACCTCACCCGGAAAGCCTTCCTGAACTGTTACCTCCCTGAGGTCTCCGGAGCCTCCGGGTCTGGTCCATCATCTCTGCATCAGCCGCGCACCCTTGCTCGTGGTGGGCACACCCCTCCGCTACCTCTCTGGGAGACCATCTGAGGCCCAGCTAAGTCCAGGCAGTCCGGGTATCCAAGGGCTCAACCTGCGGAAACCCTGGACTGTTATTGGCAAAGCTCCAGCTAGCCTCTGTCTCCTCGTATGCTCCACCTCCTGGTGGCAGGTGCTCTCTGGGTCTGACCAGAGGGCCATACCAATCCTGCAACAAGCCAAGGGTCCACCTCCAGCACAATAATCTGTGTTTTGCATGTGTGACTGAAGTGAGTTATTCTATTAGTGTGTTGTTTCTATGTAGGGATCTATAGCAGCTTGAATTGTTCTGTTTTCCTAATACGGGGTTTATTACTATTTTAGGCCTGGTGTAATATATATAGTATTAATTTTCATAGTTAGTGTTTTTGTTGTTTGAGTGGCTCTCTGGGGTCATGCCCATGCCCACGATGCATTACAGTAGGCCTAATGCCATATAGGTTCCACGTATCTCTTGCTTTTCTGCAAGGTTTTCTGGTTGGCACCTCAGCAGTGCATGTAAATATAATATACATATTGTAAGTGATATTTTTACCTGACAAGACTGTGCTTTCAATGTTCTTTTTCATGAAAATCTATTATAAATACATAATTTTTATTTGTGTGTGAGAAGGGTATGATGGAGTGGGAGGTGCAATGCTGTAAAGTTTTCCTGGGGCATGTAATACCCTTGCACTGGTCATGGGCATTGCTGTACAAACATTGAACAGAGTCTCCCAACTCGTGGTGTCATGTGTTGTGTAATGGGTGAGGGCTCAGTTTTTCACTTGGCCATAGGTGCCAAATTGCCTGGGTACAACTCTGATTTAAACTTGTTACTTGTGCACATAACATCTTTTGAATTTCAGAAAGAAGCTCTCTTTGACACAATGCAAATATTAGGAAGGTACTTAGTAGCGAATTTTAGAGATTAAAATCATAAACATACACTGGCATACTCCTGTCAAGGTGTGCACAAAATTAATACATTTGGAGACATTATTGCCAGATAAAGATCTTAAACAGATGTAAGAACAAGAAAATTTCTCCATGCCCATTAAGTAATCTATAAGAATCAGTGTATGCTGAAATTGTACATTTCAAGATCTGAAGTCAGTATGGGCCTTAAAGGAAAAGATTATATATAGAGAACTGTTAATATTAGCCTTCAAGCATACTTAATAGCATCAACAGATCCCAATACTCAAAAAGTGCTGAAATACAAAAGTGAACAGCCTAAATCAGTCTCCATTCTTAAGCTCAGATTGCCTCAGCGAGTAGAAGGAATCAGTGAGAATCTACTACGTAGCACAAGATGAAAAAGAAGCAATGGAATTTGCAAAACAAGAGAAAAAAAACTGTAAAGAATCTGACCAGCAAATAAGGAAAACAAATTGGCAAAAGCACACATATAATGGGAAATACAGGGACTTGTGCCAGAAACCCCACGTGGATCAAAACCTGCCTAAAGAATGGCTAATTGCAGCACAGAATAGTGGATTGTGAGCAAGATGTTTCACAGCCAGCATAGAAAAAAAAAGGTAAAAGAGATAAATGAAGATTCTATAAAACAAAACTAGAACCCATTACACACCTTATCACTGGATGCTAAGTGCTGATGTCAGAAGGCCTGCATACAGAAAAGCGTAATAAGGTGGCATGGCTCATCTACCGGAAACTGTATAAACACTATGGGCCAGATATTCTAAGCACATTTAGCACTAGATAGCCAGATAAGTAGGACTTATCCAGTTATGCAATGGCCAATGAATATCCAATTTTGTTCAGTGGCCACTACATAGCCAGATAAGTATCTTATCTGGCTATCTGAATAGCCAAATAAGTTGTGGGCAGGCAGTGGACAATATTTATCGTTAGGCAGATAACTTAATAGCAGGTCTAAACTTAGACAGATAAGACTTGTCCACCTAAGTAGCACTTACTACTAGGATATTCGGCAGCATAGCCGTGCTGCCGAATATCCCATCTAAGTCAGCCGGATACGTATATCTGGCTAAATTAGAAATCCATCTACATTTTGAATATTTACCCCTATATCATCACCTTACCAGAAAAGCACTGGGCTCACAACCCTGAGAGAATTGTAGAAAATGAAAAAGTTGTAATCACCTGGGACATTTCAGTGATTTTTTTGATGCAAGAAAACTGGATATTATGGTAAAGGAGAAAAACCTCAAGAACAGCATTGTTAATAGAGGTGTCAGTACCAAGAGAGTATTCTTTGAACCATATATATATATATATATATATATATATATATATATATATATATATATATATATAGAGAGAGAGAGAGAGAGAGAGAGAGAGAGAGAGAGAGAGAGAGAGAGAGAGAGAGAGAGAGAGAGAGAGAGAGAGAGAGAGAGGATGCTCAATTATCTAATGATGCAATCAGAGACCAAGAAAATGTGGCAGAAAGATACAAAAATTGTCCCAGTTATACTGGGTACCACTGGCCTGATTAAAAAGAACTTCCAGATGCATCTAGACAAGCTGTCTGTGCATATTACCCACTTTAACTCCAGAAGGAAGTCCTCATTGGTACAATGCAAGTACAGTATTAAAAAGGTCATTAACAGTAAATTACAGAGATTGGGATCATATTCAACATCCCTGGTTTACAAGTGAAGCTTATTCCTGTCAATTAGCCAATTTGGATAATTCACCCCAAGTTTCAGCAAGGAGATCTGGAAAGAAGAGCCTAGGAGAAAGAAGGATTAAGAAGTGGACCCCAGGTATTGTGAAAGTGAGATCTTTAAGGCAGAAGAGTACTTTTTCCAGTGCACCCCGGGCAGTCCTATATTCTATCTGCATGAAGAAACAAACCCCTGGGAAAGCACTAAGGGACCACAGATAAAGGCCATGCTGGACTTGGTTAGGTGCTGTATTTATGGATATGAGAAGAAGAAAATGTACTTGATGCTAATTAATTTCTACTGAACAGGCTGAACAGTGAAGTTTTATTTTTGGAAACCACATATGTGGCCAGCCTGTTTATTGGAATTTGGAAGGTGTAAAGGCACAAAGTTTGATCTCATACCAACAGGAAAAAGACTTACATTATCCCTCCCTAATTTAGAGAATTCACACTAGGGTATAGAAGGACTGTGTATAGCCAAAGCCCTTCTATTCAGTGTGCCTCTGCCTTCATAGTTACACTCAAAAGAGGGACTACACAACTATTAGCCAGGTAGGCTTGGGGAATGCTATCTCTTACTGTTAGGAGCTGGGGGCAAACCACAGGAAACGGATATTATCCCATTAGAATTTGTTGGGTACCTATTCCAAGCGACCCAGCTTGATCTCTGTCAGACACAGAATGCTGGCTTAATGGATCCTTAGTATGACCCAGTATGGCATTTCCTATGTAATACTTTACTATATGACATGTGCATAGTATACTACAATGTATATTTAAGAATTACACTCTAAAGGAAGAAAAGGCCCACTGAATGAGTATAGAATATGCCATAACTATAGATGTACAAAGGCCTTGAATATTGTAGAGATTACTTACCTGATAATCTCGTTTTCCTTAGTGTATGCAGATAGACTCAAGACAAGTGGGTATAGTGTGCTCATGCTAGCACTTGGAGATGGATCTGACGTCAGCACGGGTGCATATACCCCCGCAGGAAGTGCAGCAATTCAGTAATCTTCCTTGCAAAAGCTTTATGGATATATGTGTAACTGACCGATCGATTAAATGAACAGGATTAACCTGACCGATTGATAGTAGCTGGAGACCGCCAGTGTTCTCAACCAGAAGGCGTTGACACCCGGCAGGGTGGAAGCCCTATATAAGGAAACATGACTTACCGTGAGTCGGTGAATCCCCATGTATACCGGCAGCCGGGCGGGATGCTGAGTCCATCTGCATACACTAAGGAAAACGAGATTATCAGGTAAGTAATCTCTACATTTCCTAGCATGTAGCAGATAGACTCAAAACAAGTGGGATGTACAAAAGCTACTCCTGGACTGGGTGGGAGGCTGCCCGAGGTCCGTTTAGGATTGCCCTCGCAAATGCTGTGTTCTCCCTGGCATGGACGTCCAGACGGTAGAATCTGGAGAAGGTATGGAGGGAGGACCACGTTGCCGCTCTGCATATCTCTGCAGGCGACAGCATCCTAGTTTCTGCCCAAGAGGCCGCCTGCGCTCTGGTAGAGTGAGCCTTGACCCGTAGAGGTGGTGGTTTTCCCGCTTCTACGTAGGCCGCCTTGATAACTTCTTTGATCCAGCGGGCGATGGTTGCCCGTGAGGCCACTTTCCCTTGCTTCTTCCCACTGTGAAGGACGAACAGGTGGTCCGTCTTTCTTACTGCTTCTGACATTTCCAGGTATCTGGACAGCAGCCTGCCGATGTCGAGATAGCGCAGTATTCGACTTTCTTCCGACTTCTTCAAACCTTCCGTGGTTGGCAAGGATATGGTTTGGTTGAGGTGGAAGTGTGAGACTACATTGGGTAAGAAGGAAGGAACCGTGCGAAGATGGATAGCCTCTGGAGTGATTCTGAGAAACGGATCACGGCAGGACAGCGCTTGTAGCTCTGAGATGCGGCGTGTTGAGCATACGGCCAGCAGGAACACCATCTTCAAGGTTAACAAATGGAGGGACAGGCCTCGAAGGGGTCTGAAGGCGGGTCCTGCTAGAAATTCCAAAACTAGGTTAAGGTTCCACAGGGGAACTGGCCACTTCAGTGGCGGGCGAATGTGTTTGACTCCTTTCAGGAAACGTGAAACGTCTGGGTGTGTGGTAATGCTGCTGCCTTCACTCCTGGGACCGTAGCAGGATAGCGCTGCCACCTGAACCTTGATGGAATTGAGGGACAGACCCTTCTGGAGTCCATCTTGCAGGAAATCCAAAATGATAGGGATTTTAGCGGCATGTGGATTGGTGCTGTGATTGTCGCACCAGGCTTCAAATACTCTCCAGATCCTTATATATGTTAGTGATGTGGAGAACTTGCGTGCTCGGAGGAGTGTATCTATTACCGGCCCCGAGTATCCCCTTTTCTTCAGTCTAGCCCTCTCAATGGCCAGACCGTAAGAGAGAATTGAGCTGGATCCTCGTGGAGGATGGGACCTTGCCGCAGCAGGTCCCTGTGTGGAGGCAGGGGTAGTGGATTCCCTGCCAGCAGTCTTCTCATGTCTGCGTACCAGGGTCTTCTTGGCCATTCCGGGGCCACTAGAAGAATTAGGCCTCTGTGCCACTGAATCTTGTGTATAATGGCACCCAGCAGGGGCCATGGAGGAAAGGCATATAGCAGGATCCCCTGAGGCCATGGCTGCACCAGGGCATCGATCCCCTGGGATAGAGGATCCCACCTGCGGCTGAAATATCTGGGTACTTGAGCGTTGGACCTGTCCGCTAGTAGGTCCATGCCCAGCGTCCCCCACTGATCCACAATCATCTGGAAAGCTGTGGGCGACAGCTGCCATTCCCCCGGGTTTAGGCTTTCTCTGCTGAGGAAATCTGCCGTGGTGTTGTCCTTCCCGGCGATGTGGACGGCGGAGATGTCCTGGAGATTTGCTTCCGCCCAAGTCATCAGGAACCAGAATACCTGTCGGCTTCTGGTTCCGCCCTGTCGGTTGATGTATGCCACTGTGGTGGCGTTGTCCGACATCACTCTGACCGCTCTGTTTCGAAGTCTGTGGCCAAATCGCAGGCATGTTAGCCTGACTGCCCGTGCCTCTAGTCGGTTGATGTTCCACCCCGACTCCTCTCTGTTCCACCGCCCTTAGGCGGTGAGTTCTTCGCAGTGTGCTCCCCATCCGTTCAGGCTGGCATCTGTAGTGAGCAGGGTCCAGGTTGGGGAGGACATTCGTGACCCCCGGCTCATGTGGCCGGGCTGTAACCACCACCGTAGCTGATTCCACACTCTGGCTGGTAGAGGTAGGTGTACGGTGTAGTTCTGTGATCGTGGGCTCCACCGAGATAGGAGGACGTGTTGTAATGGTCTCATATGAGCCCGCGCCCATGGGATCACCTCCAGAGTGGATGCCATAAGGCCGAGGACCTGTAGGTAATCCCAAGCTGTGGGCCGGGTGGTGCTCAGCAGGGCCAGCAGACGATTCCGGAGCTTTGATCTCCTCCTGGAGGTCAGACTGACCTTGTCTTCCTGGGTGTCGAATCGGACCCCTAGGTATTCCATCGACTGAGAAGGCTGTAGGGAACTCTTGTTCAAGTTTACTACCCATCCTAGGCTTTCCAGAAGAGATATAACTCTGTTGGTTGCCTGGTGGCTCTCCTCCAGTGACTTTGCCCTGATCAGCCAATCGTCCAGGTAGGGATGGACGAGAATTCCTTCCTTCCTGAGTGACGCCGCCACTACTACTATGACCTTGGTAAAGGTCCGCGGCGCGGTGGCTAACCCGAAGGGTAAAGCTCGGAACTGGAAGTGTTGATTCAGGACTTTGAAGCGTAAATAGCACTGGTGATCCCGATGGATTGGGATATGCAAGTAGGCTTCCGACAGATCTAGGGATGTGAGAAACTCCCCCGGCTGTACTGCATTCTTGACAGACCGCAGAGTTTCCATGCGAAAGCTGGGGACCCGTAGGTGTCGGTTGACTGACTTGAGGTCCAGGATGGGCCTGAAAGTGCCCTCCTTCTTGGGTACTATGAAATAAATGGAATAATGCCCAGAATTTTCCTCCCATGCCGGCACTGGGATTATGGCTTTTAGGGACAGGAGCCTCCGCAAGATAACTTCTAGTGCCGTCCTCTTGAGGGGTGAACAAGGAGATTCCACAAACTTGTCTGGCGGGAGCCGAAGAAAGTCCAGGTAATACCCTTCTCGGATGATGACTAGGACCCAGTGGTCCGAGGTAATCTCGACCCACCTGCTGTAGAAGAAGGTTAGCCTGCCCCCTATGGCTGCTACCCCCGGATGGGTCGGCTGATTGTCATTGTGGGGTGCGGCCGGGACCAGAACCCGAGCCGGTTCTCCTCTTGTTGTGCTTAGTCCGAAAGGGCTGATTCCTGGCCTGAGAACGAGGTGCTTGGTAGCGAGCCCTGTAAGGGTTGAAGCGCTGAGAGTTTCTACCTCTGGATGGTCTAGGAAAAGGGCGCTGGCTCCTCCTTGACCTGTCTTCTGGTTGACGGGGTAATGGAGAGGCGCCCCATTTATTAGCCAGTTTCTCGAGATCGCTGCCGAACAGGAGGGATCCCTTAAAGGGCATTCTTGTGAGACGTGTCTTGGAGGAGGAGTCGGCCGACCAATTATGTAGCCAGAGCTGTCTCCTGGCTGCCACTGAGGATGACATTCCCTTGGCTGCCATACGGACTAGGTCGGAGGCTGCGTCAGTGAGGAATGAGAGAGCTGATTCCATCTATTCTCCCAGGGTGTTGTTCCTAGCCTGTGATAAACAGGAACGCGTCACCACGGTGCAGCAGGTCACAATTCGTAGGGACATGGCTGCCACCTCAAAGGCTTGTTTCAGAATGGCGTTCATGCGCCGGTCATGTGCATCCTTGAGGGCTGCCCCCCCCCCCTCCACCGGAATGGTGGTGTGCTTCACAATTGCGCTAACTATGGCGTCTACCTTGGGGCACGCCAGCAGCTCCTTGGTTGCAGAGTCTAAGGAGTACATGCCAGACAAGGCCCGACCCCCTTTGAATGAGGGCTCCGGCGCATTCCATTCCAGATCGATTAGCTGCTGTGCTGCTTATAGGAGGAGAAAATGGTGAGCCGTTTGGCGCAGGCCCTCTAACAGGGGGTTCATTCTAGCTTCCCCTGGGGTGTCATGGCCCGGGATAGCCAGTTCCGACAGGCATTGAGAGACCAGGCCTGGGAGATCCTCTTTCCGAAGGAAGCGTCTCATGGTCAGATATGGTTCTAACCCCGAGGGAAGTTCTCCCTCCTCGGGGGGCTCGTCGTCTTCCTCAGAGCAATCTGAATCCCCATAAGTGGGGCTTTCGGGTGGCGAGTGGCCGTGCCTAGGTTTTGAGGGTCCAGGGGCCAGGTCATCCGGTATGTATGGACCCATTCGGGGATCAGACTGCATTCTGACAAAGGCATGAATCCCCTTGAATAATTCCACCCAGGAGAGCGAAGCAGGATCTGGCCTTAGGGGCACCAGGTCTCTCAGGTTCCCTGATTGCTCACCGTGGCCTGCTAGGTCCAGGGTGTTCCCTGAGGAACTGGCAAGTGCGCTGGGCTGGGACCGGTCCTGGCCTGGAATTCCCAGGGCCTCCTCACATTGGGCACATAGGGAGTCTGCTTCCTCGCTCTGTGTGGCTCTGAGGTTGCATGCTGAGCAGAGGCTTAGAGCTCTTATGCCTGATTCTGGAGGTGCCGGCTCTGCGGACACATGGGCTCTCTTACGCTCCATCTCATCTGTTATCTTCTCCCAGCTGGAGTCTGCGCTTTGTAATATGCGCGAAAGATGTGCGCCTACCAATATGCGCATATCAACGTGCGCATATCAACGTGCGCATATCAACGTGCGCATATCAACGGGCACCTATCAATGGGCGCCTATGAACGTGCGCTTAACAACATGCGCCTATGAACGTGCGCCTAACCGTGTGCGCCTATCAACATGCGCTTAGCAACATGCGCCTACCAACGTGTGCTTAGCAACGTGCGCTTAGCAACGTGCGCCTATCAACTTGCGCGTAGCAACGTACGCCTATCAACGTGCGCTTAGCAACATGCACCTATCAACGTGTGCTTAGCAACGTGCGCCTGTGCTTAGCAACATGCGCCCAGCAACGTACGCCTATCTTAGCAATGTGCGCTTTTCAACATGAATCCAGGTGACTGCAATGTACGCCTCTATCGAATATGCGCCCCAGTATTTTCGGGCGCCTAACATATACGCCCTTCACCTGTGCGCTCAGTCTGGCCTGAGCGCTAGGGCGCGGTGACAAACCAGGGCAGAAGGCGACGGCGAGCAGGCAGGCAAGATGGCGACCTCCTTGGCGGGTTGCTACGTAGGCAGACTCGGAGACTAACAAGTAAAGATGTACGCCTTACCTTGTCTTCGGCGCTTCCCGGCTGCGACCCGGGCGGTCTCCGGCTGCGGGGGGAGAGGGTGATTACCGTCACCGCCGCGCTCGAGGAAGTGCACCCGCTGCCTCTAGGCCGCGCCCGAACTCGTCTCACTCGGGGGCCAAGTCCTCGCCGGGACCGAGGCTGCCTCTAAGCCACGCCCGAGCCCTTCTCACTCGGGGGCTAGGTCCCTGCCGCGAGTCGGCCACTGGACCGAGGCTCTTACCTCCGAGGGACCACGGAAATCGCCCCGGGAAACTCAACTGGGGGAGGGACCGAATGATATCACCGCAGGAGTGTGGGGCTCGTCTTCAGGTAGGTTTCTTCTATGAATTTAGTCGTTAGAATTTGGAAAAACGCTCAGCGAGCGTGAGGTAGCTCCAAACTGCTTTGGAGACGGAAATTACTGAATTGCTGCACTTCCTGCGGGGGTATATGTACCCGTGCTGACATCAGATCCGTCTCCAACTGCTAGCACGAGCACACTATACCCACTTGTTTTGAGTCCATCTGCTACACGCTAGGAAAGAATGAAATTTGAGATAGTCCAGAATGGGAGCTGGAACAAAAAATGTCTTCTACAATGGCTATTTATTGACTATAGTGGCCAACTTAGCCAAGTAAATCTTGGGAAACTAATCCAGTTCTGGCTTTTGTTCCAGTTCAATCCTATTGCAATATAGTATATATATATCCTTGATTATGATAAGTGGATGACGTTTAAGAGAGCAAGAAGTGTATCAGCCCGGGTGACATGGTGACACTATTATCAGGGTCCATTTTCAGCCGCTGTGAGGATCAGCTCGTTAGCCAGTTGCGCCACTGAATATACCCAGCTAACTTTAAGACAGACCTATAGTCTGACCAGAGTTAGCTGCATAGATTAATCAGCTAACTCTGAATATAACCTATGCAACTAATTCCTCTCCACCCAGAAACGCCTCCCGCCCTCCCCCAGAAAGTTCCCGACTTATGCAGGCAAATATCTAGCCACATAAAGCAATGAATATCGTTAGGTAGCCATTTAGATGGATAACTTTTCAGTTATCCATCTAATCTTTTGAATATCATCTTTTGAATATCAACCTCCTCATGACTAATTAAAACACAGCAAACTCTTCATAAATACAGAAATCATTCCTGTAACTGTGAGGAAAAGTTGGACTCTTACACATTCTGTAGAGTTCAGAGGCCATGGCCATCAGGTGTGTGCCTCTATCATTTCCAAAATATTCATATCATAATACTTAAGGAGTAAAGTGGAAAGTCATGAAGAAGAAAACCGCAGAGGCTGTAGAGACCTGCCATAGAAAGAAACAGACAAGAGTTAAGGCACAGATGGAAAGATAACAGTAACCCAGGAGATAGCATAAAATGAGGTCATTATGCATACACAGAAGAAAACAAGAAGAAAATGCTGCATGTGATGGAGAAATTACACCAGTTGGAGTGGCTGTGGATTGGAGTTTATTCAATTAATTTGAGAGCTGCAGAAAGGAAAAATCAACTGATTTGGGTTTCTTTGGAAACCTCCTCCAAATCAAGTGGGGAAAGAGGAATGTATAGGTTTAGATTCTCTCCACATAATATTTTCCTGAATTCCAATGTATCTGATTTTTTTAAATTATTATAATATGAAGAAAAAACATACAGTTTTGACCGCATGCTCTCCCTGTCAGGACTCTGTTGGGACTTTTGGGGTAGAATTCCTGTACTGCTGTATTCTTTTTTAGCTGAACAGCATTTCTCCTTTACTGAAACCCTACTTCTGATGCTGAGCACACCTACATTATCACAGCGATGCCTTTAATTTAACTGGTCTGTCGTTGGCAGCATACCACCGCAGCACACTACAAAGGCGCATAGCAAACAGGTGTATCCCTTTGCAAACCACTTCACTGTAGATATGAGGCTTTATTTTTATGTATTACTGTTGAATAAATTAAGACTGTGTTAAAATTCCTGGACTTTTTAGATGTAACTTGATGCTTTTTATTGTCTTACCTCATGAATATCGACCGATTTATGAATTTTCTAATGAAATCCTTCCTTGGCATAATGGTCTGGAATTGGCTTTTCTGTAAGAGTCTGCCTTTGCTTTGAGCCTAATGAGAGAAGATTTTCTGTGGGCCCTTTAAATGGTGCAAGGTTGGCCATGTGCACGCCTAAGGACGACGCTGGAGGTGGCGTCCTGCCACGCAAGCCGCAAGCTGAAACTGGCGGTGACTGACGGGCATCGGCTGAGTTGGGGTGAGTATGGTGGCTTGCAGCAACATCCCGGAAGCCACCAAATGTAACAGTACCACCCTCTTAAACCTCCTCCTCAAGATCCTGGGCTTTGGCTTCAAGGAGGAAGTGATGATAGAACTCCTTCACCAGCAAAGGTGCATGGGTGTTGGTTGGTTGGGTGTTGGCTCCCAGGAGTTTTCTTCTGGCCCGTAACCTGTCCAAGAGGTGAGATATTCCAATTTGTTATGCCATCTTTGAGAATTCAAAATGTCCTGTAACTCATATTGAGTATCTTCCTCTGCGGAGACATCTGTAGGTATGGGAAGCCATCGAGAGGGCCAGGAGAGAACCAGTGACTTCAACTGTGAAACATGGAACACATTAAGTATCTTTAAAGTGGTTGGTAGTTTAAGCTGATTTGTTATTGATGCAAGACTGGAAAAAGGCCTATGAATCTGGGTGCCAATCAAAGAGATGGAAAGTGAAGGTGAAGATTCTGTGTGGTCAACCACACTAAGGATCCAACCTGGAATTGCGGAACCAGTCTTCATCTATCTGCCTGCTTTTTTGCCCAAGCCACTGCCTTGGAAATTAGTTGATTTGCTGAAAGCCAGAGATCATGGAGTTCCTGGGCAGTGAGACGGGCTGCCGGGCAAGTCACGGGAAGAGAAAGTGGGAGAGGTACTTGTGGATGCTTGCCGTAGACAGCCTGGAACGGGGATAATCCCATGGTGTTATTAACATGGTTATTGTGTGAAAGCTTGGCTCATGGCAGGAGAATGGCCCAGTCCTCCTGCCTTTCATTGACATACAGGTGGAGAAAGGTCTTGAGTACCTGATTAATCCTTTTGGTTTGTCCAGTCCCTTGTGGATGGTAAGCTGTAGTGAGGTCCAAGATAACACCAAATTTGTTTTTACAGAGATTCCTCTAATAAAGGGCCATGAATTGAACTCCTTTGTTGGATAAGATGTCAGAAGGTAGTCCATGTAACAGGAAGACATGCTGAACGAAGAGGCGGGCTAGCTCAGGACGGAAAGTAAGCCCAGGAGAGGAAAGAAATGTGCCATCTTTGAGAATCTGTCATGGTGAGAGAGAGAGGTCTGTGATAAAATCAGTGGACAGGTGGGTCCACCATTTCTTGGGCGCTGTCAACAGCGCCCAAGGTCAGGCATGAGTAGGTTTGTGCTGCGCACAGACAAGGCAGATTTCACATAGCTCCTTACGTCCATCTTCACCTGCGGCCATCAGTAATGGCATAGAAGGAATACAGGTCACTTCAGGATGCCCTGCCAGGCGGGAATTGTAAGCCCATTTCAACACTTTTTCACGCAGGCATCTGGGTATCACTGATTTCCCCGGGGGTACTGAGATGGCAGCCATGATAATGATCTTTGCAGAATCAATGATATGCTGCGGAGGCTCCGAAAGGTTGTTTGTTTGAAAATAGCAGGGGAGGATGTCTGCCCTCAGATTCTTAAAAGCTGGATGGTAGCAGAGCTCAAAGTCAAACCGATTGAAGAAAAGGGACCACCGGGCCTGTCTGGAGTTCAGCTGTTGAGTCTGTTGAAGATCCTCCAAGTTCTTATGGATGGTGTAAATCATGGTACGGTGCTTGGGCCCATCCAAGAGATGGTGCCATTCCTTGAGCGCCAATTTTACAGCAAGGAGTTTGTGATTCCCAATTGTGTAGTTCCTCTCGGCCAGAGAAAAATTTCTGGAGAAAAAGGAGCATGGCCAGAGACTCCCTTGGTCACTGTGTTGACTGAGGACAGCCCCTATCCCGAGAGTAGAGGCATCTACCTTTAGGACGAAGGGGCAATCAGGATCTGGGTGCAACAAACAAGGTCCTTGAGAAAATCCTGCTTGAGAACCTGGAAAGCATCTATGGCTGTAGTAGTCTGGGTGGGCGTCTGTACCCTTTCAAGACAGGGCAGTGAGTGGTGCTGAGATGGTTGACTATCCAGGAATAAATTGGTGATAGTAATTCACAAATCCTAGAAAGAATTGCAGTGCTCGAAGGCTGACCAACTTGGACCAGTCCAAAATGGCTTTCTGCTTAGATGAATCCATACTGAAACCAGTTTGTGAGATAGTGTAGCCCAAGAGCAGGGTGCTCCAAGAATGACTGGATTCACAGTCCAAGGGAGGACATGAAGAACGATAGTTTCTTTATGGAATAGTCTGGTGCGAAGAGAGAGGGGCACTGTTGCTTTGGTGAGATAACCAGGAAGGGGCTCCACATAGTCAGAGGAAATGGTTACTGGATGATCAGGTCTGATGGTCAGAATGTTGTACTGGTGGATTAAGGCTTAATCAATAAAATTTCCACTTGCTCCGGAATCGAGGAACGCTTCTACTTGAAAAGCAGTATTCTCCGTTGAGATCGCAATGGGAACCAGTAATTGAGGGGAGAAATGTATCCGGCCTAGGGCTGCATTCTCGGTTTACCCTAGGCACAGGAGTTTCCTGCCTTCTTGGAGCATTGAGATGCCATGTGTCCCCGGCTGGCACAATATAAACAGAGGCCCAACTGCCTGCATCGAAGCTTTTCCTCTGGAGAAAGTTTAATTCTGCTCAGCTGCATGGGTTCCTCTGGAGTTTTGCATGCAGGGGGAGAAGTGGGAATGAAAGGATGTTGAAAATGTGGAGCAAATGCTACAGATAACCGGGTACCCTTTGCCTCTCAATCCCTCTTCTGAAAATGGCAATAGATATGGCCAGCCAAGTAAATCAAGGCACCCAGTGAAGGTGGGACATCTCACCCAGCCAATTCATCCTTGATTCTGCTGGGAAGACCTTGCCAGAAGATGGTGGTAAGGATATCCTATCCCCAGTGCAGTTTGGAATCGAAGGTGTGGTGTTCTATGGCATAGTCTCCTAGAGTTCTAGAACCCTGCAAAGCAGCCACTGGTGAGGAGGATCGACTGACCTCTTTGAATGCCAGCCAAAACTGCTGCAGAAAATCCATGAGATTCTGGAGCAGGGGGTCATTGTGCTCCCATAGAGGAGAGGCCCAGGCCAGGGCAATGCCGCCAAGCAGTGAAAGGATGTACACCACCTTAGAGTGATCAATGGGGAAGAATGCGGACTGCAGCTCAAAGTGCATGCGGCACTTGTTAATAAAGTTGCGGAACTCTCTAGGATCCCCACTGTAGTGAGGTGGCGATGGCGGTTGTGGAAAAGGCCTGGATGGAGAACCTGGTCGAGAGATGGGAGAGGTTACGAACAGAGAGCATTCATGCACTGTGTGAGTCCTTCCAGCATGGCAGTCACCTGGTTCAGGATCCCCTGATGTTCCTGGACCCATTGAGCCAGACCTGGTAAAGCCTTGAGGGTGGACAGGTTCCCTGAGTCCATGGCCTCAGCAATCTGTAATATTCATGGACCCTTGCTGCTGTGGTAAGATTGGCACAGCCTACAGGGAAGGTCCTGTAGGCCCTCACTGACAGATGGTGGAGCTACGCTGGAAGAGACTGGACTAGGGCTTCACCTATACCGATCCCTTTCCCCTTCGGTTGAGCCCTCAGGTTTCAGGGACCAGCAGGTGAGTGTCTCTGAGGCAAACATGTAAGCACAGGTCTGAGACCAGGCTAGGGTTGGGAAAGGCAGCAAACAAAAATGATAAAGGTCCAGACAAGGGTCACTATCCAGAACTCATCCAAGGGTAAGCCAGAGAGCAAAGAGAAAGACTGATACAGTAGGGCAGGAAGGAGGAAAGGAGCTGGATAAGATAAAGCAAGCTGAGCTGGAAGATGAGGCAAGGCTGGGCGACAAGACTAGACAGAACCAGGAACACAAGCAGCAACTCATATTACACTGAGGCAAGAGCCCCGTTAATTACTGTAATTCGCTTTATGATTGTCTCCCTTTAACTACAATATGGCCTCTACAATTAATATAAAATGCAGCAGCTCGGATATTATCAAATATAAACATTACTGAACACATTTCTCCAATTCTATTCAATTTACATTGGCTTCCGGTCAAATGGCGGATAAAATATAAAATTCTCTCTATTATATATAACATTATACATAATAACAATAATGACTGGTTATCGGCTAACCTTCATCTGTACACCCTCACCAGAAACCTAAGATCCAAAAATCAGTTTCTACTATAAACCCCTTCACCAAAATTAACAAGACTAGCTATAACACACAAACAGGCTTTTTCCATCTCAGGTCCAACCCTCTGGAACTCAATACCTCGTAATCTAAGAACCCTTTCCAATACAAAAGATTTCAAAAAAAGCTTTAAAATATTACTTTTTCAATCAAGCATTTCCAGAACTTTGCAACCCAAAATGATCATTACCCCTTTTGTTGTAAATTTTTACAATACTTCTTTGTTTTATTTTATGGTATCTTATTATGTTCTTTAATTTACTTTTAACCAATATTATGTCTGTGTTAAAAAATTATGGATGTTTTGTTGCAACCCACCCCCGAACCTTGATTGGTGTGGGATATAAATTCTTCTAAATAAATAAATAAATAAAATAAATAACGAAGAGATATCCTTTAGTAAGGCAGCAGCTGGGGATGCATTCCAAGGGTGCCGCAGCTTTTTCCCGCCGTGAGGGCTGGTATTGGTGAAGCTCCTGTTGGGCCTCTGCTCCAGCCAACTCCACCTGCCAATGGTGGGGACCTACAGGGCTCCTCCCTGTGGGTTGTGCCAACTCTACCTTAGTCCAAGGGTCACTCCTGCAACAGCCAAGCCCACACCCAACTACATATAGGCTCCAAGTGCCTTTTTTGAAGGGTTTTCTAAGTGGCACTACATTAGTACATGAAAATATAAATAGGGAACTTAGTTTTCAGTTTTTATTCTATTTTCCTGAGAATCATATGAATGTTTATCACAACAAAAGCAAAAAATATTTGCCCATATGAATGCTGAGTCATTTTTTTCACTGATTTCACCTGTTTTTGCTCTTGTTGTAATAAACACTGATAAATTCATGGGAAAAATTAAACAAAAATGGAAAACAAAGGTCCATAACTATAATATAGATATTGTAAGCGATTTTTAAATCTCACAATGTCCTATTTCATGTGAAATCTGTTATTATAAATGAATGACTTTTAATTGTGTGCGGGGAGGTCTAAGTTAGGGGAAGCCCCAGGCTGTAAGGTTTGCCTAGGGTGCTTAATACCCTTACACTGGCCCTGGTTCTATCCAGACTCGCACTAAATCTTACCTCACAATCTCACATTTCTTACATAAATTATGTATGTCTCGGATGGCATACAGTCCATACATAAGAACATAAAAACATAAGATATGACATACTAGGTCAGACCAAGGGTCCATCAAGTCCAGTATCATGTTTCCAACAGTGGCCAATCTAAATCACAAGTACCTGGCAAGTATCCAAACATTAAAAGGAACCCATTCTACTAATGCCGGCAACAAGCAGTGGCTATTCCCTATTGATTAATAGCAGTTTATGAACTACTCTTCCAGAAACTTATCCTGTTATGATTCCTGCCCACGGAGCTACTCCCCGCGAGCAGGCCTCTCACCTCCCGTGCTGCTCGTTTCCTGATGCGGCCGGACGCCGCCAACGACAAGCCTTTACCGCGGCAAGAGCCGCAGACTCTGCTTGCCTCTCGCAGCCCAGAGGCCGCCCAGACTCCTCTTCACCGCGGCAGGAGCTGTGGACTTCAGTGACTTCTTCGCAGCAGAGCCGCCGACATCTTGCCGTTCCGTGGCCGGGGAGGCCACAGTCCCCGATCTCTTCTGGTAGCCGGAGCTGCCTTCGATTCCTCTGGCAGTGGCAGGAGCCACTGCCGATGTCGGGGCCTGCCTGCGCACAGGCCCAGCCTCTCCAGCTCCTTCAGCATCTTCAGTGGCAGCATGGCCGCTCTCCAAGGTCCTGCCCCCTTCCTAAGGGGCAGGCCCACATCTTCTTCCCCCTCTTAAAGGGGCACCGTAGGTGGGGTCCTCCTGGCCCCACCGGAAGTCAGCTCTCCTGGTTTCCTGTGCCAGCCCTATTTAAGGGCGTCTTCTCCATTCAGCTTTGCCTTGCATTGGAGTTACTTGGTCCTGGAAGTCTCGTCTTCCAGGGCTCCGTCAGGTCTTCGTTCTTCGTTGGAGCTCCATGTCTCATATTGCTTCCTGAGTCTTCGTTGCGTCCTGTGGTTTCCTGATGTTCCATGCCTTCATGTTTCGAGGTTCCTAGTCCAGGCTTCCTGATGTTCCAAGGTTCCGCCCCTCCTTCGCTCATTCCGAGTCCTCCGGACCCTCCAGCTCCTGTGGTTCTGCAGATGACACCTTGCTTCGTCATTGGAGTCTCGTCTCAGCTGGATTCTTTTCCTGTGTTTCCGAATCCTCTTGACCCTCCAGCTCCAGATGACACCTGGCCTCATCATTGGAGTTTCGCCTCAGCTGGATTTCCTTCCTGCGCTTGTCCCGCTCGCCGCGTGGTCCATGACCAGCCTCTTCAGGTTGTGTAGGGCGCGCAGTGGGACAGGGTGGTCCGCCACCAGCCCACTGGGTCCGCCTGTGTCTATGGGCTGTGTAGGGCGCCCTGAGAGACAGTGCCAATGTCTGACCCATCCCAGCTTCTTGACTCGTCCAAGAGTCTTCCAAGTTCCTCATCTCATCGAGAGTCTTCCAAGATCCTCATCCACTTCCAGAGTCTTCTCGACCATGTCTTGAGTCTTCTGTGTCACAAGGCCTCCGTCTGCCCTCATCCTCAGTCCAGCCTGCTGCTTCTTGCCAATACCTAGCGGCAGGTCCGAAAGGGCTGGGAATGGTCGGAGGACTGTTCATATACCAACATAATGTTGTTGGTTTCCAGAAGCATGCAAGTCCGGCAGAGGGTCAGACTTTGTCTTTGCCCATGCTGGGACACGTCTCGCCAACCCTCGGTGCTGTCTTGGATTATTCTGGGATCGTGCCGAGGCCCAAGGGCACATAACCCCCTCAGTTGGGATCGCTCTCCTAGCGTCCCCTAATGTAACATATCCAAACCTTTTTTAAACCCAGCTGCACTAGTTGCCATAAGCACATTCACATAAGTGACTTATAAACTCTGGGTGCCCTTGGTATGGACCCTAAAGTGACTGGGTAGTGACAGTGTAGTGGAACGAATGGAGTTCATTCTGCGGAAAGAGATATTACTAGTGCTGTGTTACAGGGATAGATGGTTCTTGTCAACATTTTCATAAATGATAATGTGAAAGGACTGTCAGGAAAGCTTTGTCTTTTTGTGAATGATAGCAAACTCTGGAACATGGTAGACACCCAGAAAGGTGGCGAAAACATGAGGAGGGATCTAGTGAAGATTGGGGAATTGTCTGGAGTTTGGATGCTAAGATTTAATACTAAAATATACAGGGTCAGGCATTTGGGCTGCAAAAACCCACATGAGCAGTACACTATAGGAATCAAAATTCCACTATGCATGAAAGAAGCAGGATCTGAGGGTGATTGTATCTGATGCACTCAAAGTGGCCAAATAGGTGGATAATGAGAGAACAAAATCTAGAAAGATGCTTGGGTGTTTAGGGAAAGGAATGGGCGGCAGAAAAAGGGAGGTGACACTGCCTCTGTATGAGTTCCTGGTGAGACCTCATTTGGAATATTGTATACAATTCTGGAGACCAAAAGGATATAAACAGGATAGAGTCAGTCCACAAGGTGGCTACAAAAATGGTCAGTGGTCTTCACTGTAAAGCATAGTATCTAAACTGGCTAAATCCTTTACTCCCAGATAAATAGTCGTTTACCTGGGTAAATTGGCTGTCTTAAAAATTGCCCTCATTCTGCAAGGATAAAGACCATAGCCAGCATAGTTTTAGCCGAACTGAGGGGAGGTGTTCCCAGCAGTGTGTTTTGCTTGGCATCAGGAAATAACAGATGTAGATTATATATTCAAACCCACATGCAGAAAAAGCAGATGCAAAAGTCTGGAAACTTTACCTTTGAAAATTAAGTACAAGGTCCACGGGTACTGTGCACCTAGGCAGGCAGTTTTAAAAATTCCCCTTTTGAAGGTAATTTTCAAAGGGACTCCTGGGGGTTAAGTACAGCTTTTTCTGCAGAAATGGCTCTTTAGAAGACTGCATGACCAACATTCACATACTTTTACATGCACAGAAGAGAAGCTTTCCAGGGGTTGGAGTCTGGGCAAGCTAGGGCTTACATGCATACTTTTTTATTTTTATAAGTATGCATATACATTCTCAGCAAAATTGTTCATATTAAATAGCATGTGTAATTGTGTACACATACTTTTGGCAGGATGATTTTTAAACCCAGCTACACTAACTGCACTAACCACATCCTCTGGCAACAAATTCCAGAGCTTAATTGTGCATTGAGTTAAAAAGAATTTTCCCCAAATAGTTTTAAATGTGCTATTTGCTAACTTCATGGAGTGCCCCCTAGTCCTTCTATTAACCGAAAGAGTAAATAACCGATTCACATTTACCCGTTCTAAACCTCTCATCATATCCCTCCTCAGCCGTCTCTTCTCCAAGCTGAACAGTCCTAACCTCTTTAGCCTTTCCTCATAGGGGAGCTGTTCCATCTCCTTTATCATTTTGGTTGCCCTTCTCTGTACATTCTCTAGTGCAGCTATATCTTTTTTGAGATGCGCAACCAGAATTGTACACAGTACTCAAGGTGCGGTCTCACCCTGGAGCGATACAGACGCATTATAACATTTTCCGTTTTATTCATCATTTCCTTCCTAATAATTCCTAACATTCTATTTGCTTTTTTGACTGCCGCAGCACACTGAGCCGACAATTTCAATTTTTATCCACTATGATGCCTAGATCTTTTTCCTGGTTGGTAGCTCCTAATATGGAACCCAACATCGTGTAAATACAGCATAGGTTATTTTTCTCTATATGCAACACTTTGCACTTGTCCACATTAAATTTCATCTTCCATTTGGATATCCAATCTTCCAGTCTCGCAAGGTCCTCCTGCAATTTATCACAATCCGCTTGTGATTTAACTACTCTGAAGAATTTTGTATCATCTGTAAATTTCATTACCTCACTCGTCGTATTCCTTTCCAGATCATTTATAAATATATTGAAAAGCATCGGATCAAGTACAGATCCCAGAGGCACTCCACCGTTTACCCTTTTCCACTGAGAAAATTGACCATTAAATCCTACTCCGTTTCCTCTCTTTTAACCAGTTTGCAATCCACGAAAGCACATCGCTTCCTACTCCATGACTTTTTAGTTTTCTTAGAAGCCTCTCATGAGGGACTTTGTCAAACGCCTTCTGAAAATCCAAATACACTACATCTACTGGTTCACCTTTATCCACGTTTATTAAGCCCTTCAAAAAAATGAAGTAGATTTGTGAGTCAAGACTTCCCTTGGGTAAATCCATGCTGATTGTGTTCCATTAAACCATGTTTTTCTATATGCTCTGTGATTTTGATCTTTAGAATAGATTCCACTATTTTTCCCGGCACTGAAGTCAGGTTCACTGATCTATAGTTTCCCGGATCACGCCTGGAGTTCTTTTTAAATATTGGCATTACTTTGTCCACCCTCCAATCTTCAGGTACAATGGATGATTTTAATGATAGGTTACAAATTTTAACAGATATGAAATGTCATGATTGAGTTCCTTCAGAATCCTGGGGTGCATACCATCTGGTCCAGGTGATTTGGTACTCTTTAGTTTGTCAATCTGGCAAACTACTTCTTCCAGGTTTCACAGTGATTTGGTTCAGTTTATCTGACTCATCACCCATGAAAACCATCTCTGGTACCGGTTTCTCCCCAACATCCTCATTGGTAACACAGAAGCAAAGAATTAATTTAGTTTTTCTGCAATGGCTTTATCTTCCTTAAGAGCCTCTTTAACTCCTCGGCCATCTAACGGTCCAACCGACTCCCTCAAAGGTTTCTTGCTTTGGATATATTTTTTAAAGTTTTTATTATGAGTTTTTGCCTCTAAGGACAACTTCATTTCAAATTCTCTCTTAGCCTGCCTTATCATTGTTTTACACTTAACTTGACAATGCTTATGCTTTTTCCTATTTTCTTCAGATGGATCCTTCTTCCAATTTTTGAAGGATTTTTTTTTGGCTAAAATAGCCCCTTTTACTTTTTAACCATGCTGGTAATCATTTTGCCTTCCTTCCACCTTTCTTAATGTGTGGAATACATCTGGACTGCACTTCTAAGATTGTATTTTTAAACAATGTCCATGCCTCTTGTACTTTTTTAACTTTTGCAGCTGCACTTTTCAGTTTTTTTCTATTTTCCTCATTTTATCAGGTTCCCTTTTGAAAATTTAGTGTTAAAGCTGTTGATTTACATAGTCCCCCTTCCAGTTATTAGTTCAAATTTGATCATGTTATGATCATTATTGCCAAGTGGCCCCTCCACCATTACCTCTCTCACCAAATCCTGCATTCCACAAAGAATTATATCTAAAATAACTCCCTTTCTCCTTGGTTCCTGAACCAATTGCTCCAGGAAGCAGTCATTTATTCCATCCAGGAACTTTATGTTTCTAGCATGTCTTGATGGTACATTTACCCAGTCAATATTGGGGTAATTGAAATCTCCCATTATTACTGCACTGCCAAATTGGTTAGCTTCCCTGATTTCTCATTTCATCACCTGTCTGATCATTTTGGCCAGGTAGACAGTAGTATACTCCTATCACTATACTCTGACCCAACACACATGCTTTGAAAACAATGGCTCCAAAACATAACACCCTCTCTCTCTATCCCCACTCTCTTACCAGCATATCCCTCTCTCTACCCCCACTACCAATCAGAATGTCCTCTTTCTCCCCTCCAGATGAAACACTTTCAGATTTAAATATAGGGACATTTCTTGGACTTATAAAATGATTTTTCTCCACTGATACTCATCCCCATAGATTCAGCATTTCTGTGGTATCTCTGACACATTCAGCTCCTAAGAACACATTTAGTCCACCTGAGTCACCAACAAAATCAGTAAAACTCTTGAAAAGTCCCTACAGCATTCACTGATGCCCTTGGAGGATTTGCACATAGAAACAAATATATAAATTAGATAAAATCCACAACTCATTCCAGCAGGATGTCAAGGTCTGAAAAGTGTAAGGTGTTACAAAAAAATCAAAGCACATTGCATAGCAGGAGGGAGCAGTGGAAAGCAGTGCTAGAAATGTATTATTATAATATAATAGAGATGCAGTGCATGTGATACAATGAATCCATGCCTGCCCCATACCTGTGCTGACATGTAACTTGGGCACAAATGCTTATTCCACACGATCAAGCAGCTGCACTCACCCAGAACAACACACTGAAGAAGATAAAGAGATAATTTACCATATGACTGACTAAGGAAAACTCTTCCGAGCAGGTAGTGGGTGATCTCCAGTCCACTGAAGAGCTGGGACTCTCAGACTGTGTTTAGTTACTGATCATCACCTTAAAAGATGCTGATATCAGAGATGGGCCTCCTAACCCCCTAGGTACACAGGTCTGCACTCACAGCCCCGGGGCAAGGAGTGCATTATAGACAGCCGATCACACCTCGACTCCCAAACTTCTAGCACCCTTTCCCCCTCCTCCTACTATGGGAGCCAGAGCTAGAGAGGAGGAAGACTGACCCACTGTTCCCCAATGCTTTGCCTCCTCTATACTGACATTGCAAACATATTCAAAACTTGCAGGCTAGCAGTTCCTGCTGTCTCTGGAAAGGATCTTGGTGTCAATGTGGAAATCCTCAGCTCAGTGTGCTGTAGAATTAGGAATTATTAGGAATTATTCAGAAAGAAATGGAGAACAAGACTGTGTTCCCAGCCTTTGGGTAGGAAGGAGTTGTGGTCATCATTACCAGATTTAGAGCCTGTGATACAGGGTACAAGGAGGAGCCTTGTTTCTTGAGCTGGGGTTGGAGAAGGAGAAATCTCCCTGGAGTTTGATGGGAAGGATTTGAGGGGAGAACCATGCCTCGCCCTTTCGGTGATTTGAAATGCTGGGGAAGGAAGGAGGCAGGGGGAAGCGTTCATAGGGATGTAGGCATGTGGCAGATAGTGTCAGTAATAGTATTTCTAGATTTCTCCAATGTTGGCAACTGCCACACCCCCAGCAAATCAGTGCCCTGCTTTCCCGCCCCCCCCCCTTCCCCAATATCTACCTTCCTGGGGAAGTAGAGGGCAGGTAAAGGATGACTGGATAGGGGGAAGAGGTATGTGTGTGGTACACTCACTCATTCACAACCCCTCCCCCATACACTCTTACTTCCTCTCATCCCTTCTTCTTTTCCTCTTCTCACGCCCCTCTCTTGCAACATGCCAAATTCATATCATCAACAAAACATTCACATCTAGGGATTCCAATCCAAATAGAGACACTTAGACTTTGTGGCTCTGTTATAATAATGAGCACTTCTGTACTCTGTGCCTCCAAGGCCTGCTTCTTTAGAGAACACTATGTCCCCTCTTCTACAGCTCCAAAGTGATGGCAGCATGGCTGGAAGTTCCAAGAGCCACCATCTCTATCTGGCTTTCCATGGCAACCCTGCATAATCCACAGCTCAATATTACCAGTGCCTTCCTCTTCATGGTCTGCACCACCCTCCTCGGCAGCCCAAAAATCTTTATGACTGTACTGCAACCTCTCTCCCTATATTTGTCCGAAGTGCCTCCACCTTCTTAAGCAGCACTAACACTAGCAATACATAATTCAAGAAATCAGTGTTAGCTTTGCACTGACATGCCCATCCCATGCGTCTCTGATGTATTGCCATTTGCACTCCTGACTTCACCTATCTAAAGGGGTCATTTATCAAATCACGTTATGGCATTTTCGCATGTGAAAACCCCTTAACGCATGCGAAAATGCCTTTAACGACTGCGATAGCACATAACGCATGGTGCGATGCAAATCTAAAAAAGAGGAGGAGTTAGGGGCGGGAGTGGGCTTTAACGATGATTTTAACTACACCTTTTTCATTAGCGTTAGGGCTTTATTGCACATTGCGATGTTTTTGCCCATGCCGTTTTTACTTGTTTTGACGCTCCTGGAGAGCCAGCCTAGCTAGCAGGGTGAGAGAGAGAGAGAGAGACTAGCCATAATGCCCTCACACTAGATAGGTATTTATATCTGTATGGGAAGCCCACCTAGTAACGCAAGGTGAGGTTTAGGTATTAGTGTAGGGGTTAGGGGCCACTTTGACATTCAAAGTGAGACGTACGAACAGCACAGTGCTCTCTTGTGAAGATTTGATGAACTTTGGAGTGAGGAAACTGAGCCAAAGATGAGATTTCTGCAATGTTCTCGCAACCTAGCTTGATGTTACCTAGGTAGAGAGTCCATCATGCTAGGTTGAGAGAACATTGCACAAATCTCATCTTTGGCTCAGTTTCCTCACTGTTCATACATCTCACTTTGAATGTCAAAGTGGTCCCTAACCCCTACACTAATACCTAAACCTCACCACGAGTTACTAGGTGGGCGTCCCATAGAGATATAAATACCTATCTAGTGTGAGGGCATTATGGCTAGTCTGTCTCTCTCTCTCATTGCTAGGCAGGCTCTCTGGGAGCTTCAAAACTACTAAAAATGGTCCAGCCAGTGGTTGTATGCAGGAAATACAATTCCGAAATGTATTGCAAAGTGTGAAAAGGTTAGCGTTTCACTTTGCGATAAACTGCCTATTACCATAAAACACACCCCTTTTCCTATCGCATGCTATATTTAGTGCATTTTGATAAATCCAGGCCTAAGCTGGTTGTAGCAGCAGAATGCCTGTTTATGGATGTTATGTTAACTGCCTAGAACTGATGAGAGAATGATATAAATAAATAAATTCTTCATGGTATACATCAGCCTCAAAATCACTAAAACAACAACTGCACCAAAGGGAGCGTTGCTGACGTAAAAAGCAGTCTGACATCTCTAAGTCTGCTTTTTATATATCACGCGCCCTTTATCGTAGCAAGATCAACAAAGCTAAACGATCCTATTTCTTCACCAGGATTTCTGCTGCTAGTAATACTCCCTCAGAGTTATTTTATATTGTTAAATCTCTAACCACCAGAAATGGCTTCTGGAGGTCACAGTCGGATGACTATCATGTTGCAAAAAGTTTGCTGCTTTTTGCAAGGACAAAATTGGATTATATGTCGAAATTTTGATTAATGTTCTCCTCTGTCAGCTATAGCGGATATTCGCTGTCATCTCTCCTGGAACTCATTTAAAACAGTAACAAAGGAGAAGACTGTCAGCTGTATAGCCAGAATCAGTTCATCAACCAATCCTTTAAACCCATGTTCCACTGCTCTGATAAAATGTCTGAGAGAAGATCTTGGCGAAACAATTACAAAAATTGTCAATCTTCAGGGAATATGTCTGCTCCATTAACGCAAGATTGCATTTGCCCTTTATTAAAAAAAACCTGATGCCAATCCTAAAATTCTGGCTAACTACAGATTGACCTCCTCGTTACCATATCTGGCTAAAATTATTGAGTTATTTATGATCGGTTGTCTGAGTTTGTTGAGAAGCATGCCATTATCAACAGATTACAGTCTGACTTCAGAAAGCTACATAATACAGAGACCCTACGCTTCATGGTTTAGGGACTCCTGGCTTAGAAGTATATATGAAGAAATCAAAATATCTTATTCTTTCTTTACATGTACCAATGCAAAACACGCATTATTCTTTTCAGCAAGGAATTTCTTCAGGTGAAAAGCGCCAGTGGATTCCTGGAAGCATTTACCCATAATCCCTCTAACGGACGTAAACTGATGGCATTTTTTACAAATAATACTCCAGTTCAAAGGAGATATGGATAACAGAACACTGCAAGCTAAACGTTTGTCGCTTATCCCTGGATCTCTCATTTTGTCTTCTTTAAGAAAATATAATGTATAGCAGGATGACTTACTGAGCAAATTGATTGATTTGATTTATCATCTATCCATCCATACAGGTTCAGGGCAAAATTAAAATAATTCTCATTTAAATACAGTTTAAAACAAATTATAGCAAAATATAAAAGTAACAAACAAGTCAGAGCATACAATAATGTATCCTTTTTTTTTTAGTGTACCCTGCCCCGAAATTTTGAGCAGGTAATTATAATAGCAATATGAACTTATAATTAACACTAGAAGACCATCCCGAAGATGTTTAAATACCAATACTGTTACCATAATCCTTTTTCCTTCTTTTTCTTATGCTCCCTTTTTCTCCACCAACCTCTCCCCGATCCCTTCTTCTTTCCCACTATTAATTTATGCATCAATGTTTTTAATGGTTTATTCTCTGTTTGATTTTTGTAAACCGTTATGGATGGCTGTACCGAATGACGGTATATATAACTGAACAAATTAATAAATAAATAAATACATATCAATATATAATATAACTGTAACTAAATACACTCCTTCCTATAACTCATAGGTCCTTCCTCCGATGTTACTAATTAAAAACCAGGCTTTTCAGTACTGTCTAAAATTCATATAATTCCCCATCAAGTCCAATTCTTTATGAACACTGTTCCAGACATTAAGGCCTATAAATGAAGAAAGCCTTTTTCCTAGTCACAGATAATTCTCTCAGGATAAATAATGTTAAGGTCAGTGAAATACAAATGTTTTAAAATAAATAAATATTCTGTTTCTCAGATGGAGTAAAAAGTCCCAACATACCCTGGGGTTTAGGAGTATGATTCATTCCTGGCAATGTGTGTTTAGAACCAACCCATTTGGAGATACTGCCCCAAAAGAAATAAGCAATGGGCCAGTTAGCCATGAAGTAACCCAGTACCCACTTACTCCTTTCTTGTTTGAAATAGTGTCTAAACAATAAAGAATCCACCCTCAAGTTAAATTTGCTAGTAAAATATATTTTAAAAAACTTTGATAAAATTTATTATTCATAAACCCGCTTCAATCACACCACCAAAGAGTATACTAATGATGGTAAGTTGATACCAGCCAACAGGGTGTTTATGGGTTACACTTTATTTTGTGCCCACATCAACCCATACATCCACGGAGTCTCATCTCAGTATATATAACCTATGGCAGCTGGCATACCATGGCCTCCGGGACCAGCCTGTAGCCACCAGAAGTAAGGCTTCGGTTACGAGTTTAAGATTCAAAGCCATTTATGAGCATAAAACCCAGCTTCCCACATACTTTTATGCAAACTGGGAAAAGGTGTTCCAGAGGATGAAGTTGGTACTCAAGTACATACTTTTTGATTTTCAAAAACGATTCACGTTAAGATAAAGCAGCACACAAGTTACGCCCTGTGAAAAGCAGCTGTAACTTCATACAAGTTATTCTGTCTGCATACCGAGCCAATTACCTATGCTTTTTCAAAGTGAACTTATGTAGCCTTATATAGGCATTAACATTCCATAGAACTATAAAGAATATACACATTTGACAGGAAAAGCTTTTGCAATACCTTAGCAACTGTGGGTTAATAAAGGAAAGTAGATCCTGCAGCAGTTTGAATGCAGAACTAATCAAAAAGTATGGACCAAAAGTATTCAGTAATGCCTTCAGGAAGGAGGGTTCTTTCTGCTTCCTTTTATTAGCAATTAATACTTCCATCTCTTCTGGATCTTCAGTAATATGGTTTTGATTGCTGTGTGATCTTTTGATGAATGCAACATCTTCTTGTCTACAAAATAAAACAACAACAAATTAATAAAATACTGGTAACCTGGAACTGCCTACCTGCTGATTTGGATCAATCATGGAGAAATTACTACTTACTTGATAATTTCCTTTCCTCTAAGGAAGGAAGAACAATCTGTATGAGTGGGTTATGCACCTCTACCAGTAGATGGAGACAGAGTACAACAGACATCATAGACATATAGCCTGCCCTGACATAAGCCCATAACAGTCAACCTCTCATGCTTCCAACCAAAAGCTCAGGCAAAATAATTAACATTCACTAAACTAAGGGGTGGTTATGACACTTACCAATCCTCCAACGAATAAACAGGAACAACACTCTGCAACTGCACATAAGGACGAACTAAAGCCAAGTCAGCAGGCAAGAGCAGGTTGTGTATTGGCCTGCCTTCCTTAGAGGAAAGGAAATTATCAGCTAAGTAGTAATTTTTTCTTCCTCTGCACTAAGGTAGGCCAATCCACATGAGTGGGATGTACCAAAGCTACTCCTGAACAGGGCAGGAGGCTGTCTGTGGTCCAATCAACACTACATGTGTGAAGGCAGCGTCCTCCTGAGCCCAAAGTTCCAAACTTGGAAAAAGCATGTAAGGAAGTCCACTTTGCTTCTCAGCAAATCTCGACAGGAGACAGTAATCATAGCTCCACCCACGAAACCGCCTGTGCCCTAATGGCATGCACTCTAATTTGCTTAGACAAAGGAATCTCAGTCTCTACATAGGAGACCATGACGACTTCCTTAACCCAATGGTCTATAGTTGCCTGCATCACCTTGTTTACTTCCACCATGGAGCACAGTCAATCAGACTTCCCGACAGATTTAGCAACCTCCAAGTATCTCAACAGATGCCACCTGACGTCCAAGGTATGCAAAGGATACTCACTTTCATCTCGAATACCTATCCAGCATCGGCAGGGAAACTGATTCAAATGAAACTCCAAAACCACTTTTGGCAAAAATGAAGATACAGTCTGAAGCTGTACTGCCATCGGAGTCACACGCAGAAACAGTTCATGGCAAGAAATAGCCTGTAGCTCGGAAATCCAACATGCTGAACAAATTGCCAAGAGAAAACCGTCTTCAAGGTAAGTAGCCACAAGGAAAGACTATGTAGCAGTTGAGAAGTAGGAACTGCCAAGAAATTTAGTACCAGAGGCACCAGTAGCCAGAAGGGAGGACGAAGATGCTTAACTCCCTTCAAAAGCCAGGACACATCTGGATGAGAAGACAATGCGCCCCCTGTTGACTTGCACCCTATAACAAGCAAGGTCTACCACTTGAACCTTCAGGGTGTTAAAGGCCAATCCTTTAAGCAATCTTTTCTGTAGAAGTTCCAAAATTAATGAAGTTTTCACTTTAAGAGCCTGAGAACCTCACTACTCACATCAGGCCTCGAAAACTCTTTAAACTCTAACAAAGGCCAGAAACATAGAACATGTTCTGGCCCATACCAAGGTAGAAATCACTGCAGGAGAATAACCAAGCTTCAACAACTGAGTCCTCTCAAGGGTCAAAATGTAAGACAAAATCAATCCGGATCATCGTATAGAATAGGCCCCTGAAGCAACAGATCCTTCCTGAGTGGTAGTCTGAGAGGACTTTCCACAAGCATCCTCTGTAGATCGGCATACCATGGCCTCTGAGGCCAATCTGGAACCACCAGAAGTATGTCTTTGGGCTGGGTTGCAATCCTTTAAACAATCCTGTTTATCAATGCCCATGGATGGAAGACATATAACAACTTGCCTCGTGGCCACACCTTAACAAGAGCACGAATAATCAGTGCTTCAGATCCCTTCTGCAACTTAAGAACCACAGAACCTTTGCGCTGTCTGAGGTCGCCAGTAAATCCAGAGACTGGCAATCCCCAGCATGCCACTGAGTTCAAAGGCTTTGTCTGCTAACTCCCACTCTCCTGGGTCCAAGTTCTGCCTGCTGAGAAAGTCGGCCCTTACATTGTCCTTTCTGGTAATGTGGGAGGATATGTCTTGAAGATGTTGCTCTGCCCATACCATGAATACATCTATCTCAACACCTGTTAGCTTTTGGATCTGCCATGATGATTGATGTAAGCTATTGTTGTTGCACTGTCTGACATTAACTGACAACCCAAGCCTCTAAATGCTGGTTAAACCTTAAGCATGCCAGCCAAACTGCACGTGCTTCCATTGACTCTCCTCGGTACTCCAACAGCCTTGCACCACTAAATCCTGAAAGTGAGCACCCCAACCCTAGAAGGCTCACATCTGTCATGAGCACTACCAATCTGATGTCTCCAAGGAAACTCCCTTCCTGAAATGGTCCACCTGTAACCACCACTGCAATTAGACGCTCACCTCCAATGGCAAGTGATGCTTGACTGTGTACTCCTGTGACTGCAGACTCCACTGGGAAAGCAACATGCATTGAAGAAATTGCATATGCACCCTCACCTAGGGGACAACTTCCAACAAGGCTGTCATCAACCCCAGGACCTGTAGATAAGACCACACTGTCAGGCGAATAGTACTTCTTAGAGTTTGAACTTGAGCAATCAACTTCTGAATGTGACTCTCTGGCAGAAACACTCTGCTCTGTTTCATATCAAAATGAATGCCTATATACTCCAGCATGTAAGACAGCTGTAAAATACTCTTGGCCAAGTTCACCACCCAGATTAGCTTTTGCAGTAAGGAGACCACCTTGCGAGAAGCCAGTGACTCTCCTTCCATGCTCTTGCCCTGAATCAAGCAGTTGTCAGTGTAATGAGGTTCACGATGTGCCCAGTGAGGAAAACCCAGCCCGGATCACCCCAGGGAGGGCCCGGGACAGACCCAGACAGCAGATACTGTCAAAGGATCTTGGGAGGACTACATTTCCCAGGTTCTTTGAGGTGGGGGTAGGCCAGAGAAGCTTGATTGGCCACCTGGGGCTGGCACCCTGCAGGAGGGAATACACACACTTGAACCCATGATTACAGAGGAGGAAGTCAAAGGCAACACAGGGGAGTTTAAAGGAGAGCTAAGGGGAAGAGGAAGACATGGAGGTGAGCGTTCCTGCAGTGGAAACTGCATCTGCAGACATGGACATAGAGTAAGTGTGATTACTCTGGGTTTTGGCTGTTTCTTTCTTTTGACTGGCTTGTTTTTGTAAAAGGACTGGGAGGACCGTTGCCTGCAGCACAACTATGGGGAGAAGGGGAGTGTTGTGCTACTGCCCAGCAGGGCGGTGTGTTTGCCGGAAGGCTAAGCTGGTTTGTTTTCCCCACCGAACTGAGTGAACTTATAACTAGTATTGTTTGCATTTTTGAGCTGACATTGTGTGGACTGGCCAGTGCCAGAGGGGGCTCCCTTACTGCATTTTGGATACAGACTTATTTTATTTCTTGCTTCAGAGCTGAGCTAGCGTTGAACTGTGGTGCCATACATTATAAAGAAGCTGGACTTGGTGACTGGGCCTAACCGAAGGAGACCTGCAGTGAGGAACTACCCTAGGGAGCATGATCAACAGACAGAGGGAACCTGGGATACTCTCCAGCCGGTACCTCAGGACACCAGATATGGATGAACTAGGATGCCATCCTTGTGCATGAATGCCGCTACCACCACCATCACAACTTTGACAGTATCTGCTGTCTGGGTCTGTCCCGGGCCCTCCCTGGGGTGATCCGGGCTGGGCACAGTGACCAGCCAGAAGGGCAGGGCCTGAAACTGATAATGACATCCCAGAATGGAAAACTGCAGGAATCGTTGTTGTTCCTGGTGAATGAGAATGTGAATATATGCCTTCATTAGGTACAGAGACATGGGAAATTCCCCTGATTGCACTGTCATTATTATGGAGTGCAGTATTTCCATTCAGGAATGAGTCAACTGCAAATGTCGATTGACACCCTTGAGATAAAGGATGGGCTGAAAGGTCTCCTTTTTGGGTACGACAAAAGTAATGGAATAGTGGCCCATATTTTCTTGTGATTTGAGAACAGGAATCATGACTTTCAAATCCAACAGCCTCTGTAGAGTTGCAGGGAGAGACCATAAAGGCATCCAGAGGAATGCAAAGAAACTCTAGAGCATAGCCATCCCTTATCACTTCTAGGATCCATTGGTCTCACATGATCTGGACCCACCTATCATAAAACCGATGTATACACCCGCCTATCTCCTGCACTAGTAGGTGAATCCGCGCAACTGCATTGTGAAAGGTCCCAGAGACCGCATTCTTACGAGGCTTTCTTGGCCAAAAGGACTGAGATCTATCAAAGGGATGAGGTCTCTGAGTAGTCATTCCCCCATAAGGGCAAAAACACCTGTAATCTCTAGTGCGGCCTCTTGTCCCAAAGGGACACGAGGCTGGCTTTTTAATCCTCCAGCAAACGAAAGACCTGGGATTCCCCTACCTGCATTTTCTTCAACTCACTGCTGAATAAAAGAGAACCCTTAAAGGATAACCTTGTGAGACTTGACTTGGAAATTGTATCCGCTGACCAATTTCACAGACACAGCTGACTCCTAGCCGCTATCATGGAAGCCATTCCTCTGGCAGCAGTTCGAAGAAGGTCACAGCCTGCATCAGCTAAGGAGATGGCTCTCAGTTCCATTACAGTTCTGCCAGCTGACCCTGCTCCCTCAGCCTCCTGAGAGAGACACAGACTAGCCCAAGCCACCAAGGAGCAACAAGATGTAAATTCATTGTTATGGTTATGAGGTGTTGGAGTGGATTCTTGGGTACTGCGGTGATGGCCACTCCCATGGGGAGGAGCCCCGTGAGGAATCGCAGTACTAGGCTAGACTCTATACACTGCAGACACAGAGAAGTTGTATTTATTGTACAGCTCGATGGTACTGCCTGGGGAGCGGGCAGCAGTGAAAGTAACCCAGCAGAAGTAGACCAGGGGTCCTCAGAAGAGGAGACGAGTCTCACACTCGAGTAGGTGATAGGCAGCGCAGTGTAGCAGGGACAGGCCCCAGATGTAGACACAGAGCGCTGAAGGTGAGACAGGCTGAAAGGGTTAGTACTCACTGAAGCAGAAGCTGTATTGTTGAAGGTCCTGGCATGCAGAACTTGTTCAGTAGCAGGCACCAGATTAGGGAGAGCAGGCCCTCGAGGAGCGAGTACCCGGTATCCCAAGATAGGTACCTGAAATAGAGCAGAAGGGCCCCCGAAGAGTAGGTACCCAGGTTAGTGAAGAATTACCCCGAAGGGCAGAGAGAGCAAAGGCTGCATCATCCCAGGCCTGAACATCCAGATGATAAAACCTGGAACAAGTGTATAAGAAGAACCACATCGTATCTCAGCAGATATCGAAGGGAGACAACAGACTAGCCTCCACCCATGACACTGCCTGAGCCCTAATGGAATGAGTCCTAACCTGAGTAGGCAATGGCTTTCCACCATCCACATATGTGGCCATGACCACTTCCTTAATCCAACAAGCTATGGTAGCCCGCGAAGCCAGAGCGCCCTACTTACTCCCGCCATGGAGAACAAACAGGCAATCCTTTCGAAAAGATTCAGAGACTTCCAGATAACGCATGACAAGACTCTTAACATCCAAGGAGCACAAAAGATGAAACTCCTCCGTATCCCTGACCTTATCCAGGGATGGCAAGGAGATGAACGGACTCAAATGAAAGACAGAGTAGGATGGAACAGTTCGCAGCTGTAACACCCCAGAGTCACCTGAAGGAATGGCTCCCGGCAAGACAAGGCCTGCAGTGCATACCCTTCACTTATCACCTCCAGGACCCACTGGTCCGACATGATCTCGATCCACCTCCAATAAAAGAGAGAGAGATGTCCCCCATTTCCTGTTCCGGTAGGTGGGTCGGCAAACCTTCATTGAGAAGCTTGGGAAGGTCCACCACCCGAGCCCGCTCCTCTCTTGGACTGCAAGGGATGAAAGAACTGAGACCTACCAAAAGGCAGAGTCCGCTAAAAGGTCATCCTTCTGTAGAGATGAAAACACCTGGAATCCCAGAAACAACCCCTCATATCAAAAGGGCGCAGTAACTGCTTCTTATCCTCCACTGGAGACTCGCCCCACTTACTGGCCAGTTTCTCCAACTCACTCCCCAACAAAAGTGAGACTTTAAAGGGCATCTTGGTAAGACTGGCTTTGGAAGATGTGTCAGCTGACCAATTTTGCAACCATAGTTGATGCCCAGCTGCTATCACTGAAGCCACTCCTCTGGTCGAGGTCCAGACCAAATCACAGTCTGCATCTGTTAAAAAGGCAGCAGCAGGCTTCATAACCCCTCTGGAATTCCCTCCAGACTCCCTCCTGAGAGAGAGAAGCAGACAAGATCCTGCCACTAGGGCGCAATAGAAAGCAATCTGAAAATTCATCGCCACTGCCTCAAAGGCTTGCTTAAGAATAGCCTCAATATTTCTATCATGTACATCCTTCAAGGCCACTCCTCCCTCTATGGGGATAGTTGTCTGCTTAGACACAGCCAACATACCAGAGAATCCACTTTGGGAAAACGCAAATGATCTATCACAGCAGGATCCAGGGAGGTACAGGCCTTCGAATATCTGACCCCCTTTAAAATTTGTCTCTGGTGCATCCCATTCCAGATCAATCAATTCCTGGATGGCATCCATCACCGGGAAAAACCAAGAGGCTTTATGTAAGGAAACCAAAATTGGATTCTTCCTTGGCTTTGACACAGCATCCAAACCAGGAACACCCAGCGGCTTCAAGATCTGGGAAATCAGGGCCGGCAATTCATCTCTAGGAAAGAACTGCAACATGGTTCGATACCGTTCCAGCCCTGGAAGAATTTCCCCATCTTCCAGGGAATCAGAATCAACCTCATCATCAGTGCCATCTGGATTCCTGTCTAGAACACCCGCAGGGAGCCTAGGCAAGCCCTGGCATTTAAGCATAGGACTGGAAGAGGGAGGAGCCACCAGCTGGACAGAAGTGGGGGAAGCGGAGGACTGCATCTGAAGAAAGGCTTGTAAGCCTTGTAAGCCTTGAAAAAATTTCACCCAAGAAAAAGCAGCTGGGTCCAGACCAAGCCCAGAAGGAACTGGAATTGGTCCCACAGAACTGCCCTCGCCAGCGGAGAAGCCAGTCAAGGAAGAACCAAGATCTGGCGACCCCCCAGTCAAGGCCATGACCAACCCATCATCAGAATGGGAGGAGCCAGGCTTAGCAAAATCCAAGGAAGACAACTCTCCCTAATATGACAGGCAACACAAATAGGAAGACGCTTAGGCTTCTTGCTTACCGGCGCCATCGCTGCAGTAAATGTGCGGAGGAACGGCTCGCCCTCAGAAATGAAATGCGCCCAAAAAATAACACATAGGAGAAATGTACTATGTCTTAGGGACCAATTAGAATCGCCTGCACTTCCTGAGTCCTTTTATATGTACCATCCATAAACTAATTCATGATGAGAAATCAGAATGGCTAAACACAGCATTACGGGTACTCGTCCCACACAGAAACCTTCGATCAGCAAATAAAGCACTCCTAACCATTCCTTCAGTAAAAACAGCAAGACTAACCCTAGTGAGGGAAAGGGCCTTATCATTAGCAGGGCCCACAGTATGGAACACAATGCCTCCAGAGATCAGATTACAAAGTGACCTCAAGGCATTTAAGAAAAGTTTTAAAAACATGGCTTTTTAAACAAGCATTTTACAAAGAGACGGGAGAATAGGAATTATTCAGGAATAGGCAGA
Organism: Rhinatrema bivittatum; assembly: GCF_901001135.1. NCBI lineage: Eukaryota > Metazoa > Chordata > Amphibia > Gymnophiona > Rhinatrematidae > Rhinatrema > Rhinatrema bivittatum. The sequence goes on from NC_042618.1 coordinate 310,681,014, forward strand.
TAAGCACCGACACACAGTACTTAGGACAATACAGTAGAGTAGTCTATGAACTCTACATCACAGTAAGCATATTGATAACACTATGTATGATAAATTTACCAGTGAAAGTACCTTCGCTACACTTAGTCATGACCTACTTTTCTAAAAATTATTTTGTCTAATGATATATTGTAACCGAACCTTTGACGGCACCTGTTAGAATGTACTATAGTACACTTTTACCTACATTAAATATGTGCCTACATGTAAACCGTTGCGATGGTATATAACTTAGCGATGGTATAGAAAAGATTTTAAATAAATAAATAAATAAATTATAAGCCAGGCAGCTAACACTTCCTGGTGGATGCTGATTGATGATGCCATCCCTGCTCTAGTATAAAAGGAAGCTCAGCACAACTATCCAGCACCTCAGTAACAGGTCCTCCTGCCGTATCTAGCTGTCTGCGGTGCATGTTGCTTTTTTGTTCCTGATCCTGCCTGCCTTGTTCCAGTCCAGCTTGTCCTATTCCTGCATGTCTTGTTCTAGTTCTGCCACCTTGCCCCAGTCCTGCTCCTGTCTGCCTCGTTCCTGCTTTGCCTTGCTCATGTTCAGGTCCTTACCTTATCTCACTGTACTCTGTGTCCTGTTCCAGTGCTAGTTTGCCATGCCTTGCTCCAAGTCTTGTTCCTAGCCTGGCCTTGCCCTGCGCTAGTTTCAACCCTGCCTTGTCCTCCTGTTTGTCTCCGTCCCTCTTGCCCCTTTTGACTGACTTCTTGTGCCTTATCCTCAGCCTGGCTACCGATTATGCCCTCTCTCTCTGCCTACCCTGACCAGTGCCTGGATTCCACATTGCTTGCGCTTCTCCTGTCCTGACCATGGCCTGGTTACTGACTCTGCCTGACCGCTCTCTATGGGACCCTCGCCTAAGTGTTGCTGGGCTCAGAACCCAAGGGTTCAACCTGCAGGGGATGAGGCTAGTCCAGGTGAAGTCTAGCCCTTGTCCTAGCATTAGCGCGCCTGCCTGCTGTCAGAGAGGGCCTAGTTGGTTCACCAGCCGGGCAGTACCAACCTCGCCACAGCTCAAAGGATTAACAATCCGTGACAGCAATTCAAATAATAACAATGGTTTTGTCACTTTGTGTCAACATGACACCATGTCATGTAACATGACAATTCATATCAAACATGATTTCAATGTCATGATATTGTCATGTTAATTTTAGCCTTTTAGCTGCCATGATTTTACATTTTTACCCAGATATTTATTTGTGCAGCTTTGTACTATTACTGTTTGTGGAGATATTTTTTATGTATTTATTATATATGTTTTATTGTGAGCCGCTTCAGGCTTTGGTATAAGCGGCCTATGAATACAAATAAATAAATAAATGATATTTCCTGCCTGAAAACCTAGCAGATGACTGGCAGGGATCTAGGCCATCTTCCACAGGTTTGGCACAGGCCATATAAACGTACAGATTTTGGAAATTATGAAGAATACGATAGATATAGCTGAAAGTATAAACCATAGCTTTACCACTCAACAATATATAAAAAAAAAAAGCTCTTCTTTTTCTTCCATCGTGACAAAACAGACCCTGAGCTGCACCTGGCCTAAATCCCATTTACCACATGGCCTAACATCTGCTCCCCATCTATCATGACTTGCCTAAGCCCCAGTTTACTTGTCAAAACCCCAGTCTAATTCCTTCCTTACTTGAAATCTGGGCTATCCACAAGTTACCCAACCTCTACTCATCCATGACATGCTTAATTATCTAATCAGTTGGGTTGAAGTGAGACCACATGTCCATTCTGTCCAGTCTTCTTCATCTGTCACCAGAGCAAGGTTAAAAGAAACAGTGAAAAAAAAAACCTGCCAACTGTGTCTTCCGAGGGGAAGAATTGCCTTTTGGTCAACATCTAAAATCTGGCCTGTTAATATGGAGCATCCCCAGTGCTACACATATTTTCATTTGTTGTACTTGTTGCATTATTTTTCTCTTTTCCATGATACTAGATGAGGTATATAACAGCATACCTTTTAATCTAAGAGGCCATCTAAGAGCTTCCAAATCTTGTAAGTATAACAAGTCAACAGAGTTTTGGGGACAACTAGGAAGGAGTGCTGCCAGATAACCTTAAGGGTGCAGTAGTCCGCCCCATTCTTAAGAAGAATTCTGATCCCACAATCTTGAACAATTATCATCCTGTTTCAAACCTTTCTGTTTTAGCAAACTGATCGAGAAGATAGTTTTTAAACAGCTAACATTTTTTTTTTTTTAGATTCTAATGATATTTTATAACCCTCCCAATTTGGTTTTAGATGGCATTTTAGTACAGAAACTTTACTGTTATCACTTTTGGACACTGTAAGAGGATGGACCATGGGAAGTCATATCCTTTGATATTGTTAGATCTATCCGCGGCTTTAGATACCGTTAATCATCAGTTTTTATTACAGAGGCTATCTGAAATTGGAATCACAGGGACGGTGTTAAACTGGTTTAAATCTTTAACAAATCGTTTTTTTCAAGTGCAAGTGAACAATATTTACTCTAATAAATTCGATCTCAACACCGGAGTTCCGCAGGGTTCGTCACTCTCTGAATCTCTGTTCAACGTTTACATGTTGCCGTTGTGTCATCTGCTGTCAGGTCTTGGGCTGACCTATTTTTTATACGTAGATGACATCCAAATTTTGTTGCCAATAGAGGATTCAGTTGATAACGCTTACAAGATAATGTCAATATATTTAAAGGCCATAAAACAAGTTCTCACTCAGATGAGACTGGTATTAAACATCGAAAAGACTGCAATAATTCTTCTTGAAAGGAAAAATTCCCCCAGAAGTTCTAATCAGATAGTTTTACAAGATCAAACCACTTTGAAACTCGCTGAAAATATCAGAGACCTGGGCGTTATCAGTGACCCAGAATTTAATTTTAAGAAAACATATTGCCATTAAAGTAAGAGTTGGGTATGCAAAGTTATTAGTGTTAAGATGGCTGAAACCCTTACTGGATCAGAATGATTTTCGTACAGTACTCCAAGCACTCTTATTTGGTAGTTTGGACTACTGCAATTCACTTCTGTTAGGTTTACCCGCTCCTACCACTCAGCCACTTCAAGTCTTGCAGAATGTGGCTGCAAGAATTTTAACTGGTATAAAGAAAAGTGAACATATTACCCCTATATTAAGTAACTTACATTGGCTGCCAATTGAATAGCAGGTTAAATACAAATCAATCTGTATTCTACATAAGTTGATTTATAGTGATCAGGTTGATTGGCTGAACGCTGCCATCAAATTACATGTGCCCCAAAGAAATCTGCGTTCTGCCAACAAAGGTTTATTAACTTTACCATCTGTGCAATCAGCCGACTTGAATCAGGTGAGGGACAGAGCCTTGTCTTTAGCAGGGCCCAAAATCTGGAATTCGTTGCCGACAGCAATTAGGCTAGAGCCCAACTTTAAACAATTTAAGAGGGACCTCAAAACATGGCTTTTTAGTGAAGCCTATGCAAGCCAATCATAGAGTGATTTTATTGTTGCGATCTTCTGTCTCTTGCAGTGTGTTGACAGCTCGCTTGTATGGAGTTTGATCTTTTTATGTATACTTTTCTACGCAAACATTCACCCCACCTTGCATTTACCCTGTATGTAATTAATTACTTGTCTTCCTAGCTTTTGTATAAAAACTGGTATAAAATTTGTTTACTTAGTTTTACCTAAGTTTACTTAGTTTTACCTAAGTTTTACCTTAGTTTTTCCCACCAGACATTCGGCTTGAGTTCTGCCACTCTTCATTCAAAAAAAAACTTAAAACCTGGCTCTTTAGCCAAGCTTTTCCAGGACCATGATCATCATTTTTTCCCCTCCAACCAGCAAGAACATATCTTCTTCACAAACCCCCATTTTCCATACCACTACCTACTTCGGTATCTAATCTCTTGCTGCAGGACACTTGAGACTTTCTCACTTATACGTTATAATTTTTATGCTCAATAAGACCTGTCAACTTAATTGTTTAAATCTTTTTTTTTTTTTTTTTTCTCCTTTATCTTTTGGTCATCAATGTTACAACGTTATTGTTAAATTTTGAACTTATGTACACTGTTCCAAGTTTCATAACCTTGTTCTATGTAATGCCTTTTGGCAATTTTCATGTTCTGTTTCAATGTAAACCGATGTGATCTTTATTTCATATAGGAACACCGGTATATAAAAATCTAAAAATAAATAAATAAATAAATAACCTATAAAATTTGTATAATATTTTAGTTCTTCTCCCTCCCGGTGCCCTGTTAGCCCGAAATTTATCTCCTCATGTTCTTTGTTTTATGTAAAGCCTGTTTGCTGCATTCCGTTTTCATGTAAACCGATGAGATGTTCCCAACGACCGTCGGTATATAACATTTTTAAATAAATAAGTGCTAAATTTGTTAACTGTTTTTTACTTGTTTAACCATTATTTTATGTTCAGTAGTTGCCAATAGTTTTAAGTTCATATGTGTTTTAGATCTGATCTTAACCAATTGCCTTTAAATCAACTTTTGATGTATTTTTAGTCTTATTTTAAAGTATCTTAGAATTATTTGTGATGTATTTTAGTTTAATTATGTTGTATTTTATTAATGATGTATTTTAGATTAAGTATGATGTTTTAGTTCTGTTGTGAACCGTTATGTTGGGCTCTTAGTGACGGTATATAAAATCTAATAAATCTAAATCTAAACTAAGCAGAACTTCCCCAGAATATAGTTTTATCTGCCTATTACAAACTGAAAGTACGGTATTTTCTTTTTCAGTTAAGGTTACAAAATGTCACAAAAGATCTGATATTCATTAATAATGCAATATTCTTAATCTAAAATGAAAGCAGTTTTCCAGTCATTCTTGTCTGTATTCATAGAGAGAAGAGTAGCATTTTCATAGATAGAACAGCAACTGTTCCTACAAGATCTGGGGAGTAGAGAGGAAAACCCTCCCATCCTTAAAGGGCCTGAATGTACATGAGAGATCTAGAGTATCCTGTGGGGTGCAAGCAAATCGATCAAATGCACATTTTACCCATCAGCACCCCTGAATTCAGAGATTTACGGCAGGTTAAATGTTCACCTCTTATACGTGGACTTTTCTTTCTCCCACTCTTTGAGAAGGTTGTTGATCACCACTTTGGCAGTGTCGTCTTCATTCAGTGACCACAGGTCTTTATCTTCAAGGGGCCTTTTGTAACCAAGAACTGCCATCCTGATGAGATAGCACAAGTAAGTAGTTAACGACTATAGAAAGAGTGCAACTCAGTTAAAGGGTTAAATATGACCAAGAGAATGCAGGATAAGAATTAAGGACTACAGAAAGAGGGATCTGATATTTCATACTATCAGGTCGATACAATAAAGTGTGCTCCGTCGGAGCGCACTGTCAGCCTGCTCTGGACGCGTGTTTTCCCTTACCCCTTATTCAGTAAGGGGAGGAAAACACGCGGCCCACCCGCGGCACCTAATAGCGCCCTCAACATGCAAATGCATGTTGATGGCCCTATTAGGTATGCGCGCGGGATCCAGTAAGTAAAATGTGCAGCCAAGTCGCACATTTTACTCTAAGAAATTAGCGCCGACCCAAGGTCGGTGCTAATTTCTTCCGGCGCCAGGAAAGTGCACAGAAAAGCAGTAAAAACTGCTTTTCTGTGCACCCTCCGACTTAATATCATAGCGATATTAAGTCGGAGGTCCCCAAAAGTAAAAAAAAGTAAAAAAAAAATAAAAAAAAATTTGAATTCGGCCCGCGGCTGTCGGGCCGAAAACCGGACGCTCAATTTTGCCGGCGTCCGGTTTCCGAGCCCGTGGCTGTCAGCGGGCTCGAGAACCGACGCCGGCAAAATTGAGCGTCGGCTGTCAAACCCGCTGACAGCCGCCGCTCCTGACAAAAAGGAGGCGCTAGGGACGCGCTAGTGTCCCTAGCGCCTCCTTTTCCCCGTTTGCACCGCGTCGCCTCATTTAAATACTGAATCGCCCGCACCGGCGAGGGGCCGGTGCGCGCGCCGGGAGAGCGGGCGTTCGTCCGCTCTCCCGCGGTCTTACAGTATCGACCTGTATGTATGTTTTTATTGTATATCGCCTAGGCCTGTTTGTGTTAGGCGATTAATACATTTTAATAAAATGAAAATGAAATGAAATGATAGGGCTAAGATAAGAAACTAAGAACTGCAAAGGGAATATAGCTCAGGGAAGTAAAGACTACAAAGAACAGGTGACTGGATAGGGAGCACAGAAAGGGCACAGGATGGGGGAGGGGAGATATGGCTTTCCCCAAAATTAGATAACCAAGCAGTGTTACTGTGCTGGGACATTTGATTATCTCAGAGTTAGCTGGGGTTGAAAAAAAGAAGGAGAATATGCATGTGAGAGTGTGAGAACGTGTGTGTTAGTTTCATTCATTTAATTTTATTACATTTATTACTCCTCCTCCTGTGGGAATACTCAAAATAAGTTACAAAGTTAATCACACAATATAATTACAAGATATGACAGCAAAAACAAAACCAATTATAAAAATTAACATAATTACCTTGAAAAAAAGAATCTCAAAATCTTCTTAACCTAGCCTCCCAAAATATTCCACAAAGCCAACCGATAATTTGTACAAATATGAAACATAGAAACATAGAAATGACGGCAGAAGAAGACCAAACGGCCCATCCAGTCTGCCCAGCAAGTATCGCACATTTTGTTTTTCTCATACTTATCATACTTATCTGTTACTCTTGGCTCTTAGTAACCTTTTGGTTCTATTTCCCTTCCACCCCCACCATTAATGTAGATGCAGCTCCATCACTGCTCTCTAAGTGAAATATCTAGCTTACGGGCCGATACAGTAAAATCCGCGGGAGAGCGGACGAACGCGAAGGGCCGGTGTGCGCGATTCTGTATTTAAATTAGGTGACACGGTAAAAACGGGGAAAAGGAGGCGCTAGGGACACTAGTGCGTCCCTAGCGCCTCCTTTTTGACAGAAGCGGTGGCTGTCAGTGGGTTTGACAGCCGACGCTCAATTTTTCCGGCGTCGGTTCTCGAGCCCGCTGACAGCCACAGGCTTGGAAACCGACCCTGGCAAAATTGAGCGTCCGGTTTTCAGCCCGACAACCTTGGGCCGAATTCAAATTTTTTTATTTTTTTTTTAACTTTTCGGGACCTCCGACTTAATATCGCTATGATATTAAGTCGGAGGGTGCACAGAAAAGCAGTTTTTACTGTTTTTCTGTGCACTTTTCCAGCGCCAGAAGAAATTTCTGAAAGTAAAATGTGCGGCTTGGCTGCACATTTTACTTTCTGTATCCCGCGTGCATACCTAATAGGGCCATCAACATGCATTTGCATGTTGAGGGCGCTATTAGGTGCCACGGGTTGGACGAGCGTTTTCCTCCCCTTACTGAATAAGGGGTAAGGGAAAACGCGCGTCCAAAGCAGGCTAACAGTGCGCTCCATCGGAGCGCACTGTACTGTATCGGCCTATTTATTAGTTAGGGGTAGTAACCGCCGCAATAAGCAAGCTACACCCATGCTTATTTGTTTACCCAGACTGTGTAATTCAGTCCTTGTTGGTTGTTCTTCATTCCCCCTGCTGTTGAAGCAGAGAGTTATGCTGGATATGCATTGAAAGTGAAGAATCAGACTTTCTCCCCTGCCGTTGAAGTGTATATAAGCGAATGTGCAAGATCTGTGAATGAGTCTCTGCTCTGTGTGTTGTCATTTCTAGAAGCATTGTATCCATGACATGTTAAAGCTCTCTCTTTATAGCAGTAGTTTTGAATATTTCTGTCCCTATCACATCACCGAACACAGAATCCTGGTACATAATACCTGGTACATAATACCTGTGAAAGAACATCCATGTACACACCTTGTAAACCACCAAAATGTTAAGCGGGAGAGAAAGCCTGCAGTAGACTCTGGACATGGATTCTGTAACAAAAAAAAAAATAGATATGAACCTTCTCTATTCATTAAGATGCTGTATTAAAAATAAAAACTGGAAATAGGAGGAAAGGCTTCAGCTGGAATATGCAAAATTTCCAAAATATATTCCCTTGAGAGCAGAAACTAGAGGAGAAGTGATCATGAAAATTCAAGGCACAGGAAAAAGGAAACATAACCTAATCTTACCACAGGCTGCAGGGTAGCTAGGTTAAGCTATAACTCCTCACAAATCAACCAGTCAACTAGGAATCCGCTGTGTATTTATCCCATGCTTTTTTTTAAAGTTCCTTTACCCTTTTGGCCTACACCACTTCCATTCTGTGGCTGCTCCATGCATCCACCACCCATTCAGAGAAGAAATGTTTTCTGATACTCCTGAGTCTACCACCTTGAAGCCTCATACCTTGACCTCTTGTTCTTGAGCATTTTTTCCTCTGAGAACAGGTCTGCTTTTTGTACATTATTTATACCTTTAAGATATTTGAATATTTCTGTTATGACCCTAGTTTTCTCCTAGATTATACATACTTATGTCCTCCAGTCTCATCTCAAGCAGTTTTTTATGCATAATCTACACCTCTCTGGACTGTCTCTATTTCTTTTCAGAAGTACAGCCTCCAGACATGGACACAATACTCTCTTGTAAGGTCTTGTCAATGAACTGTTCACAGGCATCATCAATTGCTTCTTCCTTCTAGTTATCTCTCTTTGAATGCATTCTAAAATCCCTCTGGTTCTGATCACTGTCTTATCACAATGTTTTACTACTTTAGATCTTCAGACATGATCCTCTTGACATCTGTCTCCTGGTTGGGACACATCAGTATCCCACCCCCATCACATACTGAATTCCATCACTCTGCGTGTTTTTGTTTTGTAATTTAGCTGTCAAACATTCAACTATTCCTTTAGCCCTCTTAGATTATGTCTTGTTAATTTTACTTCTTCTGGGGTATCTAATCTGTTGGAGATCTTAGTGCCAATCTACAAAAAGCAATTTTTTTCCACTCATCCCTCTGCCATGTCACCCATAAAGATAATGAACAGAATCAGCCCCAGGATAGATCCCCAAGGCACTACACTAATTACCCTTCTTTCCCTGGAGTAATCTCCATTTACCAGCACCCTCTTTTGTCTAATACTCAACCTGTTTCTAATCCAGTCTACCACCTCGGGGCCGATTTTATTTATGAGCCTCTTATGCAGGACATATCAAAAGCCTTTCTAAAATCAAAGTATGCCACATCCAGTGAATGTTCCTGTTCCAATTCTCTAGTCATTTAAGTCAAAGAAACTGATCAGATTTGTTTGCCACAAACTCTTTGGTTAAACCATGCTCCCTCAGATACTGCAACACACTGAATTCAAAATATTTCACTATCCTTCTTTTTAGGTTTTTTTTTTTTCCTGGAGTACAGGGACCATGAAACAGCCCCTATAAAGGTTATGGGTCCCCCAGTCGAGGTTTGCCACCAGCAGATGCATGAATGTACGCATGCTCTGGAATTTATCCTGGAATGGATGGCCGTTTTGGAAGAGTTGCATGTATTTTCTGTCTTGTTTCATGCTCCTTGAGTTCTGTGCTGTCTGTGCTATACTCCAAGCAGCCTTTTTTTTCTCTTTCAGTTCCCTCATGATATGCTATTCCCCACAGCGCCAGTACCAACCAGAGGAAGGAGAGGATGTGCTGGCAGAAAAGGCATGAACGTTGGATACAAAACACTAATTCTTAGCACCAATGTTTAAAGTGGGATATTGTCTCCACTGTGACCTTTATTGACACTTGTGATGGCCTTGCTAATGAAGAGAAGCCAAAGCATTCAGGAGCTCATCCTTCCACTTTATCACAGCCCTTCAAGCCTGAGCTGCTAGGCTTATCTAAAACCTTCACAGATAGTAAATTAGTCATAGCCATGTGAATGTTTTTAGCCATATATCATATCACGATGGAAGAAGATACTAAATAAGTCCATGTTTGTGCACAAATGCAGAAAACAGATGAGATTTCTTGAGCAAATATTGATATATTTCATAGGTTTTATAAATAATGATACTAAGGGAATTTACTACTATCTAATATTTCTTTTTTTTAATTTTCATCTATGTAAATCAAAACGGAAGAAAGGACACTTCTCTTTGATCGTGTCATATGGGCCATTAAAGAAAAGATTTATTTATTTATTTTATCTGTATCTCTTTTATAAAAATGTGAACATTTAACAAACAGACATTATTTAAAAAAAGGTTATGGGACAATATTCATATTTACCCACATAGCTGCAAAGTTCATGGGTAACACTGACTGCGGATTTTGCACTAATTCTCAAACAGAAAGCATGAGCGTACTGTCCCCTCTGAAAACCGTCCTGGGATAAAATTGCTGGTGGCGGTCTGTGGCAGCTTTTTCTGCAGCTACTTTTTCTCTCCTCAACACCACACATAAATCTGAAATCTACTCCACACTCACTGTTTCCCTCCCTCCACTACAACATGCCACTGAGCCTGGTCACGTTTTGCCTGGGTATAAGTATGTAATGTCATTGATCCCGGCACACGCTTTCAGCTAGGTGAGAGGTAGGCAATTTTCAAACAGATTTGCCCAGGTAAATCTGTGTTTCCCTGGGTAAATGTCTTCTGAAAATTGCTCTCCCCATGCTCATAATGATATGGTATTGTCCATGGGAATTTATGTTAACAGCAGCATGGGGGAAATGCACCATCAGCTCCGTGAGCTCATACACTCATCTTCCAAACGGTCCGATTCAGTAAAGTCCGCGGGAGAGCGGACAAACGCCCGCTCTCCCGGCGTGCGCACAGGCTACTCACCTGTGCGTGCGATTCTGTATTTAAATTAGGTGGTGCGGTAGAAATGGGCAAAAGGAGGTGCTAGGGACACTAACGCGTCCCTAGTGCCTCCTTTTGACCCGGAGTGGCGGCTGTCAGCGGGTTTGACAGCCAACGCTCAATTTTGCCGGCGTCTGTTCTCGAGCCCGCTGACAGCCACGGGCTCGGAAACTGGATGCCGGCAAAATTGAGCATCCGGTTTTCGGCCCGACAGCCGCCGGCCTATTTAAAATTGTATTTTTATTTTCTTTTTTTACTCTTCGGGACCTTCGACTTAATATCACCACGATATTAAGTCGGAGGGTGCACAGAAAAGCAGTTTTTACTGCTTTTCTGTGCACGTTCCTGGTGCCGGCAGAAACTAGCGCCTACATTTGGGTAGGCGCTAATTTCTGAAAGTAAAATGTGCGGCTTGGCTGCACATTTTACTTTCTGTATCGCGCGGGCATACCTAATAGGGCCATCAACATGCATTTGCATGTTGAGGGCGCTATTAGGTGCCATGGGTTGGATGCGTGTTTTCCGCCCCTTACTGAATAAGGGGTAAGGGAAAACGCGCGTCCAAGGGCAGGTTAACAGTGCGCTCCGTTGGAGCGCACTGTACTGTATCGGCCTGATAATTAGGACAACCACAGTAATGGGAAAAGGCCCTCCTAAAAGCAAAAAAAAATCAAAATGCCCTGGAAATTTATTCATAAATACTGATACAGTAATGTTAGGGTTTTAATATAGAGATTAGCTATGTCAGTTCTGTTATAGCAGTGCATACATTTAGTAGCACTATAGAATAATGTAGCAAGAGCAATTGCTTAGCATCCTTTTTTATCTGACATTACATCACAAATTATACTACATCATCATTATGTGAAATAGAGAAGGGTAGCCTTTTTGCCTCAGAAATACAATACATTATAGCAGGGCTTCCCAAACCTGTCCTGAAGACCCCACAGCCAGTCGGGTTTTCAGGATGTCCACAATGAATATGCATGAGATAAATCTGCATACCATGGAGACTCGGTATATGTAAATTGATCTCATGCATATTCATTGTGGATATCCTGAAAACCCGACTGGCTGTGGGGTCCCCAGGACAGGTTTGGGAAGCCCTGCATTATAGGATTCCAAAATGCTCCAAAAGAAGGACAATGGGAATGAAGCACAAGAGAGGAAAATGGTCAGAGGAGAGATATAAATGGGGAAATACAGGGGAAAAGAAAGATACAGGGAGAGAGGACAGGGAACGAGAGAGGCAGAGAGACTAAACGGACCTAGAAACGGGAGAAAAGGGGCAGAGACATATTAGGATTCTGAAATTCTGATTTATTATGTTTCTAATCTGTATTCATAAAACTGCTGGATGATTTCATAGAAAACCACTGTGATATGATGACATTGCTATGGCATCTATAACGCCAAATTTCCTGGCTTCTGTCACATTAATCTAATAAAGATTTTTGCAAACTAGTTTCCAAGTTCTTTCTTATGCACTATGTGATTAACAAAACAAATTCAATTTGCCTTTTGAAATGACGTCTGGGATGATATTTCTGAATTCTCTACAAATCCTATGTGCCTCAATTAAGGTAATACTATACTTACAGATTCGGAGGACGTGGGAGAGAAGAACGGAGGGCTTTCTGCAAAGCACGAGACGATCAGCTCGATGAGAAGCAATGCAAAGTAAATGTAGAAGGTGGTGAAACGGAAGATATCCTTAATGTGGCCCTGATAGAAAACCATAGTGAAAGCATCATTGTCAGTGATCCTCATTTACGATGGCACCAAGAACATATTTAGGAACTGAAATCAAGGATTGGTGCACCCTCTATTGTCAAGACCCCAGCACTACTCGCTCACATAGGAATAAAAACAAGTTCCTTCTTTCTGCAAACGACGACTGAGCAAAACAATATCATTAAAAGAGAACATTAAAGGGAGAAACAAGATGGCATCTTATGTTTATTAAAATTTATATATCACCCATACGCAAAGGCAATTTACACTTTGAACACACATAAAGTACAAACAAACATAAAAGACAGCAGACATAATTCATGAAAGACAATATATGCAAATATAACTCAGACATAGTTTCAGTACTCAAGTAGTCTTAGATGGACAGGTAGGCCTAGTTACTGCCCATCCTTTGAGCTTTGTCACTCTGCTGTCTATATATTCCTGTTTCTTGTTTATATTTAGCATTCTTACCCCTTAACCATGGTAAAAATAAAGATTAAACCTCGCTTCTAACCTGCTGAGCCTCTGACACCGGTTTCTGGATCCGGGGACAATTCTGTATCCTCATTGGACAGGAAGATAGTGGGCACTGGTTTATAATGGCCAAAGGAAGAGGAAGCAGATCCAGGCTTTTCTTGTTCAGAGTCATCTTTGTGTTCCAACACTCAAACTCTACCAGCTAATCTGTGCTCTCCGCTAGCTGTTTCCCCATTGTCTAGGTCCTGACATTGATGGAATTGGAGCAGGGATAACTAAATTGGCAAGGAGAGCTGTGGTCTGGGTCTTCTCAAGTTGTGGAGTAGGTTTAATTTTATTTATTTATTTATTATTTTTATATACCGACATTCGATCTGAGATATCACATCGGTTTACATTCAGGTACTGTAGGTATTTCCCTATCTCCAGAGGGTTTACAATCTAAGTTGTTGTACCTGAGGCAATGGAGGGTAAAGTGACTTGCCCAAGGTCACAAGGAGTGACAGCGGGACTTGTAGCCCACTGCTCTAACCACTAGGTTGGATATGAATCATTAGCCATGAATACTGCCCTGGCCTTTTGAATACGATAATATCTGGTCGGAGAGAGGTTGCTCAGCTGATCATGGAAAAACCATTTTGATGCACATCTTCAGGTAAGTACATCAACAGCAGTGAGTTTTTCAGCTCCTGCAGCAGATCGCTTAGGAAAGGACCCGGTCACCCCAGATAATGTTTCACTCAGGGAAATTTAGACTATGAATTTTAGGGTTGTGACTACCCGGACTAGATGTATTTTCTAATTATGTTGCTTCTCTGTAGACTCTGTGGCTAAATTTCAGTACCAGGACTCTATCTTGAAGGAACATGAATCTCACATTAAACAAATAGCAGGTCAGATTTCTACTCTGCAAGCATCCAGTGTATCTCTGTTCATCTCCATAATAAGGGGGAGAACCTTGAAAAGGCTGCAAGGAGATAAAATGATTCTTAAAGTTTCCCAAAATGTAGATTTACCCCATTTTCTATATATCTTTAAAATTCTTCCGAAGGCTGTAGGGTTTATGATGATCCCAATTCTAAGTACAGTGACAACCACACAGAGGAAGGTATGGATTTGCTGGAGTCAATGGATAGGGGGAGCAGATGTCATGTACGACTTTAATAATTTATTTAGTTCTTGAACCAGAGACTGGGTGTTTCAATTAGTCTTGAAAATAAAAATGGTTTTTATGCTCAAAAAATCAGGGATTTCTCAGATGTTGCTAGGAAAGCCTTTTGAATAATTCACCACTAAGCTCTCTCTATAGCAGCTAATTTCCTATTAAAATATCCTTGTAAATGTAGTCATAAATACTATGTTTTTCTGGAACTTGTTCATCTTACATTTTTTCTTGAGAGTAAGGCCATTTGAGACCATTCTGCTCCCTATAGTGAAACTATAAATTTATAGTTAGCTCTGAGGGGTAACCTGCATGGAGAGGCAGTTACTACCTGTAACAGAAGGCATGGGGATTACTACCCTTAACCAATTAGCCTAGATGCTTTTGATGCAACTGCAATATTGCTCTCCACTTCAATAGCAAGTAGAAAAGGGGAACCGGATTCAGAAGACAGCCAACACTGGGCCCCAACTTTTATGGTCAGGTGTACTGATGCACAGTTATTAGGGAAAAAGCACAGGACGGCTTCTATGGCTAAGTCCAAAGGCAAAGCACATTCAAGCAGCATTACCTGAATTATCATAAAGGCTGCTCACCCTGTAAAAATGTTGCTAGCAAAATTTTGTTATGGGTTTGACAGTTGCCTGGTTTTGTTTGTAAATATCACTGCCCTTAACATAAGCCTTGGGGGTAACCAGCATGAAGCGGCAGTTACTACCATAAGAAACTTGCTGGGCAGAGTGAATGGACCATATGGTCTTTCCTCTGCCATCTTTACTATGTTACTATGAGGCCTTTTAAGAATGGATTCAGTAAGTATAGTTAGTAAGCTGATGTGGTAGATCATTTTGAATTTTTTTTGTAATATCTTTGTTCTTTTTATTGTTGCTTTTGAAATATTTCCTCCTGGTCTCACTCCTGTATCTGAGGACACAAAAGATTTTGGTGTTTATATATTTCTGTTAAGTTATAATCTTATGTATAGTGTTTTTCTGACAAGTTATCTGGTTTCATTTTAGCCTCAATATCAGATTGTACTAGACAAGGCTTAGGGCATAGAGACAGACAAGGAAAATAGTTGAAAATACTGGCAAAGAATGGCACAAAAATATCACTTCCAAAATATATACACTTCCAACCCCCCTTCTGTTACTCCCCCCCCCCCCACACACACACACTCCACACAGAATTCCACATATATACCTCCCACACATCACACATATGCACACACCCAACTCCACAAATTCCTACACCACCCACACACACTCATGCACACCTGCTCTCAGCACAGCCATCCACACTCCCTCAATACAGGGAAAATAAATAATACAGAAATCATCCCCCAACATATGCTTTACACTCACCCCACAAATACACTTGTCACAACTACACCCCCACCTACATACACATAGTCATATCTTCCCCCCCAAAAAAGACACTAGTCCACAGCTCCTGACACACAACTCTGCTACACATTACCCTCCCACACTCACAAACCCACCGAAGCGCACACATCCATCTCTCAAAACACACTTCGACACTTATACATATCCACCTGCAACCTACACAATCACATTCACATCTCCAAGATATACAACGTGCATATACAACTCACACATTACTTCCACACACAAACATCCACACAACCTCACAACTACATCCGTTACCTACAAACACCCAGCTAAACACACCCCACAACCCAAATATACACACAACCCCCTCACAAATCCCTCCCATCCACCCAAAAAACACACACATCCCAAATCACCAGATATATTCCCTCAGACACCCACAGACAACTATTCTAAATGTGTGTAGGGGAGGCAGAGTTGACATGGAATCATGATAAGTGTGAACTGGATTCACTGGGTGCTTTACTGTCTGTGGCAGAAATGTGGATGAATAGTTCAACAGTCATTCATAGGTGAAGGCACAGATATGATGATTACAGAAGGCCAGATTTCCTGTGAGAAAGTAGGCTAAAAACATGTGACAAGGGTAATAATGATAACGATGTAAAAACACTAAAACTAATTGAAACAGAATGATGGTGATATGGATAAGAAAATGTCAAATTAGCTTTAATGTAGACAAACAGGCAACACCCTTTTGCAATAGGAAAAGAAAAATGAATGGTAAGGAAGGTCATAGTAAGAATACAGATAAGGCTGTGGGAATTATTGCTCTGACCGGTTTGAATACTGGCACAAAGTCAAGTCACAGAAGACTTGCTCTTGGTTGCAGGACTTGCAGGACTGAGATGACTCAAGAGCCCAGCACAGGGATACAGAGCCTGTTCCTTCCAAGACAAAGGGCAGGGCTGAAAATATTCCAGGAGCCAAGTCAACTGGGGCCCTAAAATTTAGTACCTAATAGCTAAAATTCAGAAAGGTAAAAAGAAAAATAAAAGAACAAAAAAATAAAGGCAAAAAGAGCAAAATTTACAAAGCTAAATAAAACAACAAGCAACATAGAAGCAACAACAACAAAAAAAAAAAACACAAGAAAAATAAAATAAGGATGTTTTTAACCTGACTCCTAAAAATGTGTAACTGGTTCCCAAGTTTTATAAATATATTTCCACCCCTGATATGGTGTCATATCCATCTTCAAGGGGTAGTAGACTTAGGAATAATGTAAGGAGGCATTTCCTGACAGAGATGAGAGTGAGTGCATAAAACAAACCCCAAAGGTGGTAACAAAACCAACAAGCTTACAAGACAAGCACAGAATCCTTGGTGGTAGGCAGGTGAGGATAAAGCCAGATAGGAAGTTCAGGCCAGTAGATAGGAAAAAGGAGCAGACTAGATGGGTCGTATGATTTTTATTTGCTGTCATATTTCTGTTTCTATGACTGGATGACTCACAGGGCTATCATATCCATACATGGTCTTTCATCGCTCAGTCAGGGATGCTCAGGGGATTGATGTTCAGATATTTCAACTCTGGGCTGCTGGTTCAAACCTAATTCAGGCTAGTAGCAGCCAAAGATCATTACCATATAAAAATCAGTCAGTGGAAATGACGTGGTGGTCTCACTCCAGTTCCCAGTGGGCAGATGTCCTATAATCACTAAAACCATCACTACAATAGAAACTAATTGTCCCTCTTGGATAACGGTTTTCCATTATCTCTTGATAGGTTCACTATACTGATCCTAATTTAGTTTCTATTACTTTTCAAACATAATTTATGTGTAGTATTTTATAAATGTTGAGATAAATAATCTGCTTATGAAAAAGAAATATTTTACTGATCAGATGGTCAGATTACAGAATCGTCTGCCTTATTAGAATGATCCATACAGCATTTTTTTTTTACCTTTACTTTTGTAAACCAAAGAAAAGAGGAGAAAGGAACTGGGTCTTTCTAGGTAAATATTATTGCCCTCCTGCTGGCAGGAAACAGGATTTTATATTTCCTCAAAAATAATTCATTAAATATCAGTCCCAGGATCTCTTGTCTGAGAGAGACAATAAGCTGTTGCCTGGACTAGAGCTCTCGCAGAAGTTTAATTTCATTTTATAAATCTTTGTTCTATCTAGGTGGAGGGTCTCTGCAGGCAACCCTTGTCCTCCGACAACTGATAGAAGATGATGTGCAGGGCTGTGGCCTTTTCATAACGCCTTCTTCTGCAATTGTTCTTTGGCTTTGTCAAAGAGGTCTGGAACCTAACAAACTTACAAGAGAGAGTCTCTTGGGACCTTAATGCACTCTCAGAGAGACTCTGAAGCCATCTCGCTCTGAGTGTTTCAGTGTCTCTCCTATCTGGACAGAGTATGGTGGTCCTCACGTTAGCCCACTTGGCAATGCAGAATTAAGGATCAACAAACAAGCTGGAGGTGGACTAACTTTTTATTGGTCTAACTTAATACATCTTTGACTAACTTTCAAGAGTTATTCTCCCTTCATCAGTTTAGTGAGGAAACAACATATTTACACTAGGTTTAAATAGTAGAGCGTCATCTATGTCTTAGCTATCTGCTTGTATCATTACATCTCAGTAAAGGGTGGCTGATTTTCAAAGGTGACGAGACAGAGAAGACAACCTTACAGTATAATTTTTCAAGCTGTCCAGCCTGCTTCCTATTAGGGAAGTGGCTTCACACAGCTTTAGCCAGCTAATGGGTAAGGGGATTTCAAACCTGTCCTGGCGAGTCCACAGTCAGTCGGGTTTTCAGGATATCCACAATCAATATACATGAGATAAATCTGAATAAACTAGGTCTCCTATGTATGCAAATTTATCTCATACATATTCATTGTGAATATTCTGAAAACCCATCTGGTTGTGAGGTAACTAGAGCAAGTGTGGGAAGCCCTGGACTAGGTGAAGGCAGAGACATTAGCATGAGGTTGCAGAAGCAGCAGCACTGTCAGCCTCTTCCTAATCAGGGGATCCTCTCAGCTGATTAGTATTACACTGTTTTCAGTTCTACAGTTTTCCAAACCAGCTGTGCAAACACTTGGCTGGCAGTGGAAAACATGGATTAGGTTACAGAAAAATTCAAAGATGCATACTAAAGAAAAACACTCTGAAAAGTTACTTCCACATGATTAATAGCTTAAGATTAACTTCTATGCCTTCCCACTGTAGCACATAAATTACCTCAGTCAGGGCTGTCAGGATCTTGGACCTGAATGGGACCACAGCACACAGAACTGACAGCAGCCAGAAGATGATAAGAACTCCTGAGGACTGTACACCCCGTAATCGTTCATACTGAATCAGTAATGTTGCTAAAATCTGTGAACAGTAAACAAAAGTCAAATAAATCTAGTGCACAGCAGAAGAGTCACTGCTGCAGTCAGAACCAAGGTATTATAGTGCAGGAAACTCAGATCAGTCTAGGAAAGCAAGCACAGAGCATGATAATCAGTACAATCCTTGAGAATGACTCCAAGGACTCATTAAGGTTTCCTAGTTGACTGGTCTACCAAACAAAACTGCAAGTTTCCTCCATAAAGTTACAAAAAGTATAGAAGCTATTTTAGACGTTGTCTAAAGACATAGTACACAGCATACAGCAAAAGAGGTGATAAGGAAGGGTGGGACTGAGGTGGAAGATGGATCATAAAGAATAAGGACAAATTCGGGTGAAGAGGTTAGATATCTTACGTAGGATAGAAACAGAGGTTTGCAACTGTGTGACACACACACACACACACACACACACACACACGAAAGGAGACCCCAGAAGGCTGAGGGAGCTCTGAAAGGAGGTCCAGGGGGGGGAATAATGCTTCAAAGGGGAAAGAAAAAGTAAACCAGAGTTGGCTAGGGGATGGAAAGCCAGAAGGAACAGGAAGCACAGGGGCAACTGGGAAACGTAGTTTTGAGGTTTTTGGCAATTAGGCTGAAGACAGCAGCCACAGAATGGGGTACTAATAATTGAGAGACACAGTTGAGGTTAATTAAGCAAAGCTGCTGCTGGCAGTCAGTGTGTCTGTTAAAAGATAGAGAGCTCTGCCTTTAGGGAGAGAACAGAGGAGACAGAACCATATGGGGAGCCAAGAGGGAAGATTTACCTGGACCCAGAAGCAGATGCCTATAGACTTTGGTAGTGCTTTTAAATCTGCAAAAGGTATACTTGGGAAGTAGGAAATGTATGATGCTGGGAAATTAGACTAGCCTACAGTTAATTGCCAAGTACCTTACTGGGGTGAGACTGAGTATGGAACCCCTACCGGCTCTGGCCACTAGATGTCATTTCCCTGTCTTAGAACACACTTTCAGGTAAATTTTAAAAGGGCTACACGTCCATCCTTACCTCACACTTTGCTACAGCTCCCTGTTAGGTGCAGGAGTCAGAAAGCGACAGCGAGAGAGAGATTTTATAGGGCTCAGTCTGATATACTATATATGGACCATTATAAGGGGGGCACTTTCATTCAGGTGAGTTTTCAAGAGGTGGATTGGAGTTAGGGGGAGTTGCTATAGACACATTCAGGAGGTATCCATTGTAAAATTCACATCATTAAATTTTATTTATTTTTTTACCATATAAGTGATGAAAATTCTAAAAAGAGGAGTTGATTTGTACACTGCAGTCTCTGCTAGCTGCATTGTACAAATCTACTCCTTTTCATAAAAAAATTTTGAATTATGTGAATTTTACAATGAATACCTCTGAATGTGTCTGTAACAACACCCCCTAACTGCAACCCACCTCCAGAAAACTCAACCCGAATGAAAGTGCCTGCCTACAATGGTCCATATATGGACTGAGCCCTATAAAGAGTTTCTCTTTCTCTCGGTGTTCACCAGACTCCTGTGCCTAACAAGGAGCAAAGTGCGGTGCGTAACCTATGCATGTCAGCTGAGGAAAATTTGGAGTTACGTGTGTCAGTCTTGGCCCCGCCTCTGGAACACACTCGCCCTGCCCCTTTTCTACCTAATTTTCAGGGTGCACATACCTCAATGTACGCGTGCCCTTCCCAGCTATTTAAAATTTGCGTAGCTTCCGCTTGGGCCACTTACATGCGTAAGTGGCCATTTTTGTGCACCCAAGGCTTTTAAAATCTACCTTATTCTAAGGAGCCATCCATATCCCTCAGTCCCTCCCACCTGGAGGTTCTGGATTGGATGCCTGAAGATTATTTAGCCCAGCCATGTTTGATACCCCGTCAGATTCAGAGAGCAAGATGTATTTTTTCCACATTCTAGTGGGGCATCCCAGATTCACCCAAAGGAGTTTATTTTAGAAGTGACACCTCCCAGTGCGCTCCCTGCTGAGGGTCCTTCTTAGTATAAGTTACAGAGAAATAGATTGAGCCAGATACCCTCTTGGGGCGAGAGGGCTCTTATCCAGGAGACTGAAGACCTGTGAGTCCAGTCTCAACCAGAGCTGGGCAAGCACCAGTGACAGATCCTGCTGGGAGAGACAGTGAAGGCTAGGAGAATCCTGTTTTGGAAGGGACTATGTTTCACTCTGCTTCTTTGGGGAATGTTATCCTCGCTGGCTGTACTCAGAGGACAGAGGCTGAAGACCAGTGACCCCATTCACACTATGAATGTGGCAAGCATCTGTGACAGCAAGAATACAAGTCTAGGAAGATGCAGCCAGTTTAAGCTTTAAGGTATTTTTGGATTTGAGTTAAGTGG
Source organism: Rhinatrema bivittatum (assembly GCF_901001135.1). Classification (NCBI taxonomy): domain Eukaryota; kingdom Metazoa; phylum Chordata; class Amphibia; order Gymnophiona; family Rhinatrematidae; genus Rhinatrema; species Rhinatrema bivittatum. The sequence goes on from NC_042618.1 coordinate 310,702,303, forward strand.
GGAGGTTTTGGATCCCCACTCCCCACTGGGATTTCAGCACAAGAGTAATGGCCTGATCCCACTAACTTTCCCTTAAAAGAAGTCCCCCAGAAACATCAAAGAGTAAAAGATGAAAAACAGCTAAACTAAAGGAAGGAAAATCCCATCCGGATTTCCTCCCAAGGGACCAGGACAGGCTGGGTGTCCAAGGAGAAGAAGATGTCTAAGGTAAGATTTTTACAGTAAATCAGGAGATACCTCCACTAGGAGTCCCATACAGCCGCTGAGAGAGCTTGTGCATTTAAAATCACCATGGGCTCTACCCAGAGGTCTGAATTAAGGACACCTACCTACATAAGAAAAAACTCCAATGTACCATCAAACACCACTACAATTATACACACTGGCAACCTTTTTCTCACTGTCTGAGCCATAAGTGAAAGCTTCCCCCTATAAGAAGAATTCCCCTCCAAGGACTGAGAGTCAGCATGGGATGTAACATGTTAGCCAGAGCAGCCCCAGAAGATTTAAATTAGTGTGCCCTTAGGAGGAACAATATTCCAAAAAAGGGGTTACAGAAGGAACTGAAAAACATTTAAAGTGTGAAGTGAACACTAATTTCTGGAATAAAGTGATTTTTTTTTTTTTACTGCAAGTGTGTGGCTCTGAGTGGTGGGTTCCAGAAGATTGTTACCTGGCTGTACAGGATCTACGCAACAACCTCGTTACTGATTGCCTAATCGGAAGTTTTCATTTTGGTGCTTAAATGGAGCAGGGAATTAGGTGATTTTAAAGATCACTGGAGAAGCAGGGCGAGTGCAGGGAAAATAATTACTAGACTTTGAAAGTGAAAATTCTGGAAGTTTTCAAAATATAAGAATGGATACTGCTGGAAATGTATCTGTACAGTGCTGTGTACATCTAGGCTTCTGCATGTTGGAGTGGGGGATGGGGAGAAGGCTGGAAAATTTGTTTCTTTGCCGTGGCGTCATTTTGATTAACAAGGAAGAATGCTATTCAAAACAATTATCAACTGTGCAATAATTTTGTGAACTGTGGATTTGGACTTATCTACCTACCTTTCCAAATTTGAGCTCAAAGCGAGTTACATTCAGCTACAGGAGGTATTTCCTTGTCCCCTGAGACTTAGAATCAGGCCAATACAGTACAGTACGCTCCGACGGAGTGCACTGTTAACCCGCATTTGGACGCGCGTTTTCGACGCGCTAGCTTTACCCCTTATTCAGTAAGGGGTAATAGTGCGTCGAAAACACGCGTCCAACCCCCCCGAAACTAATAGCGCCTGCAACATACAAATGCATGTTGATGGACTTATTAGTCATTCCCATGCGATACAGTAAGTAAAATGTGCAGCCAATCCACACATTTTACTTTCAGAAATTAGCGCCTACCCAAAGGTAGGTGTTAATTTCTGCCGGCACCGGGAAAGTGCACAGAAAAGCAGTAAAACTGCTTTTCTGTGCACCCTCCGACTTAATATCATGGCGATATTAAGTCGGGGGTCCCAAAAGTTAAAAATAATCCAAAATAAAAAAAAAAAATTTAAAATCAGCCCGCAGCTCGAAAACCAGACGCTCAATTTTGCCGGCGTCCGGTTTCCGAACCCATGGCTGTCAGCGGGTTTGAGAACAGACGCCGGCAAAATTGAGCGTCGGCTGTCAAACTCGTTGACAGCCACCGCTCCTGTCCAAAAAGAAGCGCTAGGGACGCGCTAGTGTCCCTATCGCCTCTTTTTACCACGGGCCCTAATTTAAATATTTTGTTTTAGTGAATCGCGCGCACAGGAGAGTGGCCTGTGCGCGTGCCCTCCTGCAAACTTTACTGTATCGGCCTGAATCTAAGCTTGTTCTTGAGGCAATGGAGGGTGAAGTAACTTGCCCAAGGTCACAAGGGACATGAGTGGAATTTGAGCCCTGGCTTTCCTGTATCTCAGCCTGCTGCTCTGAGCACTAGGCTACTCCTCCACTTGCTGAAATGTAGCTGCATACTGGGAAGAAGCAATCAAGGGGCCCAACCATATTTTCTAGAGGATGTTGAGTTGGTGAGTACAGGAGCTGCACTGCAAAGTGCAGGAAGTTTTTGCCTATACTAGACAGGTTTTTTTTGTTTTGTTTTTTTTTTTTAAGAGGAGTCTGATTAAACTATAAGGCAGTAGAATAATCTGCTTGGTGGCTGCAATGTGAACTTCTTTAAATCTACTTGCTTGTGGGACCTGAGTGTTAAGTTTGAAAGGTAATGTTGGTTGTTTGTGGGAACTCACTGTTCAGACTTTTCCTTCCATCCCACTCCAACTCCAACTCCCACCAACCCCAGACTCAAATCTTAGATAGATTACTGCATAATTAAAGGATTGGGGAAATTTTAAGATCGGCTATCAATTAGCAGCTTCACGTAAGTACAAAACTAATTGATACTGACCAAGGTATCAAAGAAACAGCTGGTCAATTAAAGGTAATTAGCTTAATTGGATTACTCTCCCCATCATTCATCAAAAAAAGTTAATAACACATGCGTTATAAAAAAGGATGTGTTTATGGAAATTTGTAAGTTACAGCAGGGTACTATCAAGCTAGGGTGAGAGAACTTAGTACAAATTTTCATCTTTTTGAGACTTTCCTCACTCCAAATGACATCAGATCTTCGCCAAGGTGTACTGTGCTGTTCGTACGTCTCACTCTACATACGAAACTGGCCCCTAAACCCTAAACTACCACCAACACCTCACCTCGATGTTTCAGGTGGCCCTCCTATAGAGATATAAATAGGTGCACACAGTAGGGCCCTCCCCAGAGTGTCTCTCTCTCTCTTTCTCCCCCCTAATTTAACTAAAACCACCCAAATTCCTCCCCAATCCCACCCCCTCAAAAATTTGCATTCGCACCATGCGCTACTATACTTTTCGCATGCGTTACGCCATTGCCAGTCTAACAAACCAAATTTTATATAGATCAAAAGCTAAAATATGCAGATAGTGGTCCAGAAGCAAGATGAGGGACATCCAGTCTTTTGTACATACTGTAGTGCCACATGTAGCACTACTATTAAACATTTCTATAGTGCTACCCGACATACACAGCGCTGTACAAACATACAAAGACAGTCCCTGCTCAATACAAAACATGAATGAATATTTACCTGTTGGTGAGAGGCTGCATGAGTGCACTTGGTGCAAAGAGCTCCTGGATAGAGTGGCAATCCTGGAAGAGCTGAGGCAGACAGAGAGGTTCATAGAGGAGATCTACAGGAAGATAGTAGTAGTAAAGTCCCAACTGCAGTCTGGCAGCCCCTGTGCTGCCTTTGAGGAACAAGGTCACCTGGAAAGAGAACATCATCTTGGTGTAGTAGGAAGTGATCCTACAGATGTGACCTGCTCTCCAGTTGCTGCAGTATCCCCTTACACCAAGGATGTATTTCCAAAAGTGAAGGGAAGAGTTAGAATGGCCATCATAGCTGGGAATTAGATCATTAAGAATGTAGATAGCTCGGTAACTGGTGGACATGAGTAACTTGCCTGCCTTGTGTGAAGATAGTGGACATCATGCATTACTAAGATAGAATTTTAGACAGTGCTGGGGAATTGCCAGCTGTTGTGGTCTTAGGTAACAACAAGATAAACAAGATAGGAAAGTGTGGGAGGGAGGTTCTAGAAGCGAAATTTAGGTAGAAATTTGAAATCCAGAATTTCCAAGGTATGTTTATGTATGTTCTTATTTAATATACTGCCCAAACACAGATCTGGGTGGTTTACATGGAAATGCTCCCCATTCCACATGCAGGACCCCAGAGGCAGATGGAGCTCTGAAGTTTCAATGTGTGGATGAGAAGATGGTGCATTCCAGAGAGCTTAAGATTTGTGAGTAAATGGGCATCATTTTAGGGAAGGGGGGGAGGGGGAGGCTATTCCAAAAGGATGGATTCCATTTTAAACAGAGTAGGACCAGACTGCTGACACTAACGTTTAAAAGGAGAGAACAGCTTTTAAACTAGAATATGGGAGAAAGCTGACAGAAGCACATGGTTCAGATGGAGGTCATTTTGAAGGATATTAACAAAACAAGGAAGTCGAAGTATCCTGAAAGAGGTTCCAATAAAGGCAAAAGTACGTCAGGTACAGACCAAGTCAAAAGATTCCAAATTATCCCTGTCAAGTGCTAGGAGGTTTGTTAATGGTCAAACAAAAATCATACTTTGAAATGTCTGTATGCAAATGCCAGACGGCTAAAAATAAGATAGACGAGTCAGTCTGCATAACAGTGAATGAAGAGACAGACATAATTGGCATTTCTAAGATCTGGTGGAAGGAGGATAACCAATGGGACAGTGCAATACCAGGGTACAAAATATACTGCAATGATAGGGTGGATCAAACTGGTGAGGGAGTGGGTGCTATATGATACGGTTGGCATCGATTAAAATGGATAAAGATCTTGCAGGCGATCAAATGTACTGTGGAATCTTTATGGATAGAAATTCCACATGTGTTGGGGAAAAGTCTAGCGGTGGGGGGTAATCTACCGTCTGCCTGGCCAGAATGAACAGTAAAATGCTAACAGAAATTAGGGGAGCTAACAAATTGGGCAACACAATAATAATGGAAGATTTCAATTATCCCAATATTGACTGGGTAAATGCCACATCAGGACAAGCTGGGGAAGTAAAGTTTCTATATCAAATAAATAACTGCTTTATGGATCAGCAAGTCCAGGATCAGAGAAGAGGGGAAGCTATTTTAGTCCTAATCCTTAGTAGAACGCAGGTTTGGTGCAAGGGGGGTGCCACTTGACAATTGTAATCATAACATGATCAAAACTGACTTAACAAAGGAGGACATTAAGGAAAACTAATGCTCTAGCATTTAACTTTCAAAATGAAGACTAATAAAATGAGGAAAATAATTAGAAAAGTAAACTAAAAGGTGCAGTAGCAAAGATTGAGTTTACATCAGGCATGGACACTGTTAAAATAATTGGAAGCCCAGACTAGATGTATTTCACTAATTAAAATAGGTGGAAGGAAGGCCAAACGACTGCTGGCATAAAAAGGTGATGTGAAACAGGCTTTTATAGCTAAAAGATCTTCTTTCAAAAAATGGGAAGAGGATCCAAATGAAGAAAATAGGAGAAAACATAAGTACTTACAATTTAGATGCAAAATACTGATAAGGCAGGCAAAAAGAGAATTTGAATGTTTAAATATTGTTGCTCAATGCTGCTGCAAATTTTTAGCTGTTTCCCTTTTTAATCTGCTTCTTGAGTGTTTATAATAACACTTTTTTGCTCTTCTTCCTATTTAAATTTGGTGCTCATTGCTGCTAAAACAGATAGCTGTTTTCCCTTTTAACCAGCTTTAAATGGTTTAAGTGCATTAGAAAAGCTAGGGCTACTTTTCATATAGAATCTTCTGTGAATACACTAAGCTCTGTGTTCTTAGCTAGTTATTGCTAATAAAGGGACCAATGTAATAAAGGACGTTAGCGCAGGTTTTTACTCCTGTTTTAGTGTACATTTTTCTGGCATAAGTTAATCCTGGTATGTAACAGGGGTTTTAACTCCTAAAAAAGCAAGAGTAAAATCCAGCACCAAGATTAGTGCGGACGCATGCAAATCTCATGTAAAAGAAGGCATTAGCTATTCCTCAGCAATGCAGGGAGGTGCATTAAAGAGCAGACAGCTTAAAGCATATTTTCTTAACACTGGAAATTTAACTCCTGGGTCAGAGCAGAAATAAAACTTAACTCACATAACTGTTTGCCATATTATGCTATTCCTGTGCCTTGTATGGTAGTGTCTAGCTGCTTCTACCATACTAGACACATCAATAGAATACTTTGGCCATCAGAAATGTGATTTTACTCCATCTTGGACACAGGAGTTTAATTTCCACTGCTCTCGGGGAGGGCATCTATAGCTGTACAATCTGACATTAGCATGCTTTTTAAAGGTAGCTGCCCATCCCAGAGAGCTTACATTTTGTTCAGCTCTCTGGGCATCCAAGGCCCTTTTAGCAGAGAATGGCAAGTAAAATCAAAGCATGAGCTCTCTGGGGTGGGCAACTACAGCTAGATTAACAAAACAAACTCTCTTGGGGGGGGGGGGGGGGAAGGGCACCTAAAGCGGAACAGGATGGCAAAGTTGAATGCACAGCGCCAAAGTGCAACCTGTTCAGCTGAAGGTGCCCGCCCCAGAGAGCTTATACTTTGATTTTACTTGCCATGCCTTGCCCAAATAGCATTACATGTGAGACTGGTGCTGTGCATCCCAGTTTGTGGGCACATTCTCTTATTCAAAGCCAGTTTGACAAGAAATGGCATGTAAAATCAAAGCAGAAGCTCTCTGGGGAAGGCACCTACAGCTAGAGAAACAAAGCATGGGCTGCCTGGGTGAGCACCAACAGCTGGACAGTACACTCCTTTGGCACTACATGTGCATGTGCTGTCCAGTTGTTCAAGAAAACAAAGAAAACCTGTGACTGGTACCTGCCTTAGAGAGCTTACATTAGAAATTTAACTCCTGGGTCTGAGATGAGGTAAACTTGCATGTCTGGAGGCAAATGTTGTCTACTGTTTTCCCCAGTGTGGTACTCCATCTAACACCCAGGAGGATTTTCATTTCCAATGCAAGCTCTCTTGGGTAAGCATCTATAGCTGAACAGTACTTCAAAATTGGGACTCACAACACCAAGCACATACCTTTCAGCTTAAGGTGCCTGCCCAGGAGAGCTTATGTTTTGTTCAGCTGTAGGCGTAAGCCTCAGAGAGTTTATACCTGAGGTGGCATAAACTCACATTTCTGGAGGCCAAAGTTATTCTACTGCTACATGTAGTATACTTGGATTTTCAGAAGGCGTTTGACAAAGTTCCTCATGAGAGGCTTCTAGGAAAAGTAAAAAGTCATGGGATAGGTGGCGATGTCCTTTCATGGATTGCAAACTGGCTAAAAGACAGGAAACAAAGAGTAGGATTAAATGGACAATTTTCTCAGTGGAAGGGAATGGACACTGGGGTGCCTCAGGGATCTGTATTGGGACCCTTACTTTTCAAAATATTTATAAATGATCTGGAAAGAAATACGACGAGTGAGATAATCAAATTTGCAGATGACACAAAATTGTTCAGAGTAGTAAAATCACAAGCAGATTGTGATAAATTGCAGGAAGACCTTGTGAGACTGGAAAATTGGGCATCCAAATGGCAGATGAAATTTAATGTGGATAAGTGCAAGGTGATGCATATAGGGAAAAATAACCCATGCTATAATTACACAATGTTAGGTTCCATATTAGGTGCTACAACCCAAGAAAGAGATCTAGGCATCATAGTGGATAACACATTGAAATCGTCAGTTCAGTGTGCTGCGGCAGTCAAAAAAGCAAACAGAATGTTGGGAATTATTAGAAAGGGAATGGTGAATAAAACGGAAAATGTCATAATGCCTCTGTATCGCTCCATGGTGAGACCGCACCTTGAATACTGTGTACAATTCTGGTCACCGCATCTCAAAAAAGATATAATTGCGATGGAAAAGTTACAGAGAAGGGCTACCAAAATGATAAGGGGAATGGAACAGCTCCCCTATGAGGAAAGACTATAGAGGTTAGGACTTTTCAGCTTGGAGAAGAGACGGCTGAGGGGGGATATGATAGAGGTGTTTAAAATCATGAGAGGTCTAGACCGGGTAGATGTGAATCGGTTATTTACTCTTTCAGATAATAGAAAGACTAGGGGGCACTCCATGAAGTTAGCATGTGGCACATTTAAAACTAATCGGAGAAAGTTCTTTTTTACTCAACATACAATTAAACTCTGGAATTTGTTGCCAGAGGATGTGGTTAGTACAGTTAGTGTAGCTGTGTTTAAAAAAGGATTGGATAAGTTCTTGGAGAAGTCCATTACCTGCTATTAAATTCACTTAGAGAATAGCCACTGCCATTAGCAATGGTAACATGGAATAGACTTAGGTTTTGGGTACTTGCCAGGTTCTTATGGCCTGGATTGGCCACTGTTGGAAACAGGATGCTGGGCTTGATGGACCCTTGGTCTGACCCAGTATGGCATTTTCTTATGTTCTTACATCCAGTCTGGTAGAAAGACACTATCACATCGCAATATAATATCATGGCCAGAAAAATGTGAGTTAATGTTTACTCCGCCTCAGGCCAACGAGTTAACCTGAAACGAGGAGTATGGAGGTAAGCACCTAAAGCTGGAAGGAATATGACCAAAATGGGCTTGTATGCAAGACTGTGCCCAAGTCGGGATGCCCAGTGCCAATCTTGCTTGCAAAGCTATTTTACCAAGTGAAATCAAAAAGAGTAAGCTCTCTGGAACAGGCAACTACAGCCATTTGAGATACACTGCACTAAGGTGCATACTGTTCAGCTGTAGGTACCTTCCCTAGAGAGCTTACTCTTTGATTTCCCTTGGCATGCCTCGCTAAAATGATCTTGCATGTGAGATTGTGCCCAAGTCAGGATGCCCGGTGGCAGTCTTGCATGCAAGGTCATTTTGATCACATTCCTTCCAACTTCAAGCACTTACCTCCTGTTTTAAGCACTTTTTAAAGCACTTTTCTGCATTAGTGTGGATTTTTTTTTAGTTTAACTCCAATTTTAATGCACTTTTTTGTTTAGCGCACTTTTTAAACTCCTGTTTGATTTGCATCCCATTAGATTACTGCATCCAAAATCTTTTTTAACGTGTGCATTAACTAAAATTTAACTCTAATTTTAGCATGGATTTTATTACATTGGTCCGAGAATAAAGAGGGGAAGAAACCTCTCTCCAGGGGAATTGGTTCAAACTGGTGTGAACAAGCTTGGGATAGCACATTTTGGTGAATGCATTTGAGCAACATTTTAGAAAGTTTAGTTTTGGGCTTAAAATGGCCCTAAATGTTTTTCTTCTACAGTCTTGGGGCATTTGTATGAGGGTATTTTTAAAATGAGTGGTAAATAAGGTATTTAGTAGCTCCTTAGCACCTTACAGGTGTTCTGTACTAAAACAAATCTACAAATGGCTGCTATTCTGTTTAACAATTGTGATACCTTCATCTTAAGACAGACCATCTGGAAGCTCAACACTTGTCCAATTTGCCTTCAGCTGTCTGCAATAAAAAAAGGAGTTGACTCAAGTGAAAGAGGAAATGTTTATGTTTAAAACAACCTTCCCAGCTGCAACATCCAGAATATCTGGCCCTACTCCCACGATTCAAAAACCCATGAATAAATGGTATACAGTGGGCTCTGGAAGAGTAAGACCTGTGACAAAGAGTCACCCAACCCTTCCAAATGATACCCATACATAATACCTTTTCTGCACGGGAAAATATAAATGCTCCAAAAACGGAAACTGAAGTGGTATTTGAAAAGAGAAGCTGAAAGCACAAAAAGCCCTCAAATATTGAAGCTGATTGCCCCCTCTGCTGGGAGACCATTTCAGAAGAGAACAGATACCACAAAATGCTACCAAACACCCTAACGAAAAGCTCCTCCTGCTGGGAGACTATCATTAGAGGCATTAATTTGGGGACTATGTTTGAGGGACACACAATAGTAAAATGCCTTCCAGGATCCTCAGCTGGCAGAAATACAAACCAGACTGTCAAATACCATTAAGGAATATAAAACTGATGTTATCACCATCTGGGGACTGATGACTTCAGTAGGAACAGCATCCAAGAAGTAAAGAGAGATTTCCAGAGTCTGGGGAAGCAGCTTGGGCACATGACACACAAAGATTGTTGCCTTTTTGGAAGTATTACCTGTTCACAAGAAGGGAAGGGAAGGGAAGATAAAGATTAGGTCATACAGACATCTTTAATACGTGGCTCAAAACCTGGGGTAAAGAAGTCCAGTTTGGGTACATTGAGAGCTGGGGCAGGGTATGGAATAATAAAAGGCTATACAGTAAAGATGACCTGTCTCTGTCAGGAAAAAGGATCTTAAATGGGAAACTCAGGACACGTGTCATCAAGCGTTTAAACTAAAGGACAGGGGTGGCAGGCGGATGTCATTAGAATTGCAATGTCACCCCCACCGCATACAAACACACGAAGTGGTTGGAGAAAAATAAAAAACAAAATTAAGCCACTTTTAAGTGAAAATGCAGAAAAGGTGTCTGGGAAGAGCAGCAAGCCGAGGGAAAAAAGCTGGAAAGCTATGTGCACAAAAGCTCGCAGTCTGAGCAACAAAGTTCCAGACTTGCAGGCCCTAAAGGTGAAGGCAGACTTGGATACCGTAGTTATCACGGAGAGGTGTTTCAGTGAATCTCGTGAATGGAAGGCGGCCATCCTGGGGCTCTAAATCTGTTGAGGAAAGACAGAGAGGGTAAAAAAAGGAGGAGGAGCAGCTCTTTATGTCAAAAACAATATCTTAGTAACTAAAATGCAGGGGATGTGGAGAAAGGAAGAAATGCTGTGGGCAGTCCTATAAAAAATACGATGGCACCCCCATTTACACTGGGGTGATATACAGGCCTCCAAATCAAACTGAACAGAGATTTGGCCGAAGATATCCAAAAGGTGGGAAAGAAGGTAAAAATGCTGCTCGTTGGAGATAACTTGTCCACTGCCTAGCCTACTGAATATGAACCTTAAGGTTTACTCAGCGCACAATTAAATTGTGGAATCTGTTCCTAGAGAAGGCAGTAAAAGCAGTTAGCATAGCTGGGTTTAAAAAAAGTTCAGACTGCTATAGTCCTTTTGAAAAAAACAATTAGTAAGAAGTTTACTGATTTTTCCTTATCTTTGGATTCAGTAAAAGAACAAGTTGCTGTTCAACAGGCCAGTTTAGAGGGCCAAGACGAGAGGCTTAAAGCTCTGGAGTCAAAAGACCTTGTTTCATAGGAATTTAGAGTAGTCTGTGTGTCTGATTGCTCTGCCATGAAGCGACGTCTTGAACTTTTACAGAATCAATCTCAAATTCTTAATTTGCATATGCTAAATTTTCCTCGTACCTACTTGATTGCCCCCAGCTGCTTGCTAAATATTTTTTTTTAAATTTGGGTATTGCTGATGAACATCTGCCGCCTTTTTCTAAAATGTATTACTTATCTAAGGTGCCTAAATCTCGAGAAGCTTCCATGAGTCCTGCTGTTCCTTTTGATGACTTTACCTTGACTAGTTTTTTGGATCAGTTCAAAGTTGTTATTGATCATGCTACATTATTGGTTTCATGTGTCAATAATGTTCATAAAAATTTGATCACTTGATTGTTTTTTTACTAATAGGGATGATATGTACTTTGATAAAAAAAAATATGTATCTTCCCAAACAGACTTAGGCTAGAAGAAGATTGTTTCTTCAACACAGAGAAAATGTTATAGGTCTGGAGGGCGCGTTTCTTCTAAGATACTGTGGGAAATTATTATAAGCAGTTAGCTAGCTTTCGTGAAGAATATTGTACTGTGATAGAAAGTATTGAAGCAGAGAAATCATTGATATTAGTGTAATTATTTGATATAAGACCTATAAGTTCTGAGAATAAATATGCTATCTTTATTAGCTTGCTTGTAACAAAAAACAATGTCATGATCAGATATATTAAAGAGCAGTTACTCAGTAGCCACTTGGCCACACCTAACTTCTTGCTGATGTGATACGAAGACAGTTGGGGCCTCAAGAACACATGGGAGTAGCCCAGAGAAGAAACTACAGCAAAGGTCAGATGAATTAACTTAAAAAGAGCAACAGGAGACAAGCTGTTTGAAATCAGAGAAAGGACAGCTCAGAAGAATAGCTTTTGAACATTGTCAGTGGTTAATGAAGTGCCTGATGAGCTGTTGCTGGTTTCCCGGCATGCTGTGTTCCCGTTTTTCCAAAGTTATATCAGACTCACATTGAGTAACAGTGAGGGGAAGTATTTTTGTGTATATATTCTTTAATGCAAACTCTAATCTTGTATGCTTTTATTGCTTATTCTCAGACTTATAAGTAAAATTTCTATACTTATGTGTAAGTGTGTTGTGTAATCTATGACAGCATAATCACCAATTTTTCTACCCATTACAGATACCTGGCTAAATGACTAAAAAAATTAGATGGTAATAGGTTTGTTTTCTTTAAGCCATTTCAGTTAAAGGATCTTCTGGAAAGCAGAATTGCAAATCATGGGGGAGCGAGTTGGAGAAGGAGTGGGCTGCCGGTCAGCTCTCCCCAGATTCACCGCTGAGCGTAAGGACTCCCTTTCATTCCAACTGATGTGACCTTGGTGTTTGAATGCGGAGAGGAAGCCCTGAAACTCCGATACAACTGCGGCTGAGATAGACGTCGGAGCTGACGTCGGAAGGGGCGTGGCCTCGGGTTTTAAAATCATCCGAGGCGCGGCGCTGTGACGCCGCCGGCTTAGTCCGGGTGAGTTTGGGTGTTTGGCCAGGAATCTGTCCTTGCTGACTGTATTCTATTTGGATGGGGAAGAAGAGGAAGGCAAGAACTATGATGTCATCACCAGTGCTGCATGTAAGCACTGGCCCAATGGATCAACATGTCGTGAGGCAGAGAGTTGATCCAAATGAGGAAGTGATGGGAAGCTCTTCGTTAGCTTCCATCAGTCTAGGTGAAGGACCTGTCTTACCACCTCAGGCAACTAAGAGTCCATCCACTGAATTGGCGACAGAACTTGTAGGATTTAACCCTTTGGAAGCCAGCTTGGTGATCCAGGCAGGAAATCAAAGGGCTGAGAAATCTTTAATCAATGTTTTGCCTGTTGATACTATTCCAGTTCTTTTATGTAGCACTGTCTTGGATATTCCACCAGACAATGTTACATTATCAGATGTATGGAAAATTATTTCTAAATTAGATAATAATATTACCACTATGAACAGGTCTTTGTCTACTGTGATAAACGCCAATACTGAGAAAATTAATGAGCAAGGGTTAAGAGTTTCAAAGTGTGAAAAAGAATTGGTTGATTTAAAGAATAAAATGCAATTAGTTCAATCATCAGAAAATACTGGCTGCTGAAATCTATACCTCCTGACTTTGTCCTGCCTCTGACTAAGAAACACCCAGCCCTACTTTCAGGCTATCAGGATTAATTATAAACTAGAGAAATACATGACAGTCAGGTATCCTTTCCCAGGCAGAGACTTAAGCACAAGTGATGCTTTTATTCAGGCAAAGGTCAGGGAGAAGGGAAGTTAGTGTAAAACCCTGATGAAATGGCTTGCTGGCAAGCGCATATTTCCCACAATTTATGCGAGATAGTTTAAATATATATAAAGAATTGGAACAAATGGAAAACTTAATGAGATCAAAAAATTTGAGATTGGTAAATTTTCCAATAACACAATCTCTCCTATAGAAATGTTTAAAAAATGTCTTAGAGAGATACTATTGTATAAAGATGAAGAGTTTCCTGACCTATCTAAAATTTATTTTAGTAGGAAAAGAGAGAGGAATATTCCGGATCATGATCTGGAGAACCCTCCAAGTTTAGGTATATCAACCTTTCTGGAGGAGTCTCTAGACCTGATTAGGAATAGGGCTACTCTTTTTATTGCCTTTGTATCAGAGCAGGATAAGGACAAGATGTTCAGAAAGTTTTTCAATTATAGAGATGTCTCTTTGTGGATACAAAATTCAAATTTTCCCAGATGTAGCCAGAGCCACCCAAGCAAGGAGGAGGACCTTCCTTGCATTGAAACATCGTGTGGTGGCTCTAGGAGGTACTTTCTTTTTAAAATTTCCTTGTTTATGTTATATAAACTACAGAGGGAAAAAATTTGGGTTTACGGATCCAGCGCATTTAGAAACATTTATCTCGGATAAATCAGTATCTGAAGTAGAAATATTAAAGGTAAAAGGTTCTTAAGTTTAAATATATCTCCTTTTCTCCATTATAGATTACGTTGATGTCTAGTGATAGCCCCAATAAGAAATAGGGGTTATATGGATGTTTAAATTTCCTTAATTTGATTTCATTGATGTTCTCCCCCAATTATGTTTTATGTATCATAAAACAAATTTATATTGTGGTTTGTTAAATAGTTTACCTTAAATGTTTCTGATACATATATTTAAATGTTTTTCATGATGTAATCAGTGAAAAAATAATAAAGATTAAATTGAAAAAAAAAAAAAAGAAATGCAAATCATCTAGCATCCACTCCAGAGCATATGTAAGGTTAGAATGTAAGGATGTAATTGAGAATAAATATCAGGTATTTTCCTTTTTCTTAATTTTAGGAGAGATTGTTTCATAAGTCTTTCTCTGACCCTCTTGTAGATTTCAGTTAGGGCATTTACTACTTGTGTTATTTTTCTGTTAGGGTTTTCTTGTTTATATAATGTAGTTTTGCCCTTGATTTATCTATACAACATTTAATGCTTTTAAAAATTGTAAAATTATAAATAAAGAGTGAAAGACTTAGATTAGCCACTGTCAGGCAACAGAATGCTGGGCTTGATGGAACTTTGGTCTGATCTAATATGATATTTTTAATTTTCTTATGTTTTAGTTTTTCAAGAGAGTACATCTTTATCTCCTTCAGTCTCTCTATATAAGACAGGGCAGAGCGACAGTCAGAAATATCCAAACTAGAAGTTGCACACAAAACTAATGGAGTTTACTTTCTTAATTAGTAAGACAAAGCCTATAGCTGAACCCTCGGTTCCCTGAGCCTGAACCTGCCATTCGGGGTAAACATTTGTTCCACTGATTCTTTACAATGTGGTTATCTCACATTCCGCCCTTCAATTGTCCCACTTTCCTCCTGGTAGCAGGAGGAGCGTGGCGCTTCTTACGTGCATCTGCCTCCTACCAGGTTCACTATTAAGTCTGAACCATGTGTGGCCCTTAAATCTTGCAGAGCCCACCAGAAGTGTGCAATCAGACTTCAGACAGAGGGAATATGAACTGATCTGCTGGCAGAAAGGCGGAGGATGGGACTGGAGGGCATATACAGGCTGATTTGCCCCGGGCCCAGAACTCCTCTAGGGGCAGCCGTGGAAGTGGGTATTTTTATTCCCGCTATCTCCTATGCAAAGCTGCTTTATTGTGGTTGCCTCAAAGCTTTTATAAACCCTTCACTGGCCTTGCTGAGCTGCTCTGCATGTTCACCCACCCAAGTCTTCTACAGCCCTTTTTATAAATTCCACAGAAAGACCAAACTTATGGAATTACTGGTTAAATCCACAGCAAAAGCTTTCACATCAAAGCTCCTCGGATTCCTACAAAATCTGTGAAGCTGCTTTATTTGTCCATGATTTGTAGCAAAAGTATGAGGAGAAGGATTAACCTAATATTTCTTTCTTTCTTCACAGTAGGCACAGTAAGCTAAAGAACAATGCCTTTGTATTTTACAAGTGAAAATCCGTATCAGCCATGGTTAAACATTAAACAGTCTTATCACAGGTATGTTGTATTTGAAGCATGCAGAGCAACAAGCTTTTTCAAATATGTTACAATGCTGCTCTTTAATAAAATACAGAGGTACTGGATTACACCAGATTACAGAAATATGAAGGATATAGTCTAGGTCTGGGCTGCATATAACTCAAAGGATTTGCCCACTGACCAAGCGGTTACACAAAAATTTGAAAATATATTGGACAAAAGGGCTGACATTTGTATGGCAAAATATTAGCATGTCATCAAATGTCTCTCTGCAATATACCAGTTTATTTTCATTTGTTTTAATGATTTCAGTTAACTTTTAGCATCCATCATAAAATAGCATGTCAACATAATTTGATCATTATCAGCTCTACTGCACGTGCTGCCTTGTTTGTGGAGCCAGGGAGCAAACATTGTACTTTATTTCTTACCTAGGACAGCATGAGATAACTGTTAATATTTAAGGTTCCTGAATTAATCCGGGCCATAAAGAATTGGCATCCTATTGAATACATTTTCATATGTGTTACGGGGCAGAAAATTAGCACATAAACGTGTAAGTAGCCTTTATCTGCGTAAACGCAATTTGAGAAAAATCGAAAGTACGTACATATTTTCAGTTTCGTGTGCATATTTACCAGTTCAAAAAAAGGGGTGGTATATGGATGGGGGTCAAGAGGTAACTGCAGAACTTTTCTAAAAGATATGCACACACAAAATTATCTAACTTATTTGTTGTGCAATTGACTGGTACAATTGGAATCAATCTTGTCTGTTGTCTGCAATTTTCGGGTGGTAGGTGTGGGTTCAGGATGAAGTACTAGAGGGTCAGGTGAACTGGAGCTGGGATGGGTGAACTGGCAGCGGTATCAGTGAACTGGTGATTTTTTCTCTCTATATATATATATATATATACATATACAGAGAGAGAGAGTGCTTCTGAGATCTTTTTCTAAGTGGAATTATACTACTGATCACAGTGAGAACCAGTTTTTGTGATGTATACCTTTTTGATTTTCAGTTTGAGATGTATACTCCCTTTTCTTTGATTTTTGTGTTTCAATTATTATTTTATGCACCTAAAATATACATGTGCGTGTTTATAAGAGAAGGCGGACTGAGCAAGTCTCGGGTCGCCGTAGATAACTTGGGCATGAGTGGCAGGGAGTGTAGGCAGGGTGGGGGAAGGGGGGGATCGAGGTAGCCAATGGCAACGGCAGCAATTTCAAATTGCTGCGTTGCTACTGGTTGCCACATAAGCAAATAGTAAGTGTTTCAGCACGAGAAAAGGCAGTTGGGTATCAGCAGCGAAGCAAGCTGCAGGTGACTGCTTTGCTGCGTTGCAGATCCCTGACTGCCTTTTTTCGGGTTTTGTACAACTTTTTCCAGCGGCGGGTTTTTTCTTTTCCCTTAGAATGAGGAGAGAGAGAGCGAAGCCAGCGCCCTCCTCCACAGGAAGGGCCTCTTTCCGGTTTTTGGCGAGCGCTGCACGAGCAGGACAGGCGCCAGGTTCGACCTGCCTCCCCGGGCAAGAAGCGGTAAGTGCGCCTCGGCCCAGTGCCTGGCCACCAGCGGCTGCTGCAGCCAGTGGACCACCCTCCTCCCCCCAGGTCCGGAGCCCTCCTAGGGCCAACCCCCCACCCTTTTCCGATTCTGGTAAGAGCGGGCCCGAGCCAGCCGACTTCTTCCCTCCCCCCATCCTCGCACCCCCCACCCCCTTACCTCACCCCTCAGCCGGCAGGCCGCTTTAATTTCGGTCCATCCGCAGATTAGTGACCCGGCGGTTTTTCTGCCGGCTAACCATGCGTTCCTTCGTTCGCCAGAGCCGAGCGAGGCAGGCACCGCTGCGCCCGGGCGATGCTCATCCCCGTTATCCTTAAGCAGGCGGCGCGCGCCCAACACAGGCCCTTGCGGTGCGCGGCTTCCCCGTCTGAGCCAGGAACAGCTAAGGCCCGGCGTTGCAGGGGGCGGAGCCGCGTTCGTGGGGGCGGTGACATTTCCTTTTTTGAAAGGCGACAGCATTCCCGGACCCCTGCTTCTACTGAGGCCCTGCATTTGGTGCCGCAGCAGAGCAGAGCAGGTTTCAAGGGTAGGAGGTCCAACCGGAGGCAGATAGGGCAATTTAGTGACCTTAGAGCCCCGTGTGCAGTGGAGGGCCCGGAAACCCACCCCCCTGGCCCCCTCCCCCGGGGAATGCAGTGAACCCACAGCCGCACTAATTGCGGACATCCTGGGTCACCTGGCTAGATTTGGATTTGGGAATTTTCAAACCACGGGGGTGGGGTGGGGTGGGGGGAGGGCAGGGAGGGCATAGGGGGTTGGCAACCAGCATTGGGCGATCCTTTGGGAGAGGAGGTTTTTCCTAGGGGGAGTGGCTAAGGGATGAGTTCAGGAAGGGTGACAGGGCGAGCGGTTCCTCACGGGCAGATTTGTCAGGTAATGGGGTGTGCCAGTGTGGCACTGCCGCGGGGCATGTGAAGATTGGGGATGCAGGACTGTTTGCAGGTGAAGACGATGGCAAGGTCCCAGGCCCGTTCAGCCATGAGGCATGGCGAGAGCGCGACGTCATAGCGCAGAGGGAGGACTCGAGACGCGAGAGGATGGAGGCGAAGGGGAGCGCAGCGGAATGCCGGAGCAGCAGTGCATCGGGCGTGCCGGACAGCAGCACATCGGGAGTTGGAAAAGGTATGCTTGGAAAAGGAGAAGTGTGTGCGCATAGAGGACGTGCTAGGCGGAGGAAGAAGTCTCACACTAGTAGTAGTTCGAGCTCCTCCTCTTCCTCTACGAGTTTGAGCGAATGGGGGTCGGCCCTGCGCACGGCACTGGACGAGGGGCCAAGACACGACGTGGGGCATCCGGCCTTGGCTTCCTTGACTGAATTGTTGGAAGAGGTACCTAAGCATTTAGTTAAGCGTATTAGAAGAAGGAAATTTGTAAATATTTTCAAATTGTTAGAGGGTAGAAGAGGCAAACGGAAGGCTACAAAGAAGGCCAAAAAGAAGAATAAGAGAGAAGGAGTGGGACCCAAAATTTCCAAGAATATAGTCCTGGGTTCGCGGTTTTTTATGTTTGGCAAGTGTTGTCATTCATTTTGATCCTACGCAGTACAGAGCCCTGTTATCATACACTGGCAGTATTTTAGGAGCTTTCAAGGATTATGAAGGTTGGGCCTGGCTCAATTATGATGAAAAGTTCTGGGACAAAATGGCTGGGAATAAATTTATGTCTTGGGGATCGCAAGACATTCATCTGTGGTTAACACAGATGACAAATAAGGGAGTGAGCGCTAGCCGAAGTGGGGGAGCGGGTGGGGGGGGGGGGGTTAGTGTTAGTACAGCGGGTCATGCAGTTGGGGGAAACAAGGGTGCTTCCTTGAGTGGGTCAGACCTCTGCTGGAGGTTTAACAAGCTCACGTGCTTATTCCCTGAATGCAAATTCAGGCATGCCTCTGCTACATGTGGGGGCATGCATTCTGCCATTAAGTGCCCGCAAGGGCAGGGTGCAGTCGTTACCAAGAGTGCCAAGTTATGAGGTATTGTACCAGAAGGCGGAGTCTCCCATTGTGCTGGCAGCTTTAGTAGAGGGTTTGAGGTCATATCCAGACTCAGCTGTAGTTTCTTTGTTGACCGGGGGGTTTAGTCTTGGTTTTATTATTCCTTATGAGGGCCTGGGGACGGGAGGGAGGGCGAGGAATTCTAGATCAGTGTTCAGAATGGCGGATATAGCGCGTGACAAATTACAGGCTGAAATTCAATTAGAGAGAGTGCTAGGGTCATTTGCTGCTCGGCCTTTCGAGCGCATGCACTTATCGCCATTGGCAGTTATCCCCAAGATGGTGCTTGGTAAATTCAGGTTGATCCTCAATTTGTCATATCCCGAAGGATCGTCTGTTAACGACTTCATCCCCAGGAATGAGTGTACGGTGAAATATTCCTCTTTTGATGAAGCCATTGCTTTGGTGTGCAAAGAGGGGCCCGGGGCTTTGTTAGCCAAGGCAGACATCGAATCTGCATTGCGGTTATTACCAATTCATGCGTCGTGCTTCCCTCTATTGGGGTTTTATTTTGATGATGGTTACTTTGCAGATCCCTGTCTGCCCATGGGTTGCGCGATTTCGTGCGCTTTATTCGAGGCATTCAACACTTTCATCCACTGGGCTACAATGCGGTACAACGATTGCGAGGATTCATTACATTACTTAGACAATTTTTTGTTCGTGGGGCCTAGTGAGTCAGGTGTTTGTCAGCGTCAGCTAAACGGTTTCTTGGTGGTGGCTAAGTCTTTTGGGGTGCCCATTGCACATGACAAAACGGAAGGGCCTGTTACTAAATTGACATTTCTAGGAACTGAATTGGATTCTGTGGAGAAGGTAGTCCAGTTGAGGGACTTGGTTAGGTTGATCTGAGGATCGGTGAAAGTGACTTTGAAGCAGATGGAATCTTTAAATCGGCTCTCTTAACTTTGCATGTCAGGTAATACCGATGGGGCGGGCGTTCATTCGTAGACTGTCAGCTAGAACAGTGGGAGTAAGGGCAGGGCATCATTTCATTCGGGCAATGCAGGCGGTGAGGGCTGAGCTGGGGGTTTGGAAGGGTTTCTTAAATTCCTTTAATGGAGTCTGCATGATGCAGGCGGAAGAGATTTTGAATGAAGACTTGGACCTGCATTCATAATGAGCTTGCGTGTCCAGTAAGGACCATTCAGATGCTGCTGGGGCGACCGGTTTCGGCTTATATTTTGGGGGCAGTGGTGTACGGAGCGGTGGCCAGAGCAGTGGGTATCTGATGGGTTAACGAGGAACATCACATTCCTGGAGCTTTTCCCGATCATAGTGGCCTTGACCATTTTGGGTACGGGGTTGTCCAATAAGAAATTAGTTTGGTGGTGCGATAATTTAGGGGTGGTTCAAGTAGTTAAACAGGCTGCAAAGTGCCCTAGGGTGTCGGCCTTGCTGAGGGAGATGGTAATTTTATGCTTGAGATGGAATGTAACCACACGAGCAAGACATGTGCCAGGGAACTTGAACCTGATTGCAAATGCTCTCTCGTTTCAAGTGGGACGTCTTCAGGGCAGAGGCTCTTCACGCGAGTTTGCAGGGAGAGAATTTCCCAGAGCATCTTTGGTAGCTCAGCACGATGAAATGTGGAATTTGATCTGCCAATCATTGGCACCAGCGACGTGGAGATCTTACACGGCGGGCAGAGGAGCGGTGTCTCGTTTTTTGATATCTTTGGGATGGAACAGGGGGGGGGGGGGGGGGAGGCGACTCGTGAAGGTGATGTGGCCCAGTTTATTTTGCAGGCTAATTCATTAGCTTATTCATTAGCATCGGTCCGGTGTCAATTGGCGGGATTCACGTTTTTTCAGAAACTGGGGGGTTGGGGAAATCCGACTAGCAGTTTTTTAGTGAGAAGGATATTAGAAGGTTTGAACCGAGGGTACGCGGCGTGTAAGGATAAATGGAGGCCAATATGATATACCGACTTGTTAAGAATAACCGAGCATTTGACAGTAGTGTGTCGGTTGGAATATGAGATACTGTTGTTCAGACTAGCATTTTCTTTGGCATTTTTCGGAGCCTTAAGGATCATCGAGATCTAAGACGTGCAGAGATGGATCTGGCTTACTGGCTCAGGATGTGCAGGTTTATGAGCATCGAGTGACAATGAGCATTAGGAAATCAAAGACAGACCAAAAAGGAAAAGGAGCTTGGATTTCCTTGGTACGAGCCCATAATGAGCTTGCGTGTCCAGTAAGGACCGCTCAAGCTTTTGTACGGGTAAGGCCCAAAATTGGTGGGCGCTTCTTGGTACATGAGGATGGTTTACCGGTAACCATTTACCAATTTTCTCGTGTGTTGCAATGAGCGGTTGAAAGTTTAGGGTAGGAGGTGGGGAAGTACTCACTGCATTCATTTAGGATTGGAGCGGCGATGACAGAGGCAGAGTTGGGGTGGTCGGCGCACCGGATTCAGGCGCTCGGACATTGGAAGTCGGATGTATTTCGGACTTACGTGCAGAAGTAGTTTGTCGGGAGAGATAGGAGTGAGTGGATTCTGTGCATGTTGGCAGATGCAATTCTTTGTCTTGCAGACACGGAAGGAGTGGCACCTAATTGAGAATGTGCCTGGGTCGTGGGTCATTCTTTTGTCCACTGTGCACAGAGGAGAGCTGTGAAGAGGCCTTATGGTGAATTTAAACACCAGCCAGTGGATCGTGCGTTGGTTCGGCAAAGGGGGAATGCGTTGGGGGGAGTTGCTTGCTTTTCTCCAGGGCCAAATACAAATATGGGGCATTCCAAAGTTGCTCATCATTCATATGGGGGGAAATGACATAGGTAAGCTGACCTGCAGGGAACTAGTGGCAATTATGCGCAAAGATTTGGCAACTATTATAAACAGCATGCCGGGTACGAAAGTGGGTTGGTCCGATGTTATACTTCGAATTAAACACCGTGTTGAGCCTTTATGGCAGAACAGTGTTAAGAAATTGAATCGCCAAATAGGAAAATGGTTAGTTCAATAGGGTGGTTTTCGGGTAAGACACAATTGGTCATGGGAGATATTGGGGGGCTTATTTCTTGGTGACGGGGTTCACCTTTCGGACATTGGCATGGATTTATTTAATAATGCCCTGGAGGAAGGATTCAAGCAACAAATGTAATAGTAGCTGGCCGCAGTGGGGGAACAAAGGCAAACGGGTTGCCTTTGTTTGTGGTGGAAAACCCGAGCCAGAAGTTGTAATGTATTGTTTTGATTTGTGAAGGACATTGGAGGGGGGGGGAATGCTCGTGTAGTTTGGGGCTGCTACACGGGAAGGCCTAAAGAGCAAGGGAGGGGGGGCAATGCTCAGGCCACACGCTTACCCTCGCTGGTGCCGTGGCGGGGTAAGTGATGGGGGGTGCTGAAGTAGGCTTACCATTGGGACGAGGTGGTAAGCGAAGAGGAGCACGAGGGAGGAGGAGGTGGGGGGGATTAACTTTTGGTGTTATGTATAAGTTGAGGCTCGGGTTGTGTTTTAATAAACTGCGGCCTTATTTTAATGCCAGATTGTTGTTCATGTGTTTTTGTACAGGGGAGAGGGACGGGGTGGGGGGGAGGGGGGTACAATGGAGCGGACTGATGGTCTCGAGTCCCTATGTTTGAGAAGGCGGACTGAGCGAGTCTTGGGCTGCCGTAGATAACTTGGGCACGAGCGGCAGGGAGCGTGGTAGCCAATGGCAACGGCAGCAATTTCAAATTGCTGCCGTTGCCATTGGATGTCATGGTGCTAGATCAAACGGGAGGCACAGAAGGAATTACACTGAAAACGGCAGTAGGACCACAAAATTACCAACATGGTTTACCCTATCTGTTGGACTTTCACCTTATAGAGAAATTCCCCTGAGGAGAGACGCATCAGTTGTGTCGGAACCGAGTGCAAGATTCACAACAAGCAGGAGTTTGTAAGGTATTCATTTGGAAAGTAGGTTTAAATATGGAGGTAGAATAGTATGACATCAATTGAATATGCAAATAATTTCGTGCCGATAAACAGCGTTTTAGTAAGGTAGAATTGTTCAATACAACAAGACAAGAGTTATAAGGAGAGCCATTGCATTATGGATGTTACGGAGTTTACGGGACTTTAATATATTTAAAACAAGTAATTTAAACACACACAAAAATAATAACAAAATACAGAACTGAGGCGGAGGGAGGTTAATGATTACAGTGCAAGAATGGTGCAGGGACGCCTACACAAGTGTATGAAGCCTTCCACTCACTCCTAAATTTAATTGTTTTTTAAAAAAAAGAACATTTTAAAATAAAAGAAAAAAAAATAACTCCAATAATTGTGTAGGCAGTGAGATTACAATGAAAAAAGTCATAGCACAATTGACAAAAATAAATATCAAAAAAATACTTTGAAAAAACAGCAAAATATGCAGTGAACAGAACAGCCATTGTTGCTGTTCAGTTGATCAATATATAACTACAGAGCTGGGCAGCTAGAACCCACAGGGTGGAAATGTCCTCCCTCACAGCAGCTAAATCTAACCACACAGTTTTAATAGAGGGCTAGATTTAGCCACTGAAAAAGTGGGCAGGTCTGGAGGAGTGAGGTGATGACGTGCTTTATATACCTAAGCATATTTTCATGTGCATATTTTTGGGTTGGCAAGGTTTTTTTTTAAACTCCTGATACATTAGCAAACCACTGGCTTACTGCATTGGGAATAAATTATTTTTGTTATGTTGTGAAAATTACCCCTAAAATTCCTATCTTTTGCATTGCCCCCAAATCCACCCCACATAACCACTCACTTTTTAGGCACCTGTGCATTGTGAAAAACTACTGCAAATAACAGCATTCATATATTTATTGTAGCATAGGTAGAAACAGGGGTTTGTTTGTTTTTCAGGGGATACATGCCAGTACCGAGTACGGACATCTTTTTTTGCTCCGACTGAGTAATTTGCCCTGTGATCCCTTAAACAAAAACAAAAAAACAAACAAAACCATTCATCCTGCATGTGAGTATCAGTACTGGCATCTTTATTTGCAGAAAACAAGCGGTGGACAGATACAATAATACCCAACGCTTGCAACACACTGCACACAAATTATGTAAGCAAAAGTCTTGTGTAAAAACCGCTTAGAGGGAGGATGCTTATGCCCAATCCTTAAATGTAAACCTTGTGAAAAGGTCCTCCAGTGCTTTCTCCACAATCTCTTTGCTTGAACAATTTCAATTTTGCTTTCAGAATTTGCACGAAATTAAATCCTTGGGCAAAACATAATTATTTCAAAACTCTGCACTTTAGTTAGACATCTAGCCATAGACTGTATTTTTTTTTGGCAGTTCTTTGCACAGTCTCTCAACTTTTCCTTACTACTACACACAGATTTCACATGTTATTTGCACCACGTCCAAACCTGAAACTGAATTTTTCTTTACGGCTAAACTGAAATTGGCTTGTACCGTGCCAAAACGATATCTCTAATGATAGAAATGAGAGCGGTCTCATGTAGTTGAGCTGCCAAAGATGTCTTTCAGTGGAACACTATATTTGCAGCAGTCCTACTAACCATGGTGATTCCAAGAACTAGTGGGGTTACGAAGTAGACAGGAGGAGGCGCTTTATTTTGTACAAGTCCGTGAAAAGAGTAGAAGAGGTCGGACCAACACACACACCAAAGCAGGATTCCCAGAACCTAAAAATGGATAAAAACAAATCTTAATTAAACAAAATTTCATGAGTTAGTCTGTAGATGGAGAAGTGCTTAGGACATCATATAAAATTAGGTCCATTGCATACAATCTAACAAACGGGATCACTTTTTCTTTCCACCTCAAATTTCACTTTGCATATGAACTATCACCACCATCGCAATATGGCAAATTCTGATCCTCAAGTCCTTCAAGAAGGTACAGATTTCAAGATATTTGCAAGGAGCATTGTTGGAATCTATTTGCATACTGTGTCTTTGGTTTATCATTAATTAAATATTTTGTTTATCTTAAAATCCAGAACTAGTTATTTCCCCCTGGTCCTCAAACCTCAACTGAATGCACATCAACATGTGCACAGCTTTGGCTGCCGATGCCTGGCTTTGTGAACTCATTATCAATTGGTATGTCCAGATCTTTATAGGATTATTGTTAGCATGAAATGCTGAATTCAAAGCATACTGTTCCTGTTTACTCATGCGCCCATAGATTATCAGCCCACACTTCTCCGCACTAAAACTCTTTTGCCAATAACCTGCCCATTTTTACGAGTATTTACATTCCTTTGTAAAACCAGGATGGTAAGTCCTAAGGTGAAGTTACAATTTGAGATTGTTTGGCATCATCTGCAAATAATGGCAATGTTACCAGTTAGATTCCTTTCACGAAGACCATTGACGAAACTATTAAATAGCAGTGATCCCAGCGCATTCCT
Source organism: Rhinatrema bivittatum (assembly GCF_901001135.1). Classification (NCBI taxonomy): domain Eukaryota; kingdom Metazoa; phylum Chordata; class Amphibia; order Gymnophiona; family Rhinatrematidae; genus Rhinatrema; species Rhinatrema bivittatum. Next base: position 310,727,564 of record NC_042618.1, read on the forward strand.
GTAAAACAAATTTTTTATTTTATTTAAATTGTTGATATGCACAAATTATGATTCACATCACGGAGCCTCCCTATCAGTCACGTCCTTAGCCACTCACAAGCAGGGAGGCCATTTTTTTTTAAACTCTTCTTGGTCTTTGCAGGCATGTGGGTACTTTGTACTGTATCCCACAAACCTGCAGACCAATTTTACAAGTGAAATTCCCCTCTGAGTTTTCCCTGTGAAAATCCTGTGGTGGCTGCTGCTACAGAGATATTTTGCCCTGCACACCTTGCCAAATATACAGGGTAAAGAACCTGCGGGGATTTCAAAATGAACTTCCCAGGCAATAGTTCACTGGGCATACCCTAAACCCACACCTGGTGCTGCCCCTTTTACCCCCTTGGGGCAGGAGGGGTCAATTTTAAAAGCTTTTTTTTTCCATGGATAAACACCTGTTTACCCGCAGAAATACTTTTTGAAAATCGCCACCAGTATCATTAAACCCCACCTGGTATAAGAATCAGCCTCTCATAAAATACCATGTTAAAAACTTGAGCAAAATCTAAACTATGTCAAACATGTTTCCTTTATTCAATTTCCTACTACAATTCTCTAAAGTTCAGAATCTTAGAACATTTAAAACTTTAGAGAGTCTTTTATCTCTGAGAACCATCTTTCATCCTCGTGCTGTCATCGACAAGTTATTATCAGGAAATAAGAGTTCATCACTTGTGTTATTGGACCACAAACCTCTCTATCAATAGATGCCAATCTCAGCCTATTTTTTTGTTTGTTTTCTACTCTCTTATACGTGGACTGTCTCTTCACCTCTCCCCACTCTGGTTCTTGCCATAATGCATGGATAGCAGGCCTGGCTTGGAAGGGAAAGGGAGAGGAGGGTTGGTGGGACTGGATTTTCAGTCAGTTAGGACAGGGATTGTGGTTTGAATTCAAACCACTGGGAAGCAGGGAAAAGACTGGTTCCTGCATGCTGGGATAGTTGGGTAGTGGTTAGAGTTTGGCTTATTTGGGGGTTGTGCACAGCAGTGCAAGTGCACTTGCCTGCTGTTGCCACTACATCTCAGAGTGCCCTGTTGCGATTGCTCCATGGATTCGGAGGAGGCTGCGATCCCGAGGAGAGCGGTGGTCAGCAATTTTCATCGGCGGCAGTGTCCCGTGGTGACGCGATCATTACAACGCAGTTGGCGCTTGTACCGGACCTCCTTGCAGTGAGTGACTTTAACAGCGTACAATCAGCTGAGGGAAGTCGGAGCGGCGCGGCCATGCCTGCTCTGCCCATGTCCAAGGGTGCTGGTGCTCGCACTGCTTCGAGGGGTCGTTGTGCTCTCTCACGGGTGCGCAGTCGCAGGTCTTTGGCTGCGGAAAAGGCTTCTTCTGCCTCGGCAATGAGGCCTTGTCTCAGGCCTACTCTCACTGCTTCTCGCAAGGTTTCTGAGCCTCAGCCATCCACAGCTGCTCCTGCTACCACGAGGCATCCAAAGCTGTCCACAGCTGAAGCAGTCAGTGCTTCAGCTGCTGTTGTAACAAAAGGGAGAGCTTCTGGTTTGGGTCCTTATCCACAGCACAGACCCAGCACTGGGGGTGCAGGTGGCTCTCGAACGGAGTGGGGCGAGTCTAATTCGCAGCCTGAATGTGCGGTCGGAGTCGGGTGGGCCTCGTGCATGGTGGGCTCCTCGTCCAGGTGGGGAAGCCTCAGTGGGAGAGGATAGGGCTGGATCAGCTATGGGTGCCAGTTTTTCTGTTGATTGGGGGTGTGGGGCTGGCGGTTCATCGGCGAATTTCAGAGGTTCTTTGGACAATTGGGGACCATACTTCTCGGCTGGAGGTGAAGGTTCCTCTGCTACTTGGTTAGGGCCCTGTCCACAGGGAAGATTGCCTTCTCTGTGTGAATTGGGGTACCTCTTCAGGTTTTAGGCATCCTGCTTTGGATGCAGGTGATACCGTTCTTGGATCCGCGGGGCAGGGTCCTTGGCGAACTGCTCCAGGTTACTTTATGGATTGGGCCCCATTTGCTGATTTTCCTTGGGGGTCCCCTGGGGGCACGGGGTCAGCTGGATCTTTTGGGCCTGCTGTTTCTGCGGCCCCTTTTCTTTCGCAGATACATCCTGCACGTGAGTCATTGGATGGCCTGGGTCTCTCGCGGTGAGAAGGATGGCGTAATGAGCCAGTGTCTGCGGCGACCAATGTGACTGGTTCTTCGATCCCGGCTTCTACAGAGATTGACCTTGGTGGCGATCAGCATGGTGAGTCATCTGCTGATCTTGGTAGAGCGGGTGATGTTTCTGCTGAACCTGTTGTGGTGCCCGCGGTCAGGGGTTTGGAGTCTTCAGCCCCTGGGGATGGTGTAGGTGATCCTTCGGAGGTAAAGAAGTGAGACAAGTCTAAATGGAAGAAGAAGTACACTAGATCCAGCTCTTCTGATTCCTCATCCTCCTCTTCTTCACTTTCTGGTTCTTCAGTTACTTCAACTGTAGCTACAGTGGGGCTAGGGGAAAAAGGGAATGATAGGGGGGCTCCTGCGTTGGTAAACTTTTTGGATTTGTGGGAGGCTGTGTCTAGGTCCCTTAGGAAGAAAATTAGGCAGAGTAAGTAGATAGATATCTTTCAGCTATTGGAGGGCCACAGAGGGAAGCGAGAGGAAGAAGAAGGGGATCATCGAGCGATTTCCGGGGACTCAAAAGAAGGTGGCGCGCAACGTTCTTAATTGGATTAAATTCTTTCTTCAGTTGGCTAGTGTGGTTGGGCATCACAATCCGTCTCAGTATGGCTTATACAAATACTATTTTGGCCACGAGCAGAGAATATGAGGGGTGGTCTTGGCTCAACTATGATGAGTGTTTCTGCAATCGGATGGAGAACAAACTCATGTCATGGGCACACAGGATGTAGGACTCTGGTTGACGCAGATGAATACTAAGGTTCTGTCCTCTTCGGGAGGTAATGCGGGTGGAGCAGTTAGTGGATTGGGTGGGCGGTCCTTTTGTTCAGGACCCGCACCAGCCAGCACAGGTCGATCTGGGACTGGCTTCCTTGATATGTGTTGGTGGTTCAATCGTTCCGCTTGCATTCAGGCATGTGTGTTCCGCTTGCATTCAGGCATGTGTGTTCGAGTTGCAGGGCTGGCCATACAGCCTCCAAATGTTCTAAGCGGTCTGGCGATGGATCTGTCGGAGGGGCCACTGCAAAAGGTACTCCTAAGTGAGTCCTTTTCATGTTGCTGCCTTGTTGCCCTGGTGTATCTGAAGGTGGAGGTTGCCCTTTTCTTGTTTTGTGGATTTGAATTTGGTTTCCAAATCCCTTTTGCAGATCCAGTTGGAGTTGGTGGTGGACAAAATTGTCCTTCAGTTCGGAAGCTGGCACACATTGCTGGCGACAAGTTGTGCGGGGAGTTTGAGGTGGGAAGAATTGCTGGTCCTTTCACAAATCCTACATTCCACGGAATGGTTTTGTCGCCTTTATCGGTGGTTCCAAAGAAGGAAACTGGGAAATTTTGCCTGATTCATAATCTCTCGTTTCTGGAGGGTAATTCTGTTAATGACTTCAATTAGCAGGATCTGTGTACTGTACGGTATTCTTCTTTTGATTCAGCTGTGAACAAGGTTCGATGTTGCGGATGGGGGGCCCTGATGATTAAGGTTAACATGGAGTCGGCCTTCCGGCTGCTCCCGATTCATACAGATAATTTCCCTTTGTTAGGTTTCCGCTTTAATGACGGATTTTAATTTTGATAAATGCTTGCTTATGGGGTGCTCGATTGCATGTGCTTATTTCAAGGCTTTCAGTACTATTGTCCATTGGACGTTGCAGAATGTCCAGGAACACTGAACATAGTTCACTACTTGGATGACTCCTTGTTTGTGGGTGGGGCGTCTTCAATAGTTTGTGCGCAGTTGTTGCGGTGTTTTCAGGATATTGCCTCTTCATTCGGTATGCCTAGTGCAGAAGGCAAGACTGAGGGCCCCTGCATTCGATTGGTCTTCCTGGGGATTGAGTTGGATTCAGTGGAAATAATCTTGCGGTTGCCTATGGAGAAGGTAGAGGTTTTGAAGGGTCTGCTGGGGAGGGCGCTTCTTTGTAAGAAGTTGACTTTGCGACAGATGCAATTCCTGGTGGGTAGTCTGAATTTTGTATGTCGTGTGACTTCCATGGGTAGAGTTTTTCTGCACACGTTATCTTTTGCTATGGCTAGTGTGAGGAAGAGCAGTCACCACAAACGAATTATGCAAAAGATGCGTGAGGACTTGCACGTACGGAATCATTTTTTGTCAGATTTTAATGGTTGTTTGCTGTGGCAATCCAAGTCATTGTCTGATCATGACTTGGAGTTGTATACTGATGCGACAGGTTCGACAGGTTTCTGTGCTTATTGTCAGGGTTCTTGGTGTGCTGCTTCTTGGCCTGAGAATTGGAAGTCTTCTGGTACTTCAAAGAATATCACCTTTTTGGAGCTGTTTCCAATTGTGGTTTCTGTCTTTCTTTGGAGCTCACATCTGAGGGACAAGAAGTTAGTTTTCTGGTGTGATAACCTAGGAGTGGTTGAGGTTATCAATAAGCGATCAGTAAAATGTATGTTATTTTCAGACCTGTTGCGAAAATGTGTGTTGAGTTGCACAGGGTTGAATATTACTATGTGGGTTTGTCATGTGCCCAGGATGTCTAATGATTTGGCTGATTCTCTTTCTCATTGCAAGTGGGCCTTATTTCGGAAGCTTGCTCCAGAAGCAGATTCAGTGCGGAGCATCAATACTGCCTTTCCTATGGAACTATGGTTCCCGGAAGCATGGAAGCTGCTCCGGGCATCCCTAGCCCCTTCCACCTGAAACAGTTATGTTAAAGAAGCTGACAAGGTGGTATTCCCCCCTTCCTTGCAGGTTTGGGTTGGCAGTGGGGTCCAGTTTCTGATGTATGCCTCTTGCAATTTATTGAAAAACCGAAAGCTGGTGGGGTCTCAAAGGCTTCAGTTTCCAGGCAGTTATTGGGGTTTTCCTTTTTTATGCAGGTTCATGGTTGGGGTTTTCCTATGGGGAGATTTTTGGTTCGCTGATTGTTACTGGGGTGTCCCGAGGCTGTGTGTGTGAATCAGACAGCGCCTCGGAATCCATGATATCTTGATCAGGTTATGGGATGTGTTAGTGAGTATTTGCAATTCACAATATGAATGTTGTTTGTTACGTCTAGCGGTCATGCTTGTCTTTTTCGGAGCTTTCTGAGTTAGCGAACTTGTTGCCAAGGTGACTAAAGGGGCAGAGTTTTCTGGCTTGTTAGCTCAGCACATTACATTGGGTAGTGACGCTGTTATACAGATCAAAAACGGATCAGGGTGGTAGGGGTGTTTTGGTAGTACTCTGATCTGTCCCTGTCTGGTGGCTAATTCTGTTGCCTTTAGGAAAATTCACCCAGTTGAGGGTTCTCAATTTTTGGTCCATTGCGACTTGTGTCCTTTGACTAAATATCAGTTTGAGATAGTCTTACGTTCAGGTCCGACCACGCTCGGTCTGGGCGTCGGACGTTCAGGACCCATTCATTCCGGATCAGGACCGCAATGTCTGCGGTTTCCTCTGGATTGTCAGGCGGTGTAATTCAAAAAATTAGGCGGTGGAAGTCTGACGCCTTTGTAGGGTATTTTCGTCCTGGGGCTCCTTAATCTGTTTATCGTACTAATTTAGAAACATAGAAATGATGGCAGAAGAAGATCAAACGGCCCATCCAGTCTGCCCAGCAAGGAGCTGGGCAGACTGGTCCCCCAGCATGCAGGTTCTGCATGCTGGGGGACTTCGACATGGATAGTAGGCCATTTATATACCATTTGGGCCTATACGCATGCTTGTGAGAGTCTGTATGGGATACAGCTGGACTTGGGGTGTTATGGGGTGAATGTTTTTTGGATGGGGCGTAGAGGTATGCGTTGGGATGAGCTGATTTCTTGCCTGCATCTCGGGCTTGTTTGTTTATTTCTTGGAGGTAATGATTGGGGCAAGATGCCTGGCTGCAAGTCCATCAGTTTGGTTAGAAAGGACTTGATATCTATTTCAATTCGATTGCCTGCTGCTGTAATTTGCTGGTCTGACATAATTCCAAGGTCTACTGAGATTGCTAAGAAAATATGGCGTCTTAGACAAGCCAAGGCCAATCAGCAGATTGGTTCCTCGCTGGTTGCAATGGGAGGCTACTATATTAGACATGATTGGTCATGGGTCCTAGCGGTTTCGGGGGGATGGTGTTCACCTGTCCTTTATTAGCTTGGACTTATTTCTGAATACATAGCAGGAGGCCTTGGAAGTCACTGTTCATGGGGATCCTGGTCGCACCTTTGGGGGTCACAGGTAGTTCCTACCTGTAACTGTGGCAGGTAGCCCGAGCTGATTGGGGGTTCTGTCTGGTTAAACGGCTGGCTGACTTGATGGTGGTCATGTCAGGGATTTCTAGGAGAACAACTGGGTGCAGTTCTACATATGGCTCCTTGCTGGACTGTGGTAGGGGTCTACATGCATGGCTCCTTGCTGGGAGGTGGCAGGAGTTGTGGGTATGTTTATTGTTATTGATATTAATCTATAGGCTGGGTAGCCTGATGGTGCCCATCTTGCTGGTTGGTGGTGGATGGGCGCTGTGGGTTGGTTATTTTACATTTGGCTCAGGCTCCTGGTAGTTACTTGTAATAAAGCTGTGGCCTGTTTGACCCCACTCATTTGTACGTGTATTTATTGTATTGTTTTGTGAAGGGATGGGCACGGGAGAAGCGTTAGACCTGGTTACTCATATTATGTGCAGCTGCCGGTATTTCTCCAGTGCTCCTACAGTACATGGTTTCCTATACACAGCATATGCCAATCAACGCAGCGCCCTCTTATGACACAGAAAGCAGAGTGACGTTCAGAGAGATCTACTTCCAAAGCTGCATTTTTGCAGACTGCTTGAACAAAATGTCTCATGAAACTATCCAGCCTCTGCCCGAAGTGGAACCTAGTTCTTCCATGGTCTATTCAAAACATTAACCATTGATCCACAAGGCAAACACTGCCCACTTCCATTTGCAGTATAGCTTTGTATATTTCTTTTCTTACGTAACTACAAAAAGGAGGTAATATAGAAATGGCCCTCACCGTTTTGACCCTGTTGAGTCTGGAGAGCACGATGTAGCCCTTTCTGTTGTATTTGAGGTAGATCAGGTAAAAGGGTAACACTGCCCACAAGTAAATACAGGGGATCCATGCCAGCAGCGTG